>NC_053396.1:79128396-79486104 GCF_905171765.1 Bufo bufo
CAGGGTGCTGGATCCCTTGCTAGACAGATAGGGATGGCCATCATTCGTAAAGCAGTGGAAAACGTATTTAAAGGTTCTCCGGCTTCGCAATTTCATAGGGAATATACACATTTTCTAAAAAGGACAACAGGATAGCGGATAGGACCTAAATAAATGCAAACTGCATATAAAAGCAAGGGAAGTTAGTATGGTTCAGGTTACACAAGTGAAAAAACTTTTAAAATATCTATATATGTAGCCTTGGATTTTCATAGATTCCTGATTCGCAGTCAGAGCAGTGACTGTCTCTTCTGCACGGCGAGGCTTCTCTAAAAATTGCTACCTTGGGGTGGTAATCTCACAAGAGCTTATGGAGGGATTAGGAGCAGATTGGTTGTCATTTACCTTACTAACCATAGCCATCTCTGTGTAGTGCAGTGTCTGAAGATGATTTATATAAATATGTACAGGTAAATTTATAATATATTATTTTTTGTACCGTCACCAAATAACTGTGCCAGGTGAACCGTTTCCAATCAGTGTTTCTATTTAAGTATTTGTAATATAATTTGCTTTTATTCAAAGAATCTTTAATAAAATCTACCAAATAATGTGTGTGTGTTTCTGTGTGCATCAGTCGGTGACCTGTCAAGTGGACAAGGAGCCAGGTAATAAAGAGCCTAGACATTTTAGTTATTTCATTGATGCCTTTGTAATGTCAGAGTGGAGTCATACTTCAAGGGCTTTCCCACTATTACAGGTAGTGGGATATTGCCATGATTGGTGGGTATGCAACCCCCTTCCCGCTGCCATTCTTAGAATGGAAGTGCCACTGCCTCTGTGCAGAGATAATAAAACACAGACACATTTATTGGAATGAAACTAGTTTCCTGCACAGCCTGTAGTTGGGAGCCCTGCTGTTCTTGGAATCGGCCAAGGTCCTGGAAGCTGCCTCCCTCCCCTATCCTGGTTAGACTCTTATGTCATGTCTTCACTGTAATACCCCAGAGTTGGGGCATTTTCTATTTGGTACTTGTTACTGTATTTTACATATTTCTGGTGCAATGTTGTTGTAATGTACAGGTTATGCACTTGGTTCACCACCCCCCCCATCCCTGTGATAGGACTCTCTCCTGCCTGGGAGTGAGGAAGCAGCTCCTAGAGCACCAACTCCCCATAATTGAAGTAGGACTCAAGTGGAGTCTTGGAATCAAAGACAGCAGAGTGACCTGCCTCATCTAGCTTCTACTGACCCCGCTGAGAAGTGAGGGAAAATGGGTTGAAGACATCCTCATCACCAAACATCTATCACTAGGCCAGTATCATCTAAGTGCTGAAACATCACCAACCAACCTGCCACCATCCCTCCTCAGCTGGTGCCTAAAGAGAATTGCACTAAAGCCTGCTGCTTCTGTTTGTACTTTCAAACTGTACATTGCACTTTGTTACATTCGAGTCCGGCCTCATTCTTCCGTGCTATAACTTTATAGTAACCGACCCTGGGAAGCGATGGCCTGAGATTAGACACCACTACATTACAGCAGGGGCCAATACCACTATCATCCACCACATCGGCTCCCATGGTGGCTCACTGCATAACCACATGCCATAACTTACTTTATGGGAATACCCCATTAAAGGGAACCGGTCATATGTTTCATGCTGTTAGACCCACAAGTAGCACAAAATCCTGATATGATTCCAATGTTTTACTCTGAAATGCTGCAGTATTCAAAGAAAACATTATTTTAAAAATGAAGTGAAAATAGGGAGAAGGGTCCGTTGTGCGGCTTCTTCCCTTTCTGCTCTGATTCACAGATCTCTCTCTTTGCATATCTTTTCCCCTGTGTCTGGCTCCTTTTAAAACTGTTTGCTCTGTAATGCCAGAGCATTTCAGAGTAGAATATGGTTTGTTGTAATGATCGACCCTGTTGAGATTTCATCCTGTCCATGGTTTGGGCAACAAGAAATGGCCAACATGCTGCCTTTAATGACTAGAACTGCATGGGGCAGCTTTATGTTAGAGGGTCAGATGTAGAACAATGTGCTTGTGGTGTTATATTTCCATTACAATGGAAATAAAAAAATACTAGTTTGTGACTATGACGTCACAGAATCTATTTCTTCACACCTTGTGCATTAGAATATTTCCTGTATTTTGGGCACCATATTTGAAGCATAATAAAAAAAAAAAATGAAATAGTAAAATAAATAGTAAATCTATAGAAAATGATCAGGCTTGTAGGAAGAGCTGCACAGACTGAGCGCATCAGAATAGTGCCAGGAAGATGTTTAAAAATCTGTTAGCATCAGCTTGGGGGCACTGTAGACAGGCTTTTACCTCAACATTTGCATACTGAAGTTGCCAAGGTTTCTGGAGAATCCATCAGACAATGAAATTTTTCTTGTATGCCAAGGTAGTCGTTATTAAGAACTGTGTATATCTGGACTATTCCTTCTTTAGGGCGATGAACCTGTGGAATGAGTCCCTTAATATTAATGTCCTGTGTGTAGACTCCAGGGCCAACATTTATCATACTCCTATGCCAGTTTTCTGGGGTCAAAAATGGCAAATAGATTTTTTTGGGCTGGTTTGCTCCCTCATCGCCAATTTCCAAAATGTCCACTGCACAGGCTTGGGACTGGTTGGCCTGGTATAGGTATTTTATTTATTGCAGGAAAACCAATGTAAATTATACATGATCTCTACAAAAGGTCTTGGCTGGTGCAGATGTCAGTTCTGGCGCACTGAACGGCCAAAGATGTCCCACAGTTCTTAAGAAACCTTTCACACCAGCTCAAGGCAGAATAAGACTGGCATTGGTTCTTGTAGATGATATAAGCCAGATTTGGTTTTTGGTCCTAGATCTTGGTAAGCTTGTATCAGAACTCCACACAATCACTATACCATGCACCGTTAGGCTATGGGACCTGTATAGCTAATTAGATGGCATTTCAGTTGGGGCAGGGGAGTTTTAATGTCTTTCTAAGGCTCCATTCACACGTCTGCAATCCTGTTCCGCATTTTGCAAAACGGAATTGCGCACCCATTAATTTCTATGGGGCTGCACGATGTGCTGCCCGGATCCGGAAATGCAGGTCCGCAACTCCGTTCCCGAAAAAAATAGAACATGTCCTATTCTTGTCCGCAATTGCGGACAAGATTTGGCATTTTCTATTATAGTGCCGGCGATGTGCGGTCCGCAAAATGCGGAACGCACATTGCTGGTGTCCGTGTTTTGCGGATCCATGGATCTGCAAAACACATACGGATGTGTGAATGGACCCTAAGGATTTGGGATAGCCAAATACAATCTATGTTGTGTCCAAGTCCTGCACTATGTAATGTTATCATAGCATGCAGCCCAGCCCAGGAATCTTCACCAACTAAAAATAAAATGTCAGAAATGAATTATCAAGACATCATTTGGAGGTCTTCCACAACAATTTAGCACATTTCGCAATATATTTTATTAAAGAATGAAAACTGCAATATATTTTAGATTAGGTGCGTTTTCAAGAATGCTGGTGAACTTGCCGATGTATTTGCCATTATTGTAAAATCTCCCAATGTGAAAATGGAAAGTGTGTGCCAGGCTACAGGTTGGGAAATGTGATCATGAGCCTCACTTTGGGCCTCTGTATATGACAGATACTGAGAAGAGTAGTGACCACAGCTTTTCTGGACAATTGAAAACTATCCATCCATAAAATAGTTTGGGCAGTGCCTTTTAGGTCATGGAATTTCAAGTGGCAGCCATACAATTCTTTACAATCATTTTTGGAGAAAGCCTACGGCTTGAACCATGTGGTCGTGCAAGCTGTGGCAGTATTCCACTAAGGCTACAATGGTCGCGAAACAGCCGTGTTGGATTTCTTGCGACTGTCGCAGTGATCCAATTCATGTCGATGGGATCACCTCTACTCATCCTAGCCGTGACAGCTGTTGCACGGCCAGTGTAGCCCTAGCCTAAGGGCTCATGCACAGGGCCATTAACACTGAACTGTGAAAAACGGCTTATGGTGAATTAGGTCTCGTGCACATAAACGTGTGAAGTCTGGGAACCACAACCCATGTGTCTACTGCATTAACCAGACTGAGGGGCTACAATGTAAGTACAGCTCAATAGACCTGCAGTCAGATGGGAACTCATTGCATCATAAATTACTCTGTCTGAGATGAGGGCGACACACGTTCATGTGCATGAGCCCTAACTCATTATAAGCTGTTTTTTCACTGTTCATTGTTAATGGCCATGTAGTAACCTGCAAAAATGTGGCGTTATTAGCAAACAACAGTGAAAGACAATGGGACATATTTATCATAGACTGGCAGCATATAGCAGTCTATGATAACCAGGTGTGCTGCCTGAGGCTGTGCCTAATTTATGACCACATCCGGATTTCCATGCATATATATATATATATATATATATATATATTCTCCCCACCTTTGCCATGCCTCCTTTTTAGGAAAGCGGTGAAGGTGACAAGGAAACACCACTTGTGCAAAAAATGTTCGCAAGTGGTGTAGAAAAAGTTTCAAACGTGACTTTTTCATGCCAGGAAACTTGTGTAGATTTATGATAAATCTGCCCCAATCGGTTTGTGATAAGTTAATAGAATACTGCTGTATTGTGCACAGCTGGCCGTGCTCTGTGGTTGTACCTAGAGAGGTGAAAACTGCTCATAATTCTTCCTAATTACTCTTTTGAGTCCTGTCAACCCTCCTAACTTTTCTGAGAACGTGGCCCATATTTACTAATGTGAGTGCGCCTAGACCTTGGATATAATTATGCCAAAATTTGGTGCATCTAAGTTTTACAAAAATCCACTGTGCTCACCAAGTGATCATGGGTTAAATGAAAAGGGGCATAACCCTAAGGGTGCATTCACATCACTGTTTAGCTTTCCGTTCATCTAATCTGACAGAAGAGAGAGAGAAAAAAAAATATGGACACGGTAAAAAAAAATGGCTCCTGTTGCATCAGTTTGAGCCATTTCCATCTGAGATCAGTTTTTTTACACGGGAAAAAGCTGCATGCAGTACTTTTGTTTCGATCTAAAAAAAATGGATCCGAGACAGAAATGGCTCAAACGGATGACAACTGATGCAACAGGATCCGTTTTTCTACTGGATCCTGTAAAAAAACAAACGGATCCTATGCATAACTGATGCAACATTTTTTTTTAATTTTTTTTTACAGGATCCTGTTTTTTCCCCCCCCTCTCTTCTTATGGATCAGAAGAACGGAAAACTAAATGGTGATGTGAATGCACCCTAAGACGCAAATTTTGTTGCCAAAATTGGGGAAAATTCTGTTGCAAATTAGGCCAAACAGTTGAAGCAAAGTTAGGCGAAAGTGTGTAAATTTATTGTCCAGCCTGAGCTAATGTGATAAATCTGGTGCATGTGTAGACAGGCTGTCTAAGTTTACATCATTTATAGGATTAGTAAATTTGCCGGTATATGTTGTGCTGTTCCTCTGTTATTCCTCCTGGTAATGCACAAATTAATTGACAATTGGATGCTACCATAACCCATCTTGAAGTGATTTGTTCCCGCTCAGTCTGCACTGGTAGGGCAGTAGGAACACAACCACTACTGGCAGCAACAGGTGTCAATTTATCTATTAACTTCTATGAGGAAAAACACTGGAACACACGATGCAGAGCTTTAAGAAAAGTTTCTCTAGAGTTGTGTCACGAGGAATATTATTATTTACTAAAACAGAAATGTTAGCAGTGCTGACAGGTCCTCTTTAAAGTGGAGAACTACAATCCATTTCAATATGAGGAAAGACAACTTTTTCTTTCTGTCTTTCAGTTTTGGGCAAGTTGATTGATGTATCTATGTGAGAAGCAAATCTCTATAGTATATACACATTTGTCAACATTCTAATACATTACATCTCATAAGAAATGTTATAAATATATGTACACGCGTCTGTTTATACAGAATTCACATTGATTCCCTTTCAAACAGGTCAATGCTAACTGTTGACCTTTGATTTACCAGTTCTCTGCTTTGTCCTCCACAGTCATCTTTTACAATGGAAGTCATGGCTAAAGACTAAAAATGATTAATCTCCAGGTCATTCTGTTTGATTGTCTATTCTCATATTCAGTCGTTGTCTTGAGTGCAAGCTCCTGTTTTTTAGCTTTCCTATTGATGTACAGATGATTTTGGATTCTCTCAGTGGTCACTTATTCATAGTTTCCATAGGAAGCAGGGGATCAGTACTAGAGCCTGGTGCCTCTAAACAGCCATAGTTCTAGGAGACAAAGGCACGCTCATTGCGTTATGAGATGTCTCTCTCAGAACTGAGATGGTGCTCCTCCGCCATCTTGACTGGTAACCATGATTTCATGAAAGGCACAAAATTAAATAATGGAAATGAGTATAAAGCCAGTGTTCAATAGCTAGATCATCCGACAGCTCGTAGGTCCCCACAGTGTCAGGCTGTGTTGGTGTGAATAGAAACCAAAGTAAAGCTTTTCCCAGACTCCTGCAGTTGGTGTCTTTTACTTTGTAAGCATTGCTTGAGCTTCTCCTGGAAGGAAGAGGTTGTCATCGTGTACAGAATGGGATTTAGGGCACTGTTAATTGGCAAAATGAAGATCACAATCCAGGAGGTAATTGTACCTAGAAATATAGAGAACATTATATTCAATACCTAAAAGTGAAGGTAAGAACCGAGGAAATCTTGTGGCAACTCCACAGCTTTACGTGAAGCTAAATTACCAAGTACAGTCAACGCTACACCCCAAAAAGCAAGCCTTTAGAAGTCCTGGGTGACTTATCTAAACTTTTATTCATCTAAAACAAGTATGTCCACCAACAACAGCGTGTATTCACATGCATCAGATTTGTTGGAGACATTTCTGAAGTTCCATTCATCTGAATGGGGCTCGTAGAAATATAGTGTATGTAATATGTTGCAGAAACAACCACATTTAGGCTACTTTCACACTAGCGTTCGGGTGTCCGCTCGTGCGCACCGTTTGAAGGGGCTCACGAGCGGCCCCGAACGCATCCGTCTGGCCCCAATGCATTCTCAGTGGAGGCGGATCCAGCGTTCAGCGTTCAGCCTCCGCTCCGCTCAGTGAGCGGACACCTGAACCCTGCTTGCAGCGTTCGGGTGTCCGCCTGGCCGTGCGGAGGCGAGCGGATCCGTCCACACTTACAATGTAAGTCAATGGGGACGGATCCGCTTGAAGATGACACTATATGGCTCAATCTTCAAGCGGATCCGTTCCCCATTGACTTTCAATGTAAAGTCTGAACGGATCCGCTCAGGCTACTTTCAGACTTAGAAAATTTTCTAAGTAATAATGCAGACGGATCCGTTCTGAACGGATGCAAACGTCTGCATTATCGGAGCGGATCCGTCTGATGAAACATCAGACGGATCCGCTCCGAACGCTAGTGTGAAAGTAGCCTTAGATGTATGAAATAAATTTTTCAGTTGCAAATGTTTCTGTCATAATTCTGCAGTGTGTGAAACTACCCTTATAAGGTTTACGTGAAATGGGTATTGCTGCTTTGGAACAGCCCCTTCATTGAGATTAGCACACATAGTTATGCTATTAAGTAGAACACTTCAACAAATCTTCCAGAAGAATTCAATTTTAAGGAATTTTCCTTAGGAACGGCCATCAATATCAGATCAATTAGAGTCCAACTCCCAGCATCCACACTGGTAACCTGGTGGATGGGTATATTTCCTTCAGCCAATTGATTGGGGTGGGTACCATAAGTTGGAACTGCACAGATCTGTTATTGATGGCCTATTCTAAGAAGTTCATCAATATCAAAATTCTGAAAAGCCTCCTAAAGGAGCTTCACACAAGAGGGTTATAGGGTTACAGCTCTTAAAGGGGTTGTATAATATAGGAAATTGTGAAATACCCTTTCAGTGTTTTCTGAGTTAGTAGAGGGTCTCCATTAGGGATGAGCAAACCCGTGGAAGTTCGGGTTTGCCAGGTTCGGCCCAACTTCAGGTCAAGGACCCGAACTTGACCCCGAACCCGGACCCCATTGTAGTCAATGGGGACCCGAACTTTACTTTATTATTATTCGTTATAACATACAAAAGGACCTGCGAAGACATCATCACAGGTCCCTTTGCAGGTCCTGCTGAAGGAAGATAGAAGACACTGTGGCAGCACGATCAAGTGGATGAGGGGAGTTGTTTTTTTGTTTTTTTTTTACCCCTAAATTGTCACTATTTTGAATTCTGTCTCAAGAATGCTATTATTTCCCGCTATAACGGAAAATAATAAAATGACCCGAACACCGAAACCGAATTTCAGCGAAAAAGTCCGGGTTCGGGTCTGGGTTTGCAGTTCAGGTTTGCTCATCCCTAGTCTCCATGAATTTGCTGGAGAATAGAGCAGCCACAAAAAGCATCTGTTCTAGAGCACAGACATGTCTGTGTCATGGTGTACTCACTGATGTCAATGGAAACTGTAATGATTCTTTTGGCCAGTGGTGGCGCTGCAAGATTAAAGTGGTTTTGCTGTGGGTCCTAGCATTTCCCATTAGCGGGAGAAAGAACAAGCTATGTTTTATATTTATAAAATCACAATATGGGGGATTTAGGGCACAAGATTTTACCTGGGATCTCTGCCTCTGTTAGTGAAACAGCCTTCAATAAAAAGATGGGGATCCAGCAGAGGGCATCTGTGAAGACAATGAAGAAGAACCTCTTGGCTATGGTCACCTCTCGGGAGAGTACACTACGCTCGGCTGTTTTGGCTCCTGTCTTGTGAATAGAGTAAAACATGCTGCTGTAGGAAAAGACGATGGTGACAAAAGCCGACATATTCAGCCCTGGCAAAAGAGAGATCAGGAGTATTGGTGTCTTGGCACAAGGTTGTCTATGGCCAACACTTTATGATATAGAATGTTAAATAGTTAAAATCTTCCTACACCTGCCTCCCACAACCCTTCCCACAAAGAAAGAGAGAGAAAAATCTGTAAAACATATTTAAAAAATTCTCTATAACATACACATGGAAAGCAGAGAGGAGACATTGTCCCTAAAGTTCATAATGCTACACAGCTGCTTAATTATCCTTCCTACAATGTTATTTTTGGATAAAGGACTTTTAGGACATTATGTAAGCTCTGTCATTATAGCTCCAATGTTGCACTCTTCTATGGTAACCAGAAATAGAAGCCTGAAAGCGAAGAAGTAACAGTTAACCTCTTAAGGATGTAGTGATTTTCCGTTCTTTCGTTTTCATTTTTTATTCCCTGTTTTCCCGGTTCCATAACTTTTTTATTTCTCTGTTTCCATAGATGTATGAGGGCCTTTCTAATGGCACCATTTTATAATACATACAATGTAGTGGCAAGCTGGGAAAAATTCTAAAAGGTGTGGAAAAAAACCCTCCATAATTCCACCATAGTTTTATGGGTTTAGGTTTTATGGCATTCCCTTTGCAGTAAAACTGACCTGTTACCGTATTTTTCACTCTATATGAATCACCTGCCCATAAGATGCAAAAAACATTTTTCATTAGATCAGACCAACAATCTGACCCCTAATGTTTATCAGACTTCAGCTCAGAGCCCCAATCAGACTAGCAATGTTAATAAGACCTTCAATCTGACCTCAGCTCAGACCCCAATGTTAATAAGACCTCCAATGTCATCAGACCCCAATGTGAATGACCCCCAATCAGACATTGGATCAGAGCCCCAATGTGAATGACCCCCCAGACCTTAGATCAGAGCGCCAATATGAATAGGACTCCCCCCTCCATTCAAACCCCAGATCAGACTCGCAATTTGAATGACCCCCAGACCTCAGATAAAAGCTCCAACATGAATAACCCCCCATTCAGACCTCAGATCCCCAATGTGAATGACCCCTAGACCTGAGATCACACACTCATGCTCAGAGCAAATAAAATGAAAAAAAATCAACTTACCTTTCCTTCTCCGTTCCTAAGATACAGCTCTTTTCATCTTGCCGCATGCTGTGCTGTGACCCGACATGCACAGCGTGAGGTCCCAGGGCGCGCGGACGTCCTCACGCTGTGCGCTGTCAAAGCACAGTGAGAGACTGAGGACCAGGAAGTGGTGAGTACAAAGCCCGGGGAGCGCTACATTCACCGCTCATTAGTATTCACCCCACTTTGAGGGGAATAAGTGCATCTTAGGTTTCTTTCACACAAACAATACCGGTTACATCCGGATGCGATGCGTTTTTCACTAAAGCTCCATTCACTTATATGGGAACAGGGCTGCGTGAAAAATGCAGAATATAGAACATGCTGCGATTCTCACACAACGCAGAACTTATGCATTAAAAAAACGCTCATGTACACCGACCCATTGAAATGAATGGGTCAGAATTCAGTGCAGGTGCTATGCGTTCACTTCATGCATTGCACCTGCGCTGAAAACTCTTATGTGAAAGTGGTCTAAGGGTGAAAAATATGGTAACTTCATTCTCCAGGTCAATACGAGTACTGCAATAGCAAATTTAAATATTTTTGGGGTGTTTTAATTTTTGTTAAAAAAAAAAAACGGCTTGCCAGATTTTGACACATAACCTTTTTATATTTATATCTACAAAGTTTTTTTGGGGCACATTTCTTGTGACATGATATGTACTTTTTATTGATACAATTGGAATGACTTGATAATTTTTTTGAGAGGTGAAGTGACCAAAAAAACTGTGAACCTGATGTTTTTGATTTTTTTTCCCTCTTAACCCCGTTCACCATATATACAGTAGATATAAAAAATCTACACACCCCTGTTAAAATGTCAGGTTTCTGTGATGTAAAAAAATGAGACAAAGATAAATCATTTCAGAACTTTTTCCACATTTAATGTGACCTATAAACTGTACAACTCAATTGAAAAACAAACTGAAATCTTTTAGGTAGAGGGAAGAAAAAATATAAAACTAAAATAATATGGTTGCATAAGTGTGCACACCCTTAAACTAATACTTTGTTGAAGCACCTTTTGATTTTATTACAGCACTCAGCCTCAGGGTATGAGTCTATCAGCATGGCACATTTTGACTTGGCAAGATTTGCCCACTCTTTGCAAAAACACTCCAAATCTGTCAGGTTGCGAGGGCATCTCCTGTGCACAGCCCTCTTCAGATCACCCCACAGATTTTCAATCGGATTCAGGTCTGGGCTCTGGCTGGGCCATTCCAAAACTTGAATCTTCTTCTGGTGAAGCCATTCCTTTGTTGATTTGGATGTATGCTTTGGGTCGTTGTCATGCTGAAAGATGAAGTTCCTCTTCATGTTCAGCTTTCTAGCAGAAGCCTGAAGGTTTTGTGCCAATATTGACTAGTATTTGGAACTGTTCATAATTCCCTCTAGCTTTACTAAGGCCCCAGTTCCAGCTGAAGAAAACGGCCCCAAGGCATGATGCTGCCACCACCATGCTTTACTGTGGGTATGGTGTTCTTTTGGTGATGTGCAGTGTTGTTTTTGCGCCAAACTTATCTTTTGGAATTATGGCCAAAAACTTCAACCTTGGTTTCATCAGACCATAACACCTTTTCCCACATGCTTTTGGGAGACTTCAGATGTGTTTTTGCAAAATGTAGCCTGACTTGGACGTTTTTCTTCGTAAGAAAAGGCTTTCGTCTTGCCACTCTACCCCATAGCCCAGACATATGAAGAATACGGGAGATTGTTGTCACATGTACCACACAGCCAGTACTTGCCAGATATTCCTGCAGCTCCTTTAATGTTGCTGTAGGCCTCTCAGTAGCCTCCTAGACCAGTTTTCTTCATGTCTTTTCATCAATTTTGGAGGGACGTGCAGTTCTTGGAAATGTCACTGTTGTGCCATATTTTCTCCACTTGATGATGACTGTCTTCACTGTGTTCCATGGTATATCTAATGCCTTGGAAATTCTTTTTTACCCTTCTCCTGACGGATACCTTTTAACAATGAGATCCCTCTGATGCTTTGGAAGCTCTCTGTGGACCATGGCTTTTGCTGTGGGATGCGACTAAGAAAACTTCAGGAAAGACCAACTAGAGCAGTTGAACTTTATGTGGGGTTAATTAGAGGGACTTTAAATAATGGCAGGTGTATGCTGACTCCTATTTAACATTATTTTGAATGTGATTGCTTAATTATGAACACGGCTACATCCCCAGTTATAAGAGGGTGTGCACACCTATGCAACCACATTATTTTAGTTTTTTTAGTTTTCTTCCCTCCATCTAAAAGATTTCAGTTTGTTTTTCAATTGAGTGGTACAGTTTATAGGTCACATTAACCCGTAGAGGACCCGTGACTTAAGGACCAGCGCAGTACATGTATGGTGCTGTGACAGGCCGGGTGCAGGAGCTGCACCCATCCGATCTGTGGCAGGGGTCAGGCAGTCACTGATAGCCGGACCCCTGCTGCATGCACTGGCATCGGTGAAATCACAGATGGCAGCGCATTAACCCTTCATGTGCCACAGTCAGCGTTTGCGGCACATGCAATGTCCTCACGGGAATAGGCACTGCCATCGGGTCCCCGTGCTGCTGTGACGGGGACCCGATGGCATTGAAGGCAGCACGATGCCTTCCTTAGGCATTGGGGCTGCCTTCCGGTGGAGAGCCTGTGAGATCCAGCCCCCTGGATCTCACAGGCAGGAAGCTGTATGTGTAATACACACTGTACACATACAGCCAATGCATTCCAATACAGAAGTATTGGAATGCATTGTAAAGGGGATCAGACCCCAAATAGTTGAAGTCCCAAAGTGGGACAAAAAATTAAGTGAAAAAAAAAGTTGAAAAAATAAAGTTTCCCCCTCAAAAAATGCAAAGTTTCAAGTAAAAAAAAAGCACCATTTTCCCCAAATAAAGTAAAAAAAGTTTTTTGTAAAAAATAGGGAAAAAAAGAAAAGTAGATATATTAGGTATCGCCGCCGTATCATCTGGCGCAGCACCCCATCACTCTCCTTCATGGTCAAATAGCCCTTACTTTCAAAGTTTTCCCAATTTTTCGGCTGACTGACTGACCTTTATTTCTTAAAGTAATGATGGCCACTCGTTTTTCTTTACTTAGCTGCTTTTTTCTTGCCATAATACAAATTCTAACAGTCTATTCAGTAGGACTATCAGCTGTGTATCCACCTGACTTCTCCTCAACGCAACTGATGGTCCCAACCCCATTTATAAGGCAAGAAATCCCACTTATTAAACCTGACAGGGCACACCTGTGAAGTGAAAACCATTTCAGGGGACTACCTCTTGAAGCTCATCAAGAGAATGCCAAGAGTGTGCAAAGCAGTAATCAAAGCAAAAGGTGGCTACTTTGAAGAACCTAGAATATGACATATTTTCAGTTGTTTCACACTTGTTTGTTATGTATATAATTCCACATGTGTTAATTCATAGTTTTGATGCCTTCAGTGTGAATCTACAATTTTCATAGTCATGAAAATAAAGAAAACTCTTTGAATGAGAAGGTGTGTCCAAACTTTTGGTCTGTACTGTATGTATTGTGTAACGTGTGATTACTAGCGGTAGTTAGTAAGGCGCATGCAGCTAGTTTAGTGGTTAGTGTAAGGCATAGTATAGTGAAAGTATTGTATTATTAATATAAAGGTATAAATAGGCGGGGTCATCAATAGACGGCTCCTCCTATTTATGAATATTAATTATCGATATTTGCATAAATATTGGTGATTAATATTCACCCTTTACATTGGCGAGCCAGGCCCACTGCCTAGATTTTGAAATCTGTGTTTGGTTTAGAGGCTAGAGGTCGGTTATACTGTGAATTATCAGGCAAGAGAGACGCGGTCAGTGGTCTGAGCGTCTAGGACCTGATAATTCGGACAGGTAACGCGACTCTTCCTTATAGTACCAAAAGCAGATCAAAATCTTTAGCAGAGAATCTATAATCTATCTGTGAACTAATATTTTGCTATTTGCTTTACACGGTCACTGCATCGCTCGAGTGATTGCAAGGGAGAAGGGGACACGTCACTGAAGGAGATCCATCTTCGTTGGAGCAGCGTACAAGTCCGGCTGGTCGGGAAGAAGTGATCCGGGAGAAAAAGGACTTCTTCAATGCAGCTGCGTAGGATGAATAGGTACGGCCCCAATGAGAAGATGGACGCTCATCAAGAAGTGAGTATGGACTTCTCCACACTGCAACACTTGAGCAGACACAGCACTTTTAATCCCATCCTCCCCACCACATACAAGTCAGCAGAAATGCTGTGGTCCGATTTGTTAGCACAGGCTTGTAGTTACGACAAGCTATGTGTTAACAAACGGACGGTGTTGAACAAGGCCACCAAACGGCTTCGGATGCTAGCCAAACATGTGCAAACATTTGAGGTTAGCATCTGCAAGCCAAAGGAAGTTGCGCTAGTGTGTCAGTCAACGGAGACAATTCCTCCGGCCATTCACTGCCAGTGCTGTGCCAGTAATTCAGAACAGGTTTCGGCATTGCAGGCACGGCTGGCGGAGAATGTGCAGTCTACTGTTGACCGAGATGCGCTGGTGGCTAGGATAGAGTCACAGTTAGTAGAGCTGCAGAGGCAGAAGGAGGAAATTGAGGCTAAGTTGACTCAGTCTTATACTGAGTTCAAGGCCTTCAAGGAGCAGACTGCCTCTACTGATGTGACGGTAGGCAAATTGAAGGCTCAGGTTGCTGTAAGCTCCCAGATAATGACTGGCATGCAACAGGTCATCACCAAGTTGGTGCCGGCCCTTTCTTTTTCCGTAAGGTCAGGGTCGGAATCTCCCAAAACTTTGCCCTGTGCAGGGCAAAAAGGGGGGAGAGTAGTCTGTGACAGGCCAAATCACCAGACCAAGCCTGTCCAGACTAACAGAGATTTTTCCCTGACTTTGGGAAAAAGATTGCGAAAAGTGCCTCCCTGAGGATGGAACAATTCAGGGAGCGCGGTTGCAGTGTGGACGGACCTAAGCCATGCAGGGCAAACATCAAATGTTTTACATGTAGTGGCTTGGGTCATATAGTGAAGCACTGCAAAACAAGTGAGAACAAAGCACACAGGACAGAAAGCCCAATCAGGTGCTTCAGGTGTGGGAACAAAGGACACGTTGCAAGGAATTGCCCTTGTGCAAGTAATTGCAATGTGTCCAGTGATGGGATCCAGGTAACAAATCGTGCAGCGGGGTCTAGTCAGTTTGGCCATAAAGGGGTTACCTCTCAGCGACACATGCCTCATCAGGCGCTGAGGGGTCAGAATGGCCAAGCTAGGCTAGGCAACATTTGATACCCCTGTACTATTTGTTACACCGTCTGTTCCCCGTCTATGTCCATGTTGTGTGTTTGTTACCTGTTTGTATGTTTTTTTATGTGGACGGCAGAGGTCCTTGTCTATGAATGTCTCTCACCCTGCTGATTGTTCTCATTCCCCGCTGAGAGTCCAGTCACTGCTGTTATTGGCAGCAGAGTGTGGACTGTGTCTTTGTGTTGTGGAGTCCTGGAGAGCCAGGGCATGACCCATGCCGTTGATTCTGCAGGCCTCCACAGGACAGGATCACAGGGGGAAATCAGCCTGGGTACACATGAGTGGACAAGGATGCAGTGCCATCAATACAAGATGGTGCTTTGCCCGCAGCTCACCTCGGATGTCCTAACCTAATAGGGTGGCCATCCTTATCTGTTGGTGCAGAGGGATGCGTAGCAGAGGACGCGATCCTCTGAAGGTAGGGTGTTCAGACACCAGTGTTAGGATAACAAGGGGTCCTGTGAGGTGAAGGGCAGCCCAATACCTTTCTCTACTTATGGGTCAAAGGTATTGGTGCTGGGATTTGACATCTAATTGCACCGTAAGGTGAGTAATCCCCCAGGAGCGCCTGGTATTTTCTTCTGTCATAGGTGTGTTTACTATGGAGCAGAGGAAAAACCCAGATGATGCCACAGAAGACTAGCTATCCGCACTGACACTCTTGTGAGGCTCCAGAGGATCCCACTGGATTTTGGCAACCAAGCAACCTTTTGTTCAGAGGTTTTCTAGAGATGGAGGACTGTGCCACAATCCAGCGGGAGCATTATCCCAGGCTCTGGAGAAAGACTTGGAGATGTTCGTGTCGAAGAGCTTATTCTACGATCTCTTGTTTCACCCAGTGAAACTTCTTCTGGTTCTGGTCATCGTCATCTACATTAGACTGTGTATCGGAGGGTCAAGGGACTTATTGACCAAATACACCAGAACCAGACAGAACTTTACCGAACTAACCGGAGGAGGAGGCCCAGGACTTAACTCCAACATTGTCCTGTAGCCAAATATCTTATGGACACACTTTGTTTCCTATGAGGGGTCAGGACGTATAACTTGTGCTATCCTGAAACCCCATAGCACATTGTACATATATTGATTTTGTTTGTTGTTAATTGTGTACCCATGGACACTCTAGGTACAAATGTGTGATAGCCTATACCCAGGGAAACTCGCCCAACACACTGCGGTGAGTTATAATTTGGCTGTACACATTTGCATCCTATAGTCATTTCCCATTGACACGTGGGTCTACGACCTACCTGTGTCTTTGGAGGTGTAGAGAGATAGGCCACATGCATGAGTCTCTATGGGTACACACATTTAATGGAATTTGGTGGTGTTGGGAGGGATGTGACCTGTGTTTGTGTGAATGGGGATAAGATTAGGACACGATAGGGACAGGCCTCCTCTGTTTGCAATTTGCCACCTTGAACCCTGGAACAGTGCAGTTCTTAAGGGAAGGGCTGGATGTGTAGTGTGGTGGAGGTGTTCTCCGCAGGTAGAATTTAGGTACCATGACATCACCTCTCTCTGACCTGCCGTGTAAAGACCTATTAATCTGTCCATGGGAGAACCACACCCATCAAGATGGAACAAGAGACGTTGTACGAAAGTCATGCTTGAAGAAAGTTGGAGACTGAGGTTGTGAGGGTGAACCCGCTCCAGATTCTTGGAGGCGGGCCATACCTGAAGATCGGCAATGATACCGAGAGACTGTGGGGGTGTGGTCACTCCAATTGGTGGTGGCCGACACTGGAAGACTATTACTTGAAAGAAAGGCCAGTTAAAGGTTGTGAGGGTGAACCCGCTCCAAATCCTTGGAGGCGGGCCATACCTGAAGATCGGCAATACTACCGAGAGACTGTGGGGGTGTGGTCACTCCAATTGGGGGTGGCCGACACTGGAAGACTATTACTTGAAAGAAAGGCCAGTTAAAGACTGCAAGGGTGAACCCGCTCCAGATTTGGAGTGGGGGGGGGCACCTGAAGATTGGCAACTACCGAGAGACTGTGGGGGTGTGGTCACTCCAAACGTTGGGAGTGGCAGACACTGGAAGACTATTCAAAAGAGGTCAAGAAAGTTCCCGCGAGAAGAAGACGGTGTATCCCGTGGATGGAGGAGTAGGTTACGGTGAAGGGCAGCTCGGAGGAAGCTGGATGAGGGATGTCTAGGTACCTAAAGATCAGTGTGCACTACAGTTCTTCCTGAACTTCCACCAAGGATGGGGTTGAGGGGGGGCAAATATATCTCAACCCTTTCCCCCAAGATATTGTCGTATTTCCGACAACAGGGGGATTGTTGAGGAAGGGTTGAGACGTATGCATATATATCCATACAAGAATGCAAACACATGCATGCATGTATGATATATATGCATGCACGGACTGCCACATCATAGGATGATGTGCGCAGATGTGCCCAGCATCTGCGCACATCTGGCCTTGGTGGCCCACAGGGGCTCATTGTGGTCCCTGTGGGAAATATGTGGTCCCTGGTTGATCTGTGCCCCCTTATATGATCTGTGCCCCCCTTATATGTGTCCCCTTATAGTTAGTATATATTTCCTGTATGGCCGTGTATATATTCCCTCTCATGTAGATATATATATATATATATATATATATATATATATGGGGATGTGTGTATGCAGTGAATACATCTATATATGTGTATCTGCCATGGCTCTCCCCCAGGTATATATATATATATATATATATATATATATGGGCCTATAACTGCCCATGTATGCCCCAGGTTTATAATGAGTATATATGTGTATATAGATGCGCCCCAGGTATCTATATACATATATATATACTTAAATGCCCCCCATAGGGACAGCGTTTAGCCAGTTCCTGCAGTGGGGTGGATATGTCTCCAGGTGGCTGGTGACTTCAAAGGCTAAGGGATCAATAGATCTGAGGCCTTTTGTTGAGTTTATCAGCCTAGTTACTATGCTCTGCCCCACCTTGTGTTTGTGACATGGCTGGGCGTGTGGTGCTGCTAGCCTCAGGGGGCCAATTGGCTGTCCTGAGTGCGGGCATACGTCAGTCACACTATGATGTCACATCCCTGAGGAGGGGGGAGGTGGGCTGTTTCTGAGGCTGATATATGAGCCCGAAGCCAGGAACAAGCTTTTGGAACTGGACTACAAGGAGAGACACATGGGAGAGAGCAGCTCCATGACGTGCCCCTGGAGAAGGCCTAGTAACCCTGGAAGGGCTAAGTATTAACCCCTACCTGTCTAGCCCCTACCTACCCCTCACATACCCCCTATATCCCCAACAATAGTCCCCTAATCCTGGCTGCTGAACTCCTGCAGTCAGAATACCCCTGCTGCTGACCTCCTGCAGCATTAACCTCTGTACCCTTGAGGCAGCCCCAGTTACCCCTGTAGCTGCCCTGTATCCTTTACCCCTGCCCTGCAGAGCATTTACCCCTGCTATAACGTCCTACCATTAACCCCTATCCCATTGCTATATACCCCTGTCCACTGCTACTGTAGTCATTTCCTTGTAGGGATAATTTCTAGTCCAGGTTGGGTGGGCTGCTAATATATGTGTGTGTGTACTGTATTAGGCTACTTTCACACTTGCGTTCAGAGCGGGTCCGTCTGGTATCTGCACAGACGGATCCGCTCCTATAATGCAAGCGCTTAGATCCGTTCAGAACGGATCCGTTTGCATTACCATGAACAAAAAAAAAAAAAAAAAATCCGGATCCGTTTTGACTTTACATTGAAAGTCAATGGATCCGCCTCCACTCAGAATGCATTAGGACTGGACGGATCAGTTCGGGGTTGCTTGTGAGAGCCTTCAAACGGAGCTCACAAGCGGACACCCAAACGCTAGTGTGAAAGTAGCCTTAGGCTACTTTCACACTAGCGTTCGGAGCGGATCCGTCTGATGTTTCATCAGACGGATCCGCTCCGATAATGCAGACGTTCGCATCCGTTCAGAACGGATCCGTCTGCATTAAAACTTAGAAAATTTTCTAAGTATGAAAGTAGCCTGAGCGGATCCGTTCAGACTTTACATTGTAAGTCAATGGGAAACGGATCCGCTTGAAGATTGAGCCATTTGGTGTCATCTTCAAGCGGATCCGTCCCCATTGACTTACATTGTAAGTCTGGACGGATCCGGTCGCCTCCGCACGGCCAGGCGGACACCCGAACGCTGCAAGCAGCGTTCAGGTGTCCGCTCACTGAGCGGAGCGGAGGCTGAGCGCTGGCAGGCGGATGCATTCTCAGTGGATCCGCCTCCATTGAGAATGCATTGCGGCCGGGAGGCTGCGTTCAGGACCGCTCGTGAGCTCCTTCAAACGGAGCTCACGAGCGGACACCTGAACGCAGGTGTGAAAGTAGCCTTAGATAGCTTTGTGGGTGGAACTTGGGATTGTGTAGTGTAGTTTAGTGCTGTATTGTTAGTACTGTATTGTTAGTGTATTGCGTGTGTTGTGTTCTGTAGGTGTTAATACTGTGTGTTATTTATACCTATTGTGTAACGTGTGGTTACTAGCGGTAGTTAGTAAGGCGCATGCAGCTAGTTTAGTGGTTAGTGTAAGGCAAAGTATAGTGAAAGTATTGTTTTATTTATCTAAAGGTATAAATAGGCGGGGTCAATAGACGGCTCCTCCTATTTATGAATATTAATTATCGATATTTGCATAAATATTGGTGATTAATATTCACCCTTTACACTCAGAATATGGAGACACTAAAACATTGTTTTTTTTTGTTTTAAAAATGCTGTTATTGTGTAAAACTTAAGTAAATAAAAAAAGTATACATACAGTATTAGGTAATAACCTGCTCTATAAAAATATCACATGACCTTATCCCTCAGGTGAATAACGTAAAAATAAAAAACTGTGTCAAAAAAGCTATTTTTTGTCACCTTACATCACAAAAAGTGTAATAGCAGGCGATCAAAAAGTCCTATGCACCCTATAATAGTACCAATCAAACCATCATCTGTGGCTGGTGACAGATTTCCTTTAATGGCTGCACAATGTTTGCAGGTAATAATCAACTCATTGACAATCGGTTTAATGAATAATAAAAACATTGTAGAATGCATGACTGTGTGTTTTTTGTCCGTATTTCGACTGCCCGCCAGCTGCCCCTTCTGGTTATTCCCCAAGAATCAACCCTGCTGAGGCGCTCACAACATGCAATGAAATCTTACCAAGGAATATGCTGATAGAGTATCCCCGAGCTCCAGATTTTTCTGTGCTATCTGACTGTAGCGGGAAGCACACCCCATTTCTGCCATAGAAATTGCCAAATGTGTCATAACTGAAGAAAGGAATGATGGTGATTAACAAGCCAAGGCTCCAAATGATGGCAAGTGTTCCTATAGTTTGTGTGCGTCCTGCTCGGAAGTGACTAAATGGAAAGACAATGCACAGATACTTCTCCAGCGTCATATATGTGAGCATGAGAACAGAGACTTCAGAGGACAGCATGGCCAACGAGCCAACCAGTTTACATTCCCTGCTCTCCATCCAGACCTGGGCATGTTTGTTGTATTCACCCTGAAATTTTATATCATATGCACCAAGGCAGAAGAGGTAGAAGCCCATCAGGCAGTCTGCACCTGTAGAAAGAAGGGAGATTTTCTGAAATGTGTGATGTACAGTATTTTATGAAATTTATTTAAAAAAAAAACAATAAAAAAAAAAACAATACTTGAGCACCAAAACGTAAGGATAATTGACTAAATACTTATTAAAGGAAACCTATATACTACGTCAGACTGAATTTCCTTGAGCTCACCAGAGGAAATGATCACGTGGGCCCCTCTAAAGCTCTAATATGAGCACCTCACTCAAAAAAAAAAAAAAAAAAACCTGATCATCCCATTACATGCAATGATGTAGTTGGGCTGTTTTTCCTACTGGGCCTCTGTAGAACTGCACAGGCTGCATATATGGTATGCCCACCTCTGATCGTATTTCAAAGTCAGCTCAAACTGAAATATTCTTCTGCTAGACCTTAAGGGCTCTGTTTTATTAAGGTGCTTTTATTGTGCCACAGCTTGGGAATAACTTAGGATTTTCTGGTGTTTTGGTGGGTCAGGTCAACACTGTCTATATAAATAAAATTACAGCTTCTACCTAGATTTCCCAAGAAATTGCAGGAATCCGCATAGTTTATACAGGCAATGTTAAAGGGCTTGTGTAGTGGTTTAAAGGCGTTGGCCAAGTTATTATTTGTTCTTTGTATGTTTTCTTACTAAGCAAATGTAAGGGATTCAATTCACTTACTTCATCTACAGTGGGCCTGTTCTAGTTAGCTGAGCGTCACAGGACCTGTGATGTCAGCTTCTGTCCCTGCTCTGATGACATTCCGTGCACAAGCCTGAGGGAGCAGCCTGAGGGTCTGATCTATGCAAGGAACATCACTGTGAAGGCTGTTCTGGTTGGAGTCACAAGCCATACCCCCCTGCACTGCAGATCTGCCGGCTGAGCTGTCTGCTCTGTGTCTCCCATCCCACTGGATCCTTCAGCAAAGTTTAACCCCTTCTACCATCAGCAGCACAGACTCAGGTTTGGAGGCTCTGCCTCAGGTACTGAGGAGGTAAATGCCGTGCACAGGATCCTCCCTTCATCCTCACCCTGCAAACACAGATCCAACAAAGACAGGAGGAGTCCTCTCCTCTGTGCTCTTCTGCTGGCTGTGAGGAAGAGTCTGCAGAGCATTGCACAAGAAAAGGTAGGGGAGAAGATCCTGTGTGTATCAGCAATGTCATTGTACAACTGGGACTTGTAGTCCCACATGTACAACATGAGTATCCCAGCAGTCAGACTGCAGGCACGACAGACATTTTATTCACTCCCTTTGCAGAGCAGTGGGAGGGTAAACGCAATCTTTGTTGACACCCACAGAGATTGTTACACGCCCCCACAGTTCTGCAACTGCATGTCAACAAAGGGCCAGAACAGAACTAGGGAAATGAGTAAACATGAGCGAATTTATGAAAATTTGGCTAATTTTCACAAAGAAATTTGATTTATGATGAATTACTTAGTCATTTCCTTTGTGCATAGCGAGAGCAGTGACTGGGAATGGCAATTGCGCCGCCCCCCCATCATTGAACCTCTCAGATGCCGAGTTCATCCCTAATAGCGGCATCTGATGCTACAATCTGGGCCTTTCAGGGGTTAATCAGGGTAAAAAAATAATAATAATTACCACACCTATTTGCTCGTGTAGAGGCTGTCGCGGCCAAATCTCTGATGACGTCACTGAACCTGGCCAGCACCCTGGCGTGGTAACGTCGTACATCCCCCCGCGCAACATTTCACCCTGTTTCTGCAGTCAAGATGCCTGCAATGGCCTCTTTGTATGCAAAGGTGAGCATTAGGGATGAGCGAATCGACTTTGGATGGAACATCCAAAGTCGATTCGCAAAAAACTTTGTTCCAATACTAGTATTAGAATGTATTGGCTCCGATGAGCCGAAGTTATCACTTTGCGAAGTCCTGCAAGACTTCGCGTAATAACTTAATAAATGAATTTATACTAACCATTCCCGAACTCGGGTTCGGTTCCAAAAATTTAAACCACAATTTGTGACAAAATTTGGATACGTCTGTGTGGTATCCAATTATAACATCGTTTTAGTTAAATTTATTAGGGAGAAAACCTGAAAATGGTACAAATTTGGGCATAAATCAGCTCAAAATAAGCAACAATTTGAGTTTCTGTTAGTTCTAAATGTGCTAAATTTATCAAGATGTGTCCTTAAAATAAATTTTGCCCTACAAAACTTCTTAGGGTGCAATTACCCCTGTGGCCAAGGCCACTGACCCTCAATTACTGCTAATTTCCTGGCTTGCCATGTACCTTCAACGTACAACCATGGTGAATGTGTACATGTTATAGCACCCCAAGTGTAGCCCTAGCTTTATACTATAGGTTTACTACAATTCCTACTTTCTAATGAAATCTTTTAGTTAAATATCAGCAGCTATTCAGGGTGACAGATGTGCAGTAACTGGGAGGATGATTATTTCTACAGTCGGATGAAAAAGAGTGCGTTAATTTTTTCCTACTGTATGTATATACTGCCAAATCATGTAACAAATTATTAAATTCAATGATTTGCTCTAACTGTGTAAGGGCATGTTCACATCTGCATTGGAGGTTGACTGCACGCAGGTCTTTTTTTTACCACCAAAAAGTAGAGCCCCTAAGGAAACCAAATGGACACCATTATGCTCAGTGGGATCTGTTCAGCTCCGTTGTTGGATCCAGCACTTTTCATTGTCTTTGTTGCAGCAGAAAAACGGAAATAACTAGTGCAGATGTGAACATGGCCTAACTTAACTTGATTCTTCTATACAGTATGTTGGTGAGAACTCACAGCAGAGAGACTTGATAGACATGGCATGCTGGCAGTTTTCCGTGACTATGAAGGACCTCATGCAGATCACAAACAGGTTTCCAAAGCAGGTAACACAGGCCATCACCCACACAAAGACCCGCAGCAATATATTCGCCAACATGTTCTCAAAGGAAGAGATGCCATCACTATTGGGTTTGCAGCTGCGAACATGAGGAGCATGACTGCAGTACTGGAATTTTTTGAAGTATCTGCCGAAAGAATAAGAAAAGGTTAAAGCACACATAACATTGCTGTTAAATTTCATATAGTCTATTGTCTTGTCACTTTCATGCAAAGAAATCTAGATATCAAGGACAAAGGATTTTTCATGTTCCACAATACCAAGGCCACTTCATTTATATGTGCATAAATGTAAGGCACAAAAGGTTCGATGAATTCAGGTCACACTGTATGTAAGGGAGTAAACATTGTGTATGCATCATTTTAAGAGACTGTTTTATTGTCTTGTAGTTAAACTGAAAATACTATATATTGTTGTACTGCCAGGTATTGTGTTTTGCAACATCGTTCTCAATAAAAAAAAAAATGTAGGGGCTAACAAATGTCATCTGTGTGTTTATTCCAGGTCCTTTGACATTTGTGCCTTAATAACATGGCTATGTAACTGATGTGTTGTTATTTCATGCACTGTTTCTGGTTGACCAGCAGGTGGCAGTGTATCTGGAGTACCTTTAGACAGAATCGAACTTACCATTCCATTCTCCCCTCTTTTGGGCAGAAGTGAAGAAGTTGCAGGGAACTATAGCAAGTCATGAAGTTGAGAGTTGGAAGCAGATGAGAAGCACCCTGACTCCTTATAGTTTACAGACAGAGTATTACGAGGGGGTCAACAGCCAAAGGTACCAGAACTGTCAGAAAGTCCAGCTACCAGATCGAAGCCAGAGTCTAGCACAGCAGAGAAAGATAAAGCAAGGTATCCAAGTTTGCCTGCCAGTTTACCCCAAAACTTGCTGGAGCCAAGAGAAAGACCACTTATTGTCTGGATTCAAGTTTATTCAAGTAAAGCTGTTGAACTTTTACAAAGTCTGGACTCTTACTCCACAAACTATCACTCTACTCTTTATTGCTGTGGAGCCTAACTGTCATGCCCCACTCTGACGATGTGCGGAGGTCAGCCAGGATTGCAGCACGAGAGGTCAGCCAGGATTGCAGCACGAGTCTAGTATTTGTTTTGATGCTGTGCTGGATCCGCCTCGCATCAGGTGCACTGGGTGGAGTCATTAGTTTAAATGGTCTCCAGCTAAGTGCTCTGAGCGGATTATACTTTTCATTATGGTCTGGGAAGTTTGGAGGGAAGGTTGGCTGTTTGTTCCTGCTCTCAGCAGATAAGTGTCTTTTCTTGTTTGGTTGTTTATGTCATCTATCCCATCCAGGTTCTGTGCGAGCAGGCTGCTCCTTTCTCCCCACTTCACCATCTCAGGGAGTTCAGGGTTCTGTTAGTTAGTTGTCTGTGGGCTGAGCATTGCAGGGAAAGAGGTCAGGGATAAACTAGGAGGTGACCCTTCCCCTGTCTCTCGTCCAGAGCCTGGTTGGTGTCTTATCTGTTAAACTGTGCACGTCCGCCGGGACATTATAATCCGCCATACTGTGACCGCCATTGCTCAGCGTTTATGTGATGGCGTCAATTGATGCACTGGTTGACCGCATGCAGGGTTTGTCCCTGGAGGTTGCGGATCTACGTAGTACGGTCACACAGTGTCAGAGGGTGTTGTCTTCAGGTACAGGTCAAATTGTTGGGGATCCTAAAGTCGCTCTTCCTGAGAAATTTGCAGGGGGTACTGATGATTTTTTCCATTTCAAGGAATCATGTAAGTTGTACTTTCGATTGTGCCCATTTTCATCAGGTAATGAGGATCAGAGGGTGGGTATCATCATGTCTTTGCTGAAAGGGGACGCGCAATCCTGGGCTGTTTCCCTGCCGCCCGGTTCTCTGGCTCTCCGGTCGGTGGAGGAATTTCTTAAAGCCCTGGGATTGATTTACGATGACCCAGATCAAGTTTCGATAGCAGAGTCAAAATTATGTAACTTACTACAGGGTAAACATACTGCTGAGGTTTACTGCACAGAGTTTAGGAGGTGGGCTACTGAGTCGGGGTGGAACGACCCCGCGTTACGTAGCCAGTTTTGTCAGGGGTTATCTGAAAGGTTGAAGGATGCTCTGGCTTTTCATGAATACCCAGATACTTTGGAAAACGCAATGTCTTTGGCGATACGTTTGGATAGACGTATCAGAGAGAGGGGTATGGGTCCCTCTGTGCAGGGGATTCCTCCCGCGTGTGGTTTTGTTTCACCAGCTGCCCAGGGAGATATTGCTTGTTATTCTGGAGTAGGAGAAGAACCCATGCAGTTAGGTCAGATATCTTTCCATTCGGATAGTAGAGACTTTTGTAAAGCGCACAATTTATGTTTCTATTGTGGAAAGAGGGGTAATTTTGTTTTTTCTTGTCCGTATGTTGAACCACAGGGGAAAGTGATAAAGAAAAAAGAAAAAGAAAAAAAACCTCCCTCACACTTTGTAGTATGAATGGTGTGGTAGAGCAGACTGGTATGCAAGTTCCCTGAAGTTCCCCTTTTTCTCCTTTCAGCTATGGTGGCGCTAGAGTCTAGAAATGTGTTTGTTGATGTTTTTCTTGATTGTGGTGCTGGGGTAAATTTAATTGACTTTCTGTTTCTTGAGGGTTTGGGACTAAGTATTTGCACGTTAGAGAACGAGATTCGTGTTTTTGCCATTGATTCTTCCCCTCTTTCTCAAGGGAGCCTTACTCACGTTGCTCATGGTATTCATTTAAGGGTGAGTGATTCACATGCTGAGATTATTTCCTGTTTCGTCATGAAGGATTTGCCAGCTCCAATAGTTTTGGTGTTGCCTTGGTTGTCTAAACATAACCCAATTATAGACTGGCAATCATTGGTTGGAGCAAGTTTTGTTCGGCTAATTGTCTTGTCACATCTATTTCTGAAGTGTCCGTTACAGCCTTGCCTCAGTATCTCTCAGATTTTTCGGACGTGTTTTCGGAGGGTGGGGCTCAGGAATTGCCCCCTCATCGTGACTATGATTGTCCTGTGAATCTCATTCCGGGGGCTAAGTTGCCTAAGTCTCAGCTCTACAACCTCTCTCAACCCGAGAGAGAGGTCATGCGAAAGTATGTCGCCGAGAGTTTGGCAAAGGGTCATATTAGACCATCTAAGTCTCCAGTGGCTGTAGGTTTGTTCTTCGTGAAGAAGAAAGATGGATCACTGAGACCGTGTTTGAATTTCCGGGAGCTGAATCGTATTACAGTCCAGGATCCACATCCCCTGCCTTTGATCTCTGATCTTTTTGATCAGATTGTTGGAGCCAAGGTGTTCTCCAAGTTGGATTTGAGAGGAGCATACAATCTGATCAGGATCAAGGAGGGGGATGAGTGGAAAACGGCCTTCAATACGCACGAGGGTCATTTTGAGAACCTGGTAATGCCTTTTGGGTTGACGAATGCGCCAGCGGTATTTCAGTGATTCGTCAATGATATTTTTCCTCATTTGGTGGGGAGGTTCGTAGTAGTCTACCAAATGACATTTTAATTTATTCTCCTGATCTGAAGACCCATCAGGATCATGTGAGACAGGTTTTGACGATCCTTCGGGAGAATAAGTTATACGCCAAATTGGAGAAATGTTTGTTTGCGGTACAAGAGCTTCCATTTTTGGGATACATGCTTTCTGATTCTGGTTTTCGTATGGACCCCGAAAAGGTCCGGGCGGTTCTGGAGTGGGACCGACCGGAGAATCAGAAAGCTTTGATGCGATTTTTGGGGTTTACGAATTATTATAGAAAATTTATTTTGAATTATTCCACGTTAGTTAAACCTCTTACTGATATGACCAAGAAGGGCGCTGATGTCTCGGTCTGGTCGGATGAGGCATTGCAGGCCTTTTCGGCTATAAAGGAGCGTTTTGCGTCTGCTCCCATTCTGGTGCAGCCGGATGTATCTCAGCCATTCGTGGTCGAGGTTGATGCATCAGAGGTGGGGGTTGGGGCGGTGCTTTCGCAGGGTCCTTCTCCTGGCAAGTGGGTCCCGTGTGCCTTTTTCTCCAGGAAGCTCTCGGTCGCCGAGAGGAATTATGATGTTGGAGATAGGGAGTTGTTGGCGATCAAGTTGGCCTTTGAAGAATGGCGTCACTGGTTAGAGGGGGCTTCTCACCCCGTTACTGTGTATACAGACCATAAGAATTTGGCTTACCTGCAATCTGCCAAGCGTCTGAACCCTAGACAGGCCAGATGGTCATTGTTTTTTTACCAGGTTCAATTTCGTGGTTACCTTTCGCCCAGGGGTCAAGAACGTCAAGGCAGATGCCTTGTCTCATAGCTTCCCTGGGGGAGGTGATTCAGAAGATCCAGCGACGATTTTGGCGGATGGAGTGGTGGTCTCCGCTCTGTACCCTGACTTGGAGATGGAGGTGTTGGGAGCTCAGGAAGGGGCTCCTGGTTCGTGTCCCCCAGGGAGGTTGTTTGTTCCTGAGGGCCTACGATACAAGGTGTTCAAGGAACATCACAATACTGTTCTCGCTGGACATCCTGGTGGTAAGTCCACCTGTGATCTGGTGTCCCGGAGGTTCTGGTGGCCAGGGTTGCGTAAGAGTATTGAGAATTACGTGATAGCTTGTGAAACCTGTGCTCGGTCTAAGGTTGCTCATACTCGACCGCCTGGTTCACTTCTTCCATTGTCTATTCCATCTCGTCCTTGGACACATTTGTCCATGGACTTTATTACGGACCTACCGAGTTCCTCCGGGAGAACAGTGATTTTGGTGGTAGTCGGTCGTTTCAGTAAAATGGCTCACTTTATACCACTAAGGCTACTTTCACACCTGCGTTCAGGTGTCCGCTCGTGCGCTCCGTTTGAAGGGGCTCACGAGCGGTCCTGAACGCAGCCGCCCGGCCCTGATGCATTCTCTATGGAGGCGGATCCACTGAGAATGCATCCGCCTGCCAGCGCTCAGCCTCCGCTCCGCTCAGTGAGCGGACACCTGAACGCTGCTTGCAGCGTTCGGGTGTCCGCCTGGCCGTGCGGAGGCGAGCGGATCCGTCCAGACTTACAATGTAAGTCAATGGGGACGGATCCGCTTGAAGATGACACCATATGGCTCAATCTTCAAGCGGATCCGTTCCCCATTGACTTACAATGTAAAGTCTGAATGGATCCGCTCAGGCTACTTTCATACTTAGAACATTTTCTAAGTTTTAATGCAGACGGATCCGTTCTGAACGGATGCGAACGTCTGCATTTTAGGAGCGGATCCGTCTGATGAAACATCAGACGGATCCGCTCCTAACGCTAGTGTGAAAGTAGCCTAACAAGTCTGCCTAACGCTAAGACTCTTGTGCAGATTTTTGTGGATAATATTGTTAAATTGCACGGTATTCCTTCGGATGTTGTCTCTGATAGGGGCATGCAGTTTGTCTCCAGGTTTTGGAGGGCGTTCTGCTCTCGACTTGGCATTCAACTTTCTTTCTCGTCGGCTTTTCATCCACAGTCGAATGGTCAGACGGAGCGTACCAATCAAAACCTGGAGACCTACTTGAGGTGCTTTGTGGCTGAGAATCAGGAGGACTGGTCCTCATTCTTGTCCTTAGCAGAATTTGCATTGAATAACCGTAGGCAGGAGTCCATGGGTAAGTCGCCATTTTTTGGCGCATACGGTTTCCATCCTCAGTTTGGTACCTTTTCTGGGTCTGGTTCCTCCGGGATGCCAGAGGAGGAGAGATTCTCTTCTGCCTTATCCTCTATCTGGCGGGGGATTCAAGGAAATTTGGAGAGGATGGGTGAGAGGTATAAACGAATGGCTGACAGGAGACATGTGACTGGTCCGGACCTGTGTGTGGGTGATCTGGTGTGGTTGTCCACTAGGAATATCAAGTTGAGAGTGCCATCTTGGAAATTGGGTTCAAGATTTGTTGGTCCGTATAAGATTTCTGCTGTGATCAATCCTGTGGCATTTCGACTTGATCTGCCGCAGACTTGGAGGATCCACGATGTCTTCCACAAGTCTTTACTAAAAAAATATGTTAAACCGGTGGTACCATTGCCATTGCCTCCTCCTCCTGTTCTAGTCGAGGGAAACTTGGAGTTCGAGATCTCCAGGATTCTCGACTCGAGAGTTCTGCGGGGTTCCCTCCAGTACCTGGTTCACTGGAGGGGATACGGTCCTGAGGAGAGGATGTGGGTTCCGGCGTCAGATGTCAACGCCAGCCGTCTGGTGAGGGCCTTTCATAGGTCCCATCTGGATAAGGTTGGTCCAGGGTGTCCGGAGGTCACCCGTAGAAGGGGGGGTACTGTCATGTCCCACTCTGACGATGTGCGGAGGTCAGCCAGGATTGCAGCACGAGTCTAGTATTTGTTTTGATGCTGTGCTGGATCCGCCTCGCATCAGGTGCACTGGGTGGAGTAATTAGTTTAAATGGTCTCCAGCTAAGTGCTCTGAGCGGATTATACTTTTCATTATGGTCTGGGAAGTTTGGAGGGAAGGTTGGCTGTTTGTTCCTGCTCTCAGCAGATAAGTGTATTTTCTTGTTTGGTTGTTTATGTCATCTATCCCATCCAGGTTCTGTGCGAGCAGGCTGCTCCTTTCTCCCCACTTCATCATCTCAGGGAGTTCAGGGTTCTGTTAGTATAGGCTGGAGGACACAGAAAATCTACCTTCAAGGTTTGTCTGTGGGCTGAGCATTGCAGGGAAAGAGGTCAGGGATAAACTAGGAGGTGACCCTTCCCCTGTCTCTCGTCCAGAGCCTGGTTGGTGTGTTATCTGTTAAACTGTGCACGTCCGCCGTGACACTAACCCCGGCGAGGGACAATATCCAGGTAGGAGCACCGTGACACCCAAAAGGAATAAGGCCTCATCACCACTCGGCATTCCTAAAAACATGGGACACGATCAGCACTGGGGGCGGCGCATTGCAATTGGTTGCTATGGGCAACTAAATCAATTTTCTTTACACCAGCATAAATCTACCCCAGAATCTTTTTTTTAAGGGGCATGACAGATCGCCTTAGGCAATTCAACCTCCTGACAAAGGGGGTCTGGGTATATGATGCTTGTATATGCACTTGCACTTTATTTTGGATGTTAACTCTATGTGGCACCAACTATTGTGAATACATTGAATAGTTACTATTTTTTCCTACCATCCATCCCTGTGATGTGTTGTGTGTGTTTTTGATGTTTGGATCTTTAATAAAGATGACATTTCTATTGACCCAGTGATGAAGTGATATAGGTAGATTGGCTCAGAATTTAAATAGTTGTTTGCAGTTAGATAGGCCCATTGCTAAAACAGAAAAATTGGCGTGATAAGGAAGAAGGACTAAACACTCTGGTAATGAAGTGGTTAATCAGCACTGATTGTTGGACCTAGATATGAGCGAAGGACCTAGATGAGCTGAAATTCGATTTGGCTACTTCGCCAAATTTCGTCAAGAAATTCGATTAGTTATAAATTACTTTGTAACAAATTGCATTCCATTGTATTAAGTAGGTGCAATGACAGGGAACGGTGATGGTACCACCCCGTTCATTTAACTTCTCAGATGCCACGTTCAACACTGATCGCGGCATATGAGAGTCGTCACATTCAGCCTATCAGGGGGTTAATCAGGGGTTAAAACAAAAAAATATACACACTTGCCTCATCCACTTGATCGCAGAGAGGCTGTCGCGGACATCTTGATTGAAGAAAACACGTCAATTGGGGGACGCGCTGACGTCATCACGCTGAGTGGGCGTGGTGATGTCAGCTCGTGTGAGAACTGAGGCGTTTTCTTCAATCAAGGTACTGGAAATAAGATAACACTAGGTTCCTTCTAGGTTTCTTGTCTACTCACATGTGAGACAGGTTAACCAGACTTGAAAACATGCGGTTATGGATATTTGGTATCTCTATATCCTCCATGATTCTGTAAACAAGAAATGAATTCACAGCAGGTAAACACATTACACTTCTAGATACAAGTTGACATAGTGTTTTATCTTTGCTTACATGGATTAATAGTCAAAGCTTTCACTTCTGCACTGGGATAGTTGTGCTCTGTAATACTCATTTTCCTGACTGCATGTATTATGTTACTGCAAGTTACTGTGTGCATCTGCCAGACTGGTTCTTGTCTAATCCATTTTTTTTTTTTTTTTTTCATTTTTGTGTTTTCCCTGTCTTCCAATTGCCATAACTTTTTACATTTTCTGTTCATATTTTTTTATATCATCGTTTAATTAAACACCTTTAAGGTAGTGTTTTCAGAAATACTACCAGTGTCCCGAGTGTCACTAGAAAGACAGCGGGAGCTTAGGGAGTAAAATAAGAGGCTCTGAAGCTGATGCAGGAAGGAATGGTTTGGGTTCATGGAGAACTGGCCTGACTTCTCTGTTGTCTACAGTAGGGACAGGCTGCACTTTAATGGCTAGGGTACATCTGGGCTGGGGAAAGAATGGTTAGATGGCTGGAGGAGCTTTTACACTAGGATCTGGGGAGGGAATATGGTCATACAAAAATGGTGGTAGATTGTACAAAGTATTGAGGTGACTGAGGTGACATCAATATGAGATTGGCAGGGGGATGACTGCCGGAACCCCAACGATCAGCTGTTTGCCAGCTGCTTACCAGTTCACCATTGCAATTGCACAAGTGAGCAGGTGTAATTACGTCTCTGCTGTCCCATTCACTTCAAAAGGGATGGCTCCTTCCTATTCACTTGAACTGTGCCACATTTGCAGGACAAGGCAATTTTTATGGACTGCTGGCCAGAAGTACGAATGCCAGAGAGAAGAATAAAATGTGGGTGAAGGTGTGAAACTGTGACACAATTGGAGAATGAAGAGACATTTTATGGACAGCTGACAGAAGTAATAATGCCTTCTTGAAATTGTGGTGAAGGCATGAACAAGTAACCAATGATAAGAATGTGGCCTGGCTGCCACAAAGAACCCCAGGAATAGAGGACAGTCTACTTTATAATGCTGGCCAGTTGTATTTTCCCACTGTATCTGGTAATGTGCGCAGAACTGCACAACATTTTAAACACAATACAATTTTTATGAACAGCTACTCAGAACTAGTGATACTATAAAACAGAATTAAATTTGGGTGAAGGCACAGAACCGCACCACAGCTTGCACAAATACACCACCAGCAACTTGGCCAGGTGGGAGTTCAGCTTGCACACAAATTAATTACAAGTCGTAAATTGTTTTCTCATGACCGCACTTTATGTTTTGGATATCTCACAGCGGAGGACAAGGAGGAGGATGAGTCTGAGCAGGAAAAGAAGTAGCTGATGAAGATGACAAGGATTCAGGAATGCTTTGAGGCCTGGTCCAAACTCTCAGTGTCAGACTCAGAAGTCACAATAACATCATCCAGCTGTGCCTCAGAGGGTCAGTGAGCCATCCAGTCCACAGTGTGTCCTCAGTAATAATCTGGTGCTTACTATAAGCGAGGGAGAACTGTGGGGTGCTACTACTACTACTACTACTACTGACCAGAGTGCAACTGCTGTTTGCATTACTACAGTCTCCTATATTCTCACTTGCGGATTATGCTGCACAGGTCATTCATTCTCGACTCATCGTTTACCAGACCTTTTTCAACAATGCCAAGTCAAGGGTTTGGAATTAATGGTAGCAAAATTGCTAGTTTTTTTTCCCCATAATTAACAGATAGAGACACAATTAAACTTCCCCCTTCTATGAACACACTGAACTCACACTGGTATTCACAACTTACAATGGTATATTGACGTAGCCTAATGCGTTGCATTAACTGATATACTAATATAGCAGTATAATGTGCTGCATTTAACTAGTATATTAACACATCAGCATATTGCAACTAAATAGTATATTAACACAGCAGTATAATTACATTAACTGGTATATTAATAGCAGTAAAATGAGACTAATTGGTATATAAATGCAGCAGTATAATGCATGGAATTAAACGGTATATTAACGCAGCAGTACAATGCATTGAATTAAACTGGTACATGAACTCAGTAGTAAATCAATGAATGTTGTATATCTGCACTTCTCCAAAGCATTTGACACTTTATACCCATACAAGTTTAGTATATAAAATGAGAACGCTTGGACTGGGGGAAAATGTCTGTATGTGGGTAAGTAACTGGCTCAGTGGTTAATGGTACACACTCAGATTGGGTCACTGTCACTAGTGGAGTACCTCAGGGGTCAGTATTGGGCCCTATTCTCTTCAATATATTTATGAATGATTTTGTAGAAGGCTTGCATAGCAAAATATAAATTTTTGCAGATGACACTAAACTGTGTAAAGTAATTAACACTGAAGAGGACAGTATACTACTACAGAGGGATCTGGATAGATTGGAGGCTTGGGCAGATAAGTGGCAGATGAGGTTTAACACTGACAAATGTAAGGTTATGCACATGGGAAGGAATAATGCAAGTTACATACTAAATGGTAAAACACTGGGTAAGGGCTCATACACACGAACGTATTTTCTTTCCGCTTCCATTCCATATTTTTTGCGGACCGTATGCGGAACCATTTACTTCAATGGGGCTGTAGAAAATACTGAAGTTACTCTGTGTGCATTCCTTTTCCATTTGTCCGCATGGCCTTTCCGCAAAAAAGTAGTGCATGTCCTATTATTGTCTGCAAATCACAGTCCGAGGCCCCATTGAAGTCAATGGGTCCGCAAATAATACGGAACGCACACTGAATACATCCGTATTTCATCCGGATCCATACTGTAGAAATGCTATGCCCAGCCCATATTGCTCGTGTGTTTGGTGATTAATAAGTTACTGTTTCCGTTTCCGATCCGCAAAAAATGGTTCAAATACGGAAACCATACGGATATGTTTTGTGGAATAACAAAACGGAAGAGGACTTTAGTCAGAGAAAAAAAAATAATCAGATACGGACAAACGGATCCGTGAAAAGCGGACCGAAAAACAACAACGGTCGTGTGCATGAGCCCTAACACTGACACGGAAAAGGACCTAGGAATTTTAGTGAACAGCAAACTTAGTCTACTTTTTGGCTTTCCGTTTGTGAGATCCGTTCAGGGCTCTCACAAGCGGTCCAAAACAGATCAGTTTGCATTGTAATGCATTCTGAATGGAAAAGGATCCGCTCAGAATGCATCAGTTTACATGTTTGCATCAGTTCAGTCTCCAATCCGCTTTCGAGACGGACACCAAAACGCTTTAGTGTCCATCTGATGAAACTGAGCCAAACGGTTTCACTGACACAATCTGGCACAATAGAAAATGAATCCGTCCCCCATTGACTTTCAATGGTGTTCAAGACGGATCCGTCTTGGCTATGTTAAAGATAATATAAACTGGTCTGTTCTGAACGGATGCAGACGGTTGTATTATCTGAACGGATCTGTCCATGACGGATCCGCACAAAACACGAGTGTGAAAGTAGCCTAAGCTGTGGAAATCAGTGTCAGGCAGCTGCTGCCAAGGCCAATAAGATAATGGATAATAATTGTCTGGCTCTTTATCCACAATATACCTGTACTTCTATTTAATCCCTTTAAAATATATACAGTATGCAATGTACATAAAGCAGTATACCATACATAAACCACAAGAATCTCTATGCACTTAATAAAAAAACATATGACAACAATAAATAAAAATGACCTTAAAATAATAATACAAAATTGTACATATAATCGCTTATCATAAAATAATGTATAGTCATGGTCCCCTATTTGTTCCTAGTGCTGAGCTCACGCGCTATTTTAAAATATTTACATTCCACAGTAATATTAAGAAGATTAGCAAGATATCTTATTGTTATTAAATTGCTCAGAGTAGCATTCTTGCTTGCTTCAGCCTAGTCTTATTGTAGCTGTTTTATATCGCATATAGTTGCAATTATATAATCTTGTAGTTGCCACTTAATGGTTAAGTTCCATATATAACACACAGTTGTTATTATATATTCTTGTGATTGCTACTTAGTAGCTCAGTTCCATAGATAGCATAACAGCGTTGTAATCTGGTAGATAACGATATCTGCTTACCAGAATCACAATCTGTTGATCAAAGGGTGCCTTAAAATTGTGACTTTGGGGTTTCATAAGCTGTAAGCCATAATCATCCAAATTATAACAAAAAAAGGCTTGAAATATCTCGCTTTGCATGTAATGAGTCTATCTCATATGTTAGTTTCACCTGTATGGAACTGAGCTAATAAGTAGCAATCACAAGAATACAGTATATAATAACAACTGCGTGTTATATATGGAACTTAGCCATTGAGTAGTGGCAACTACAAGATTATATAATTGCAACTATATGTGATATAAAACAAATCCAAAGAGCGAGGCAGCACTCAGAACCCGAACTTGACCCCGAACCCGAACCTGAACCCGCACCCCATTAAAGTCAATGGGGACCCGAACTTTTGGGCACTAAAATGGCTCTAAAATAGTCCTGGAAAGGGCTGCAAAAGGCATCAAAATGTGCTTAAGAGCATGACAACTGCTCTGCAAACAAATGACTTAAAATAACATAAAATACAGAAAAATTTAAAATAACAATCTGGATCTAGGAGTAGGAGGTTGAGGAGGCGGTGGATGTGGCGGTGTAGGTTGACGTGACGGTGTAGGTGGAAGCGGCGGTGAAGGAGGAATAGGTAGCCAACACTGATTAGTGTTATTTTTTATTTTTAAATTGGGGTATCCCCTAAAAAAAATTGGGACATATAACAAAATAAAACAAAGAATAAGTGTACTTGAGTACAAGAATAGATGGTTGAGGCTGGTATAAATGTCTATTCTGCACAAGGTACGGACAAGTCCTGTGGGATCCATGCCTGGTTCATTTTAATAAACGTAAGCTTGTCCACATTGGCTGCGGCCTGTGATAATGCTCTCTGCCGTGCTAAACACACATTCACACTATACACTGGCTGCAGGGCAGGTCAGCACCTCCAAGGCTGACAAAGCTTTTCCACATTTGGGCCATGCTAACCCTGCCTTCTCAGGTGCTGGCGGTGCCCCAGCTGCGTTTGCAACATTTTCCTCCTCCTCTGCCTTCGCCTTGTGCTACCGCTGTCAGGTGGGAATGCCATCAGCAGCGTGCGCTTGTAGTCGCGCATCTTCCGATTAGTAACAGATGTTTTCACAAAATTTAGTTCCCTGTCAGCAATGCAGAGCAGGGGTTCATTCACGGCAAAAGGGGGTTCATGTCACCCAGCAATAGAACAGAGGATTTTGAGAGAACGATGCCCATGTCACCCAGGCACAGCAGGTGTTCATTCACGGCAAAAGGGGGTTCATGTCACCCAGCAATAGAACAGATGATTTTGAGAGATTTAGGCCCCTGTCACCCAGGAACAGCAGGGGTTTATTCACGGCAAAAGGGGGTTCATGTCACCCAGCAATAGAACAGATAATTTTGAGAAATTTAGGCCCCTGTCACCCAGGCACAGCAGGGGTTCATTCACGGCAAAAGGGGGTTCATGTCACCCAGCAATAGAACAGAGGATCTTGAGAGATTTAGGCCAATGTCACCCAGGCACAGCAGGGGTTCATTCACGGCAAAAGGGGGTTCATGTCACCCAGCAATACAACAGAGGATTTTGAGAGATTTAGGCCCCTGTCACCCAGGCATAGCAGGGGTTCATTCACGGCAAAAGGGGGTTCATGTCACCCAGCAATACAACAGAGGATTTTGAGAGATTTAGGCCCCTGTCATCCAGGCACAGCAGGGGTTTGTATACGCCAAAAATGGTAAAATGTCACCTGACAATTGAAAATAAGAATTTTTTCAATTTAGGGCACTAAAATTGGAACTTTTTTGCATTAAAATGGCTCAAAAATAGTCCTTGAAAAGGCTAGAGGGATGTAAAAGGCAGTAAAATGTGCTTAAGAGCATGGCAACTGCTCTGCAAACAAATGTGGATAGGGAAATAACTTAAAATGAAATAAAATAACAAAAAATTACAAATTATTAACCTGCAACTCAGAGAAGGAGGTGGATATAGAGTCGGAGGTTGAGGAGGCGGTGAATGTGGTGTTGTAAGTGGAGGCAGCAATGGCGGAGGAGGAGGTAGCCAACAATGTTTTTTTAATTTTTTTTATTAGGGTTGGTACCCTCCAAAATATTGGGACAAAAAAACAAACAAAAATAAAAGAATCATTGCACTTGACTTGAGTACAAGAATGTATGTTTGATGGTGGTATAAATGTCTATTTTGCACAAGTCTTGTGGGATCCAAGCCACAAACGTTGGCTGTGGACAGCTGGCTGTGCTTGTCTGTGATGATGCCCACTGCCGTGCTAAACACACGTTCAGATAATACACTGGCTGCAGGGCAGGCCAGCACCTCCAAGGCGTAAAGGGCAAGCTCAGGCCATGTGCCCAATTTGGAGACCCAGAAGTTGAAGGGGGCAGACCCATCATTCAGTACGTGTAGGCGTGTGCACACATACTGCTCCACCATGTTGGTGAAATGCTGCCTCCTGCTAAGACATTCTATATCAGCTAGTGGTGCTGGTTGTTGTGGCGTGCTGACAAAGCTTTTCCACATTTCGGCTATGCTAACCCTGCCTTCTGAGGTGCTGGCGGTGCCCCAGCTGCGTTGGCGACCTCTTCCTCGTCCTCTGCCTTCGCCTTGTGCTTCCACTGTGACCCCGCTGTCAGGTGGGAATGCCACCAGCAACGTGTCTACCAGCATGCGCTTGTACTCGCGCATCTTACGATCACTCTCCAGTGACTGAATTAAGGATGGTACGTTGTCCTTGTAATGGGGATCCAGCAGCGTGGCCACCCAGTAATCAGCACAAGTTAGAATGTGGGCAACACGGCGGTCGTTGCGGAGACACTGCAGCATGTAATAGCTCATGTGTGCCAGGCTGCACTGTGTGAGGTGTATCGTCTGTGTCCTCTGTATCCCCCCATCCACGCATCAGTGATGGCCATGAGCTGGTCTGGGTGCCACCCTACTGTGAACATAGTTCCTCCTCCTACATCTCCTCATCCTCCACCCCCTCATCCTCCAGAACTGTGCCCTGGCTGGACAATTGTGTACCTTGGGTTTGTGGGTGCAGGAACCCACCCTCGGAGCCACTTGGGAATAACTGTCCGGAAACCCTATGAAATGATCCCTCTTCCTCCTCCTCCTCCTCCTGTGCCACATCCTCTTCCATCATCGCCATGAGCGTTTTTTCAAGGAGGCATAGAGGTGGGATAGTAACTCTGAGAATGACGTTATCGGCACTGGCCATGTTGGTGGAGTACAACAAGGAACACAGGTCTCGCATGGAGGCCCAGTCATTGGTGGTGAATTGGTGCTGTTCCGCCGAGCGACTCACCCGTGCGTGCTGCAGCTGAAACTCCACTATCGCCTGCTGCTGCTCGCACAGTCTGGCCAGCATGTGCAAGGTGGAGTTTCACCTTGTGGGCACGTCGCATATGAGGCGGTGAGCGGGAAAGCCGAAGTTACGCTGCAGCGATGACAGGTGAGCAGCAGCAGGGTGAGAACGCCGAAAGCGCGCACAGACGGCCCGCACTTTATGCAGCAGCTGTGACATGTCGGGGTAATTTTTAAGGAATCTCTGCACCACCAAATTCAGCACATGCGCCAGGCAAGGGATGTGCGTCAAACCGGCTAGTCCCAGAGCTGCTACGAGATTTCGCCCATTATCGCACACCACCAGGCCGGGCTTGTGGCTGACTGGCACAAACCACTCATCGGTCTGTTGTTCAAGGCCCGTCCACAGCTCCTGCGCGGTGTAGGGTTTGTCCCCCAAACAGATACGTTTTAAAACTGCCTGCTGCCGTTTACCCCTGGCTGTGCTGAAGTTGATGGTGAAGGTGTTACGCTGACCGGATGAGGAGCTAGTAGAGGATGAGGAAGCAGAGTAGGAGGAGGAAGCAACAGGAGGCAAACTGAAGCGCCCTGCAATCCTCGGTGGTGGAAGGACATGCGCCAAACTGCTATTCGCCTCAGGCCCAGCCGCCACTGCATTTACCCAGTGTGCTGTTATGGAGATATAACGGCCCTAACCGTGCTTACTGGTCCACGTATCCGTAATCAGGTGCACCTTGCCACAGATGGCGTTGCGCAGTGCACACCTGATTTTGTCCCCTACTTGGTTGTGAAGGGAAGGGATGGCTCGCCTTGAAAAGTAGTGGCGGCTGGGCACGACATACTGTGGGACAGCCACCACCATAAGGCCTTTAAAACTATCCGTCTCCACCAGACGGAATGACAGCATTTCAAAGGCAAGTAATTTAGAAATGCTGGCATTCAGGGCTAGGGATCGCGGGTGGGTAGGGGGGTACTTCCTCTTCCTCTCCAGTGTTTGGGATATGGAGAGCTGAACGCTTCCGTGGGACATTGTGGAGATGCTTGGTGACCCAGGTGTTGGAGTTGCTGGCAGATCCTCTGTTTGCGGGGTGCCAGGTGGCACTGTCACTCCAGAGGTCGATGAAGAGGCCGCGACTGCGGCAGAAGAGGAAGCAGGAGAAGCCAGAGACCTTTCTTGGTTTTTGAGGTGTCTACTCCACTGCAGATCGTGCTTTGCACTTAAATGCCTCGTCATGCAGGTTCTGCTCAGGTTCAGAACGTTTTTGCCTTGCTTCAGGCTTTGATTGCACAGCGTGCAAACCACTCGTGTCTTGTCGTCAGCACATTGTCTGAAGAACTGCCACGCCAGGGAACTTCTTGGAGCTGGCTTTGGTGTGCTCGGTCCCTTGCTGAGATGGGCAGTAGGAGGCGTACTGTCTAGAGGACGGCCGCTCCGCTTTTGCACCCTGCTTCCTCTTCTGCTGTGCTGGTAGCTCTGTGCGACCACAGCCTCTTCCTACTCCTACTCGCATGACCTTGATTTCATGTGGGGTCGAGGACCTCATCGTCTTCCACATCATCTTCCACCGAGTCTTCACCCCTGACTTCCTTGTCGGTCTGCACACTTTCGAAAGCCCCAGCAGTTGGCACCTGTGTTTCGTCATCATCCGAGACGTGCTGCGATGGTCCTCCCATGTACTCATCTTGAAAAATAAGTGGTTGGGCATCGGTGCACTCAATCTCTTCCACTTCTGGGGCAGGGCTAGGGGGATGGCCCTGGGAAACACTGCTAACAGAGTCATCAAAAAGCAGAAGAGACTGCTGCAGGAATTTGGGCTCAGACTGCTTGGCTGATTTGCAAGGGGGAGAGGTAAAAGACTGATGGACATCGGCTGCAGTGGCCAACTGTGGTCTTTCAGCATGAGACTGGGTGGGAGACAATGTGAAGGAACTGGATCCGCTGTCAGCAACCCAATCTACTATCGCCTGTACTTGTTCAGGCCTCACCATTCGTAGAGCAGCATTAGGCCCAACCAAATACCGCTGCAGATTTTGTCGCCTACTCGTACCTGAGGAAGGGGTTTCACTTGTGCGTGTAGCAGGCACAGATCGACCACGTCCTCTCCCTGCAACAGGAGCTCCACCAGCAGCACCACAACCTAGGCCACGTCCCTTATTTGACGCTTTCCTCATATCTTTTAAATTTAGGATCTTGCTCTAAATGTGTTTAATTAATAGTACAATAGAACGAGAGTATGTAAAGGGTGTATCTCACACGGCCTGAACCAGACTAGGCCTCAATAAAATATTTTTTTGCCCAAAATGGCTGTATTTCAAATGCCTAATTCAAACCCCTGTATGTTGAGGTTGTGTCTTGGAGGGCCTGAACCTCTGTAGGCCTGCAGTAAATATATCTTTGCACAAAATGGCTGTATTTCAAATGGCTGTATTTACAATGCCTAATTCAAACCCCTGTATGTATAGGGGGGATCACACAAGCCCTGAATCAGTGTAGGCCTGAAGTAAAGATTTCTTTGCACAAAATGGCTGTATTTCAAATGGCTGTATTTCAAATGCCTAATTCAAACCCCTGTATGCAGAGGTGGTATCTCAGAGGGCCTGAACCACTGTAGGCCTGAAGTAAATATATATTTGCACAAAATGGCTGTATTTCAAATGGCTGTATTTCAAATGCCTAATTCAAACCCCTGTATGTATAGGGGGGATCACACACGCCCTGAATCAGTGTAGGCCTGCAGTAAATATATCTTTGCACAAAAAGGCTGTATTTCAAATGGCTGTATTTCAAATGCCTAATTCAAACCCCTGTATGTATAGGGGGGATCACACACGCTCTGAATCAGTGTAGGCCTGCAGTAAATATATCTTTGCACAAAATGGCTGTATTTCAAATGGCTGTATTTCAAATGCCTAATTCACACCCCTGTATGCAGAGGTGGTATCTCAGAGGGCCTGAACCTCTGTAGGCCTGAAGTAAATATATATTTGCGCAAAATGGCTGTATTTCAAATGCCTAATTCAAACCCCTGTATGTATAGGGGGGATCACACACACCCTGAATCAGTGTAGGCCTGCAGTAAATATATCTTTGCACAAAATGGCTGTATTTCAAATGACTGTATTTCAAATGCCTAATTCAAACCCCTGTATGTAGAGGTGGTATCTCAGAGGGCCTGAACCTCTGTAGACCTGAAGTAAAGATTTCTTTGCACAAAATGGCTGTATTTCAAATGGCTGAATCAAACCCCTGTATGTATAGGGGGGATCACACACGCCCTGAATCATGGTAGGCCTGAAGTAAATATATCTTTGCACAAAAAGGCTGTATTTCAAATGGCTGTATTTTAAATGCCTAATTCAAACCCCTGTATGTATAGGGGGGATCACACAAGCCCTGAATCAGTGTAGGCCTGAAGTAAATATATCTTTGCACAAAAAGGCTGTATTTCAAATGGCTGTATTTTAAATGCCTAATTCAAATTCCTGTATGTAGAGGTGGTATCTCAGAGGGCCTGAACTTCTGTAGGCCTGAAGTAAATATATCTTTGCACAAAATGGCTGTATTTCAAATGGCTGTATTTCAAATGCCTAATTCAAACCCCTGTATGCAGAGGTGGTATCTCAGAGGGCCTGAACCTCTGTAGGCCTGAAGTAAATATATATTTGCACAAAATGGCTGTATTTCAAATGCCTAATTCAAACCCCTGTATGTATAGGGGGGATCACACACGCCCTGAATCAGTGTAGGCCTGCAGTAAATATATCTTTGCACAAAAAGGCTGTATTTCAAATAGCTGTATTTCAAATGCCTAATTCAAACCCCTGTATGTATAGGGGGGATCACACACGCCATGAATCAGTGTAGGCCTGAAGTAAATATATCTTTGCACAAAAAGGCTGTATTTCAAATGGCTGTATTTCAAATGCCTAATTCAAACCCCTGTATGTATAGGGGGATCACACACGCCCTGAATCAGTGTAGGCCTGAAGTAAAGATTTCTTTGCACAAAATGGCTGTATTTCAAATGGCTGTATTTTAAATGCCTAATTCAAACTCCTGTATATAGAGGTGGTATCTCAGAGGGCCTGAACTTCTGTAGGCCTGAAGTAAATATATCTTTGCACAAAATGGCTGCATTTCAAATGGCTGTATTTCAAATGCCTAATTCAAACCCCTGTATGCAGAGGTGGTATCTCAGAGGGCCTGAACCTCTGTAGGCCTGAAGTAAATATATATATGCACAAAATGGCTGTATTTCAAATGCCTAATTCAAACCCCTGTATGTATAGGGGGATCACACACGTCCTGAATCAGTGTAGGCCTGCAGTAAATATATCTTTGCACAAAATGGCTGTATTTCAAATGGCTGTATTTCAAATCCCTAATTCAAACCCCTGTATGTAGTGGTGGTATCTCAGAGGGCCTGAACCTTTGTAGACCTGAAGTAAATACCTCTTTGCACAAAATGGCTGTATTTCAAATAGCTGTATTTCAAATGCCTAATTCAAACCCCTGTATATATAGGGGGGATCACACACATGCCCTGAATCAGTGTAGGCCTGAAGTAAATATATCTTTGCACAAAATGGCTGTATTTCAAATGGCTGTATTTCAAATGCCTAATTCAAACCCCTGGATGTAGAGGTGGTATCTCAGAGGGCCTGAACTTCTGTAGGCCTGAAGTAAATATACACTGCTCAAAAAAATAAAGGGAACACAAAAATAACACATCCTAGATCTGAATTAATTAAATATTCTTCTGAAATACTTTGTTCTTTACATAATTGAATGTGCTGACAACAAAATCACACAAAAATAAAAAAATGGAAATCAAATTTTTCAACCCATGGAGGTCTGTATTTGGAGTCACCCTCAAAATTAAAGTGGAAAAACACACTACAGGCTGATCCAACTTTGATGTAATGTCCTTAAAACAAGTCAAAATGAGGCTCAGTAGTGTGTGTGGCCTCCACGTGCCTGTATGACCTCCCTACAACGCCTGTGCATGCTCCTGATGAGGTGGCGGACGGTCTCCTGAGGGATCTCTTCCCAGACCTGGACTAAAGCATCTGCCAACTCCTGGTCAGTCTGTGGTGCAACGTGACGTTGGTGGATAGAGCGAGACATGATGTCCCAGATGTGCTCAATTGGATTCAGGTCTGGGGAACGGGCGGGCCATTCCATAGCATCAATGCCTACGTCTTGCAGGAACTGCTGACACACTCCAGCCACATGAGGTCTAGCATTGTCTTGCATTAGGAGGAACTCAGGGCCAACCGCACCAGCATATGGTCTCACAAGGGGTCTGAGGATCTCATCTCGGTACCTAATGGCAGTCAGGCTACCTCTGGCGAGCACATGGAGGGCTGTGCGGCCCTCCAAAGAAATGCCACCCCACACCATTACTGACCCAATGCCAAACCGTTCATGCTGGAGGATGTTGCAGGCAGCAGAACGTTCTCCACGGCGTCTCAAGACTCTGTCACGTCTGTCACATGTGCTCAGTGTGAACCTGCTTTCATCTGTGAAGAGCACAGGGCGCCAGTGGCGAATTTGCCAATCTTGGTGTTCTCTGGCAAATGCCAAACGTCCTGCACGGTGTTGGGCTGTAAGCACAACCCCCACCTGTGGACGTCGGGCCCTCATATCACCCTCATGGAGTCTGTTTCTGACCGTTTGAGCAGACACATGCACATTTGTGGCCTGCCGGAGCTTATTTTGCAGGGCTCTGGCAGTGCTCCTCCTGTTCCTCCTTGCACAAAGGCAGAGGTAGCGGTCCTGCTGCTGGGTTGTTGCCCTCCTACGGCCTCCTCCATGTCTCCTGATGTACTGGCCTGTCTCCTGGCAGCGCCTCCATGCTCTGGACATTACGCTGACAGACACAGCAAACCTTCTTGCCACAGCTCGCATTGATGTGCCATCCTGGATGAGCTGCACTACCTGAGCCACTTGTGTGGGTTGTAGACTCCGTCTCATGCTACCACTAGAGTGAAAGCACCGCCAGCATTCAAAAGTGACCAAAACATCAGCCAGGAAGCACACCACCTGCAGAACCACTCCTTTATTGGGGGTGTCTTGCTAATTGCCTATAATTTCCACCTGTTGTCTATCCCATTTGCACAACAGCATGTGAAATTGATTGTCACTCAGTGTTGCTTCCTAAGTGGACAGTTTGATTTCACAGAAGTGTGATTGACTTGGAGTTACATTGTGTTGTTTAAGTGTTCCCTTTATTTTTTTGAGCAGTGTATTATTTACTGGATTGGCTGCCGCATTGCTCAAGAGACCTTAAATGTTATAGTATTAATTTTATTTTATTTTATTTTTATTTTCTTGCTAAAGTGAAGCACTCAGAATTCAGTTCTTCTGTCAAATGATCTCAAACTCAATGACAATTTTACTACCTGTATTGTTTCCTGACTTTCTGTCATTACTATGAGGCAAATAGAGGGTTTGTGCCTCACCCTCAACTGTATTGTTTCACAATGTTTTTGGTGTAATACCAATTGTTCTTTATATAATAATCCATTGCATAATATACACTGTCTGTATACATATGCTATGCAAAATCAATAAAAACGATTAATCATAAAAAATGGCCTGGTCCTTAAGGTGAAAAATGTCAGGGTCCTTAAGGGGTTAAATAGAAGTATATTCTTGATAAAGAACCGGCCAATTATTATACATTTTATTATAGCAGCTAGGTGGTATAGCAGGCTGAGCTATATTTCGGTGAGCTCCCTCATCAATATTGTTGCAATAAGATAATGCGTTCCATCAAAAGGGGCATAGATGCCCATGATGAAAACATAGTCCTGAGGGGCGTGGATTCGGCATGGCAGCGTGAGGACGTGCACACCGAGAGCTCCGTAATCCCCTGCAGCAGCCTGGCCAGAGGAAGCACATAAACAGCTCCACCATGGGCCATGACAAGAGGCAGGCGGTCCAGGAGCCAGCCTACAGTCCCCTCAGGCCAGACACTGAGCCGGTTCCTCCGCTTCGGCCCCGCTCACCCACCCGCCGCAGAGATCCCCAAGATGGCGGACGCATCGCTGGAGCTGCAGCCTACCGCGCCGCCCTTCTCCCCGGCGCTGGCGCACAGTCATCACGCCTCTAGTAAGGAGACTTCAGGAGGCCTCATCTTCGCTGATCCCGCCACACAGCAACAAGGAACCCAGGCTTCACTGCAGGGATCCGCTTCTGCAGCACGGCCATCCACACAGATGGGCCCCTGCTCTTCAACTATGCAGGTACCACCCTCACCTCAGGCAGTGGCTGAGACCCACGCCGCAACTATCGGATGATAGACCGTGTTATTCACCTCCACCGCCATCACTAGACCGCGCACTGGCTGACTTATGGGGGATTGTGAAGGGTCTACCCACTAGAGCTGGTCTACCCACTAGAGCTTCAATTCTGGCACATATTGCCAGAATTGAAGCTAATCAAACCCAGGCCTTGCAGGCTGTCCAGGCCACAGTACAAGCCATAGATGAGCGTGTATCGTCTCTAGAACAACAATTTGGGGCGTCTTCATCTAAACTGGCCTCTCTCTCGGACGTGTTGTCCACACATACTTCTCGAATGAGAGACTTTTAACTCCACCTAGACGACGTTGAAAACAGGGGTCGCCGTAACAATCTTAAGGTTCGTAACCTACCTGAATCAGTTACCGGCGACCGCTTTTACGCCGCAGTGGTGTCTATCTTTAACACCGTCCTGGAACGACCGCTACACAGTGAGATTGAACTGGGCAGGGTCCACAGGACCGCAGGTCCCGGATCTCGGGATCCAAATACACCACGGGATGTCATATGCCGGGTCCATTTTTATAGAGTAAAGGAGGACATCCTGCACAAAGCCTGGGAGAAAAAAGAAATACTCTTCGAGGACGCTCTGGTGCCGATCCTGCCGGATGTTTCCCGCCTAACCCTGTACATGAGACGCCTGGTCCGACCACTCCTGGAGGCTGTGAAACAGACAGGTGCTACATATCGCTGGGGCCACCCATTCCACATTATCATTAGGAAGTTGGGAGGCCAATCCTTTCCTGTTCGATCTCCAGAGGATCTTCCCGAAGCCTTTACATTCCTAGGCATCCCGCCGGTTTCTGTCCTAGACTGGACTGCTCCCCCCATGTTCCAATCTCGGTCCCTCCCAGGGGACCCATCTGGAAGACCTCAGCGTCCTCTTCCACCACGTTCGTCGGGGGATCGTCTTCAAAACTCATGGGACCGCCGCCGCCGTCTATTCCTGCCGAGATCCTCTCGTACTCCACCCTGCTGATGGCCCTGAATTAACAGCTGGCTGATCTTTATTTAGCCGGATACCCACAGGACCTTCGATTGGACTTGGTCCGCAGTTACCGTCAGTCACCTGGGTGACCACTTCTACCCTCAAGCCTTGCTACTCCATTTAGCCACCTTTGCTTTTCTGCTAGAGACGAGGCTGCCTGCTACGATTTACTCTGCAGAACTGTGTGCTTCCTCCCCACATTGTTTCCTTACTCTGAAGATGGGGGACTTACAGTTGCTCTCACTATGTTTATGTTTTGAGTTTATCCAATTGTACTTCCGCTGTCAGTTGTTCCATTTCCCCCACTAGGGCACTGTGTACTCTACCATTTCTGGTCGTTTCCCGGAGTGGGCGAATCACAGTTTATTAGCAATATTGCTACCGATTAGTAGTGTTTTTGCTTTTTGATTATCCCTCACTAATTCCCAGTTGCCTATAACCTTTCCTTCCCCCCCTCTCTCCTTCCTACTCCCATCCCAACCACCCCAATCTCCCATCTCTCTTCTTTGCTCTCTTACTCTTGGGTCTTCTAATTACAACGGATGCTATTCAATCTCTCACCGACCGCCGGTTTCCATATGTGTATCACAGTACCTCTCCTGACTCCAAGACGAAGGGAGTTTCCATTTAAGTCTCCGGTGCCATCCCGTGGGTCCTGACTGAGGTTCCTGCTGGTGGAGCGGGACGCTCCCTCTTCGTGAAAGGTACCTTAGCGGGTAGAAAGGTCACTTGCTACACTTTATGCACCCAATTCGGGTCAGATACCCTTCCTAGATGAGACTCTCACTGACCTGGAAGGATTTACAGAAGGGGTCCTGATCTTGGGAGGCGACTTTAACCTACTACTGGACGCAACTGTAGACTCTTCAAGGGGACACTCTTACCTTTCCCGCTTTTCACAGACTAGGGTTAAAGACTTATTACACACACATCATCTCTTGGACACGTGGAGGACATTACATCCAACTTCTAGGGACTACACGTTCTACTCTATTCCTCACGATACATACTCTAGACTCGATTACTTTTATATCTCACACTCCAACTTGGAAGTCTTGACAGGGGCTCATATAGATCCGATATTGTTCTCAGATCACGCCCTTATTTCCGTCACTCTCTCTCTGCCTACTCATCAACCTAGGGCCTGGCGATGCAATCTGAACACAGCCCTTTAACATGACATTCAGGTGCAGACTCAGATTCGTAAGGAACTGACTGACTACTTCTCCATAAATGTGTCCCCGGAAAGTAGCACTCCGCAAATCCAGACTGAGCACATATGTCCCATTTCTGACTAACAATTCAGGTAACCGAGTCACCTTGCCCTCAAAATTAGCTGATACTTTCAGACAATATTACCACTCACTTTACAACATTGACGCTTCCCGCACTGATCCAGATGGCCACACTACGGACATACGAACCTATCTATCCGCTTCTGGCATGTCTCGCCTCCCTCCTGAAGCGATTGATGCGCTGGAGTTGCGATTAACTGATACAGAACTAGCTCTAGCCATTAAAGAATCCCGCACGGGAACAGTCCCTGGCCCGGATGGCCTGCCCTTGTCGTACTAAAAGACGTTCAATGACCTATTGGCCCCTCAATTGCTAACTGCTTTTAATAGTTTTTTTACTATACAGACCCCCCGCCAGATACCCTCAGAGCGCACATCTCGGTAATCCCCAAAGAAGGGAAAGACTTATCCCAATGCCAGAGAATCCGTCCGATCTCGTTAATTAACGTGGATCTGAAATTATTCTCAAAAGTTTTAGCTACCTGTATGATCCCATACTTGCAACACATCATACAATTAGATCAGACTGGCTTCATGCCCTTGCGAGAGGCCAGGGATAACACCACCAAAGCCATCAATCTAATATACCATGCAGTATCGACTAAACTTCCCATGCTCTTGCTCTCAACAGACGCCAACAAAGCATTTGACAGGGTGAACTGGCGTTTTTTTTGTTCGAAACCCTGAGATACTTAGGCCTAGGGGACACCATGATGGCAAGAATTCATAACCTGTATTCCACCCCCTCTGCCTCGGTTAAAGTGAACGGCCAGTTTTCTGCCAGTTTTCCCATTACTAATGGGACTAGACAGGGGTGTCCCCTTTCTCCTCTAATCTTCATCCTCTGCCTAGAACCATTGTTAAGGTATAGCAGATCGAATCCAGATCTCGGGTGTACAAATAAGGGGAACCCACCACAAAGTTGCCGCTTATGCGGACGATCTGCTTTTCTTCCTCTCTAACCCCAGAATTTCTAGCCCGAACCTCTTGCAAATTCTTAAAACTTACGCCTACTTGTCGAACTATAAAATCAACTTACAGAAGTCGGAAGCGCTTAATATCACACTACCTGCTGCAAAGATTAAGGATCTGTCGGTCGGATTTCCCTTTAAATGGGCGCGATCATCTTTAAAATATCTGGGTATCCGCCTAACCCCCACATTAGCCGATCTTTACACAGATAATTACCCCCCCTGCTCCGCCAGATACGAACTGATCTTGATAAGTGGCATACAGGTACGTTTTCCTGGTTCGGGAGAATTTTGATCTTTAAGATGAACATCCTCCCTAGGATACTCTATTTCTTTAAAACACTCCCTATACACATTCCCAGACTTTTCTTTCATACACTGTTAAAAATGCTCACACAGTTCATATGGGCGGGGAAAGCCCCAAGGATTGCCCGCTCCCTCTTGTTACGCCCTAAACACAGTGGAGGTCTGGGACTACCGAACTTCGTGGCCTATCATAAAGCCTCACACCTAATGCGCATCAGTGACTGGTGGCGGCATAGTTCGCATAAACAGTGGGTTCAAACTGAACAATCCTTTATCCCTACTCCGTTGGTGGCGACACCATGGTTGGACACACATGTCCCCTTACAAGCACGTCTTCATCCAACCATTGACCCGACTCTTCGCGCCTTGTCCACTGTGGATAGTGCGGACATTTCACCCTCGCCGTTGTACCCAATCTTGGGAAGCCCTCAATTTATACCTGGGCTTGAACAGGGTAATTTCAGGACTTTACTATCTAACAATGTCTTCCGGGCACATCACTTTATCGTGACAGACTCATGGATGATTCCACATTTGGACTCCAATATACCTGTCTTGACTCACTGGCAGGCCCAACAACTACACCATTTCCTCTCTACGCTACCACAGGCGTCTTTATACGGTAGAGGTAAAACGGACTTTGAGAAACTATGCGATCAAAGGGGTATCCTCCGTTTCCTGAATTCTCCTTCGGGTCTCTTCCCCCCCCCCCCCAAAAAAAATATATGATACAATGGGAACAAGACCTGGGAGTGACATTTACGGCCGAGCAGAAAGACAGGATTTATTCGTGCACACATAAGACCTCTATAGCTAGTAACATACAGGAAGCAGGGTTTAAACTACTCTCTAGATGGTACCGTGTATCGACCAGGCTGGATGCCATATTCCCTACAGTGTCTCCACTATGCTGGCGCTGTGGTGAAACAAGGGGGACCTTGTTACATATCTTTTGGGAATGTCAGGCACTAACACAATTTTGGGATAAAGTGTGGCAGGTCACGTCCAAATTCACCACGGTTGACCTCCCGAAATCACCAGCATTCTTCCTGCTCCACCAGTGCGACCTATCCATGGCGACTTATAAAAAATCTGTGATACGACATTTGGTCAACGCTGCTCGGGCATGTATCCCTTGCCTTTGGAGGCAGACGACTGTGCCTACGATGTCTCTGTGGCTGGGTAAAATTCAGGAAATAATGAGGACGGAGGATCTAACCGCTTCGCTAATGAACACTGAAAATAAGTTTCTTAAGACATGGAAAGGCTGGATGACATTTCAAACTACCCACGACTATAAACTTCTTCTCGCTGCATAGGATATGAGGCTCTTGTGTATCTTTCTTGGCCCTTCCTTCCTTTTTTGCTCTTTCTGGGCTATCTTTCTGTTATGGGACTGAATGTTGAGGGGTAATGTTATTTACACGGGACTGCATGTTGGAGGTGGCTGGGGAGGGGGTGATTTTATTTACATGGGACTGTATGTAGAAGGTGTCTTGGGGAGGGAGTGATGTTTTTTTTTACATGGGAATGAATATTTAGGGGGTGATGTTCTTTACATGGTACGGTATGTTGAAGGCGGCTGCAGAGTGGGTGTTGTTATTTACGTGGGACTGTATATTGGAGGGGGCAGGAGAGATGGTGTGATGTTATTTACATGGGACTGTATTTTGGAGGGGCTGAGGAATTATCATTTTTCAGGACAGTAAACGGAGAGATATATAACTACAGTGGGCACTGCAGGGGGCATTATAAATACTGGGGGCACTTCAGGGTGAGCATTATAACAGTAGGAGGCAATATAAATACTAGGGGCGCTGTGGGGGCATTATAACAGTAGGGGGTGATATAAATACTGGGACACTTAAGGGTGAGCATTATAACAGTAGGGGGCATTATAAATACTGGGGGCAATATGGGGGCATTTTAAATCCAGGATACATTAGGCATTCTTATTATTACTGGGGGCTCTATAGGAGGGACTTATATATCTGCATTATTTCTACTTAGAGCACTATGGGGGGGGGGGCCTTATTACTACCAAGTGGTCTGTAGAGAGCTTTATAACAAGTGGGGGAACAATAGGGGGCCTTATTTCTACTGGGGACTCTGTAAGGGCATTATTAATACTGGAGGGCTCTTCTACTAATGGGGGCACTTGGGGAGCACTATCACTGTTGGGGCATTGTAGGGGGCAGCATTACTAATGAGGGCATTCTAGAAGGGAATTACTATTGGTGGGACTATGAGGAGCACTATTAATATGGGGGGTCACTCATTTTTCTTCAACATAGTATTTGGGGGTACAGAAAAGTGAGGAAGCCAAGATGTCTGTGTGTCACACTTCGCAGACACGAGGCGCGGCTGAGAGAAGTTATCCAGACCGAATAGAGAAGATAATAACAGAGAAGATCAGACAAGACATCACCTGGAGGCACTGGATGTGACAGGTATGTGCTGTTGTATAGCTGTATAGCAAGTAAAATGTCTTCAGTGCTAGTGTTTGGGGCGATCGGTCGACTTAGAGAATTGGGCCATATGCATTGGGGCTTGGGCCCACATCTTTTGAGAGTCTAGCAACGCCCCTGGATCTGACCATGGAAAAAATTATGGGCGAGGGCCTGCTGCTGGGCTGACCATTGAAAAAATTATGGTTGAGGGCCTGCTGCTGAGCTGACCTTCTAAAAATTTAGGAGTGGGGGCAGCCTAATATATCCTTTTGTGGTGGAAGGTGTGCATGGGAATACAGTGTACTCAATACACCATAAAAGCCACATTTAAAGTGCCTTTATGTTCAGCTGCTTTCCTCTGGTGGAGTAGAGAAGTCAGGGGCAATCCAGGCCTTGTTCATTTTGATAAGAGTCAATCGGTCAGCATTTTCAATTGACAGTCGGATGTGCTTATCACTTATTATGCCCCCAGCAGCACTAAATACCCGCTCTGACAAAACGCTGGCGGCAGGGCAGGCCAGCACCTCCAAGGCATAGAGCGCCAGTTCGTGCCACGTGTCCAGCTTGGACACCCAATAGTTGTAAGGCACAGAGGGATCACTAAGGATGCTGACACGGTCTGCTACATACTCCTTCACCATCTTCCAACACTTTTCCCTCCTTGTGACACTAGGCCACGCATCAGTGTGAGGGTGCTGGTAGGGTGTCATGAAACTGTCCCAGGCCTTGGAGATTGTTGTTCTGCCTCTGTTGGAACTGCTGTGTCTCCCCTCCTCGGTTTCCCAAGGAACTACGTACTCTGCCGCCAGCGTTGTTAGCTGGAAATGTTTGGAGCAATTTTTACACAAGGACCTTCTGGTATTGCACCATTTTGCTAGTCCTCTCTACCACAGGAATGAGAGATGAGAAGTTCTCTTTGTAGTGGGGGTCAAGAATTGTGAACAACCAGTAGTCAGTGTTGGTCAAAATGCGTATAACTCAAGGGTCACCGGAAAGGCAGCATAACAAAGTCAGCCATGTGTGCCAGAGTCCCAACAGACAAGACTTAGCTGTCCTCAGCAGAAGGATGACTCTCAATCTCCTCATCCTCTTCCTCCTCTTTGGCCCATCCACGCTGAACAGATGGAATAAACCTGCTATGGGTACTACCCTCTGTAGCGGAGGCAACTGTCTCCTGCTCCTCCTCCTCATCATTATCCAATTCACGCTGAGAAGACGAACTGCAGGTGGTCTGGCTATCACCCTGTGTACTGTCTTCACCCATTTCCACCTCTTCCACATGCAAAGCGTCCACCTTCATTGTGAGCAGCGAGCATTTCAGTAGACACAGAAGTGGGATGGTTACGTTGATAATAGCGGCATTGCCGGTCACCATCTGTGTTGATTCCTCAAAGTTGCGTAAAACCTCACAGAGGTCAGACATCCATGCCTACTCAATGCTTGTGAAGAGTGGAAACTGACTGGAAAGGAGACGACCATGTTGGAGCTGGTATTCTACTACTGCCCTCTGCTGCTCACAAAGCCTGGCCAACATGTGGAACATGGAGTTCCAGAACATGCTCACGTTGCACCACAGTCGGTGAGCTGGCAATTGCAAGTGCTGCTGCAGTGCTGCCAGACCGGTGGCAGCTATAGATGACTTTCAGAAATGGGCACACATGCGGTGCACCTTCACCAGTAGGGGTAGGTTTTGAGAAACCGCTTAACCACTAAATTTAACACATGGGCTAGGCAAAATATGTGTAAGTATTGCAAGTGCTCCAAAGCCGCCACCAAGTTACGGCCATTATCAGACCCAACCATGCCTGGTTGTAGGTTGAGTGGCGAGAGCCACAGCTCAGTCTGGTCCATTATACCCTGCCACAGCTCTGCGGCGGTGTGCTGTTTGTCATCTAAGCAAATAAGTTTCAGCACGGCCTGTTGCCGCTTCCTCACTGCAGTGCTACACTGCTTCCAGCTACTGACTGATGACTGACTGGTGCTGCAAGATGAAAATTCAGAGGTGGAAGTGGAGAAAGAGGTGGAAGAGGAGAAGGGGGATTGCAGCCACTAATGTAGGTGGTGGTGGAAATGCTGATGGAAGTAGGGCCCGCAATCCTTGGCGTCGGTAGCACCTGTGACATTCCAAGGTACGACTTGCTCTCGGCCTCCACAACATTCATGAAGTTTCCCATCAGGGAAATGTAGCGTCCCTGGACACAAGCACTTGTCCATGTGTCAGTCGTTAAGTGCACCTTCCCAATAACTGCATTGGTTAGGGCACGGGTGATGTTACGGGACACATGCTGGTGTAAGGCGGGGACGGCACACCGGGCAAAATAGTGGCGGCTGGGGACTGAGTAACGAGGGACGGCTGCGGAAAGCCTCAGTGTCCAAAAGCCTAAATGGCAACATTTCCAGGGCCAGAACTTTGGAAATGTGAGCATTTAGGGCTATGGCCTGTGGATGGGTGGCTGGGTATTTGCGCTTTCGTTCAAAGGCCTGTGGTATGGACATCTGTACGCTGCGCTGGGACACAGAAGTGGATGTGCTAGCTGATGGTGCTTGCAAAGTCCAGGTGCAGGGTGGGAGGCATCCGGGTCTGCGTCTTGGACAGGGGATTGGCCAGCATGTAACACAAGGGAAGAGGAGGCAGTGGTGTTACCCACAGACACTGATCGTGGACCCAGGTGTTCGGCCCACCTATTAGGGTACTTTGATGCCATATGGCGGATCATGCTGGAGGTGGTGAGATTGCTAGTGTTCACGCCCCTGCTCCTTTTGGTACGGCACAGGTTGCAAATGACAATTCTTTTATCGTCCGCATTTTCATCAAAAAAGCGCCAGACTGCGGAACACCTACCCCTTGGCAAGGGAGATTTCCGCAAGAGGGTGCTGCGGGGTACAGTTGCAGGCCTGTTAGGTGTGGCCCGCCTTCTACCTTTTTCCACCCCACTGCCTCTTTCAGCCTGCTGCGGTGCTGCGGATCCCTCTACCTCTGTACTGCTGTCCTCGCTCGGCTTGCCACCTTACCAGGTTGGGTCAGTGATTTTATTGTCCATCTCCTTCTCTTCCACTTCCTCACTCTGGTCATCCTCCTGACTTGTTGATCTAACAACAACCTCACTTATTGACAACTGTGTCTCATCCTCATCATCAACCTCTTGAGACACCAATTGCCGTTGTCTTATTGGCAACCGTGTCTTATCGTCATCATCCACCTCGTGAAACACTAATTGCTGTTCCCCACCGCCATCTTCTTCTGACTGTGGATGCTCAAGAGTTTGGGAATCAGGGCACAAGATCTCCTCATGTCCCTCTTCAAGCGGGCTTGGCGAGAGGCCCAAATTAAGGAATGGCGAGTGTGGGAACACTTGTTTGCAAAGACTTTCCATGGTGGGAGGAAGGAGGATCAGGGCAAGGATTCTGTTGACCAGACTCTTGGCTACTGAGACTGGACTTTGTGGAAGACACTCAGAGTGGTGCTTAACCGACTGGAAGCATTAATGGTATATATGCTTGCAAGTATGTCACACGTACAGTAGTGCAGTTTTTTGAAGTGTTTGCGCAAATAAATTACAGTCAATGTCACAGATATTTGGGATGCGGAAACGTTATACAGGAGAGGTACCACAGGTAATGATGCTGCTGTCACCAGCGGCTAAGAAAAAGTTACAGCCAATGTCACAAATATTTGGGATGTGGAAACGTTATACAGGAGAGGTACCAAAGGTAATGACGCTGCTATAACCAGCGGCTAAGAAAAAATTACAGCCAATGTCACAGATATTTTGGATGCGGAAACGTTATACAGGAGAGGTACCACAGGTAATGGCGCTGCTGTCACCAGCGGCTAAGAAAAAAAATACAGTCAATGTCACAGATATTTTGGATGCGGAAACGTTATACAGGAGAGGTACCACAGGTAATGGCGCTGCTGTCAACAGCGGCTAAGAAAAAATTACAGTCAATGTCACAGATATATGGGATGTGGAAACGTTATACAGGAGAGGTACCACAGGTAATGGCGCTGCTGTCAACAGCGGCTAAGAAAAAATTACAGTCAATGTCACAGATATATGGGATGTGGAAACGTTATACAGGAGAGGTACCACAGGTAATGGCGCTGCTATAACCAGCGGCTAAGAAAAAATTACAGTCAATGTCACTGATATTTGGGATGCGGAAATGTTATACACGAGAGGTACCACAGGTAAATGCGCTGCTATTGTTGCACATATGCTGAAAGTATGGTTAATAATTCCAATGTGCGAAGGGAGATGGGCTGGGTGAAACCAGAAGTGTTTTTATTGAACATTTTCTGCAAGACAAGATTACATGACCTTAAGTGTAAGAGGCAGGATGGTTACAGTCTATCCTGTCCCCTTATATTAATATACATCTATCTATTCAATACTGATATTAACATTAATGGATATAGCCTTCTTATAAGATATAATAATTATTGTGTGCAGCTGTTATTACTGTACCTGCGTCACAATAAGCAAATAGTGCAGTATAATCATATATATGGGCATCAGCTCCTATAATAATCGCATTCACTAGTAACTAGAGATCTGTATTTTAAAGTTCCTATGTTATTAGGAACTGTGCTTGTATTCAGGTTTGAAACACTCTGCTGTCATCTACTGGTTATTTAAAGAAATGTTGTGAATTTGCCTTTTTCTAATTATTCCAGCCAGTCTCCTGTGATTGTTGAATCTGGAAAGGTTATCTATATTAGTTTATTTTTATGGGGGGGCCTAGTTTTTGACATACCTTACACTCTCCCCCACAAAATTTGATGTATGAGAACCTATTTTCTTACTCATCTTCCAATAACCATAGGAAGCCAAGGTTAATTTGTAAAACAATTACTTGAGGAATTGTCCTCTCTGCGACATCTACTCCCAGTTATGTCACAGTTTCCCACCCGGCCCACATCGCTATGAAGCCTGGAGGAATATTTGTTGCCTATAGCCAACTGGTAAGAAACCCCTTTAGCACAGGTTTGTGTACGTTATTGTGAAAACAAGGGTTGATGGAGAACTTGGGGACACCTTGTTACCTCTGTCCTTTTTTTTTCCCCTAGTTCTATCACTTAAAGCTATTTTACCTGGCGTGTCTGCAGTAAGAGTGCAATAAATTTCCTTTTTGTTAACCATAGAACATAACATTTAAAGGGAGTCTGTCAGCAGCATTTCACTTTTTTAACCCTTCCCATAGCTCCCTAGCATGCATACATTTAATAAAAACGTTACCTCTGGCATCAATCCTGGACTTATAGAACCATCAAAAACGATCTTTATAACTTATGCAAATGAGGGCTCGCAAGTGCCCAGGGGCGGCGTTACACTCGTAGGTGCCCTGCTTGCTCAGCCTTTTCATTGCGTCCCCCCGCCCCTTCCTACCCTCCGCCCGCCCATCCTTTCCCTCTGACCGCATTTCTACTAACTTGTTATTCCGCCGAAATGCGCACTGCGATACCCATTCCTTGTATGACATCACAGTAATTTATGCGCATGCGCCGGCTTCGCGCCGTTAGCCTGCGCATGCGCCGGCCGACGGATTGAGTGTGTAGGCGCGGGATCTCGGCAGAATAACAAGTTAGTAGAAAGGCGGTCAGAGGGTAGGAAGGGGTGGGGGGACGCAATGAAAAGGCTGAGCAAGCAGGGCACCTACCAGTGTAACGCCGCCCCTGGGCACTTGCGAGCCTTCATTTGCATAAGTTATAAACATAGTTTTTGATGGTTCTATAAGTCCAGGATTGATGCCAGAGGTAACGTTTTTATTAAATGTAAGCATGCTAGGGAGCTATGGGAAGGGTTAAAAAAGTGAAATGCTGATGACAGACTCCCTTTAACATTTTCAACATAAACAAACATTAAGAAACCATCGCATTATAGGCATGGATACGGTTACCAATTTTTAAAGTCCTCAGCAAAACAATCTGGGCTTAGGTACCAGCTAGGGTAAATCTGTGGTGTATGTCCCTGCTGGGTTGTATCCTGCGTAGCGGTAAGGCATCCGAAGCATCCTCAAACTCGCCCTCATCGCTGTCAACTGTCTGTTAAGTTTTCTGGTGAAGAGTTTTCTTCTTCTGTGTTTCCTGATGGACATGTAGTGTTTTCAGGTTGACTTACAGGCTCTTCCTCAGTAGTTTCCACTGTAGCTTCCTCTGGAGCTTCCTCTGAAACTTCCTCTGGAGCTTCCTCTGTACTTTCCTCACTCGTTTCCAACTGGCAAGGATAGAACTCTGCTGCTTCAGGATTCAGTTCTATGTTTTCCCTTGTGTGCTCTCTTTGGGTTACAGGAATGAACGATCTCCCCATTGTTCTTGTTCAAGATCCGATTCATCTTCTGATGTTCCCTCAGATGTCTGTGTCGCTGGTTGAGGAATCTTTGAAACTTGGCCCCGTCTTCTAGTACTGAGTCTCACCCAACTTACACCAAACCACATGCCCGTCACCCCCAGACCTATATCAGATTTCATAGCAATCGGCCCACTCGGGGGCAAGAACCACATTCCCCTACACGGAATATTCCGGTACACAGGAAGGCCCTTCCTCCCGCCCTTCCATCATCACCACTAATACTGATATCAGTTCCATCTGTACCTCTTTTTCCCCAGATACAGATGCTGTGGGACTTTTTGCCCATGCCTCTGGCATCGCCACCCCCACTCGGTTGGCTACAACCACTTCCATGCAGCCCACCGCTCTAACCAAATCCCCTCACTCCCAATCCCGATCTCCTCCTTTTTCCCCTTCCAGTCTTCCACAAGGCTGTCCACTTAACCTTCCCCCCACCTCTTTTCCATCAGTGCCCTCTACCTCACACTCCGTTGGGACTGACTCCATCATCTTTGAGGATTCATTACTCACTATCCATGACGAAAGTCTCTCAGAATCCCCATCTACACCCTTTAACCTAACAGCTAATCATTCGGTGCCTTTTTTACCGCTACCCGGGGCCTTGACTCCGGAAGCAACATACACCTTAAGACAACCTGCGGGCAACACCATAATTATCACGGACTTCTTCAAACCAGCAATAAAAAACATCAGAAGGGTCAAAAAAGAAAAAATGCCGCAGAGGACGGAGAGGAGGAGTTTCAAACAGAACCAAAAACGGAGGTAAGAACCACGAAAGAGAACATACAGAACTACCAAGGTCCAAAGAGGAACAAAACCACTCAACAGTAAAAATCTTCAATCTCTCTAAATTTAGCCTCACTGCCGCACAAACTTCAGTACTGCAAAAGGGCCTCTCATTCTGCCCAGCAGAGAAATTTAACGAATTCGAATTGTTTGTGGACCTGAATACCTTCATCAGGAATGTCACTCTGCAGAGACATTTTGCCATTGAAGATAAACAATCCAAAAATGATAAAATAGCAAATAGTCCGATAAATCCGGATTCTTTACTCACCACCCATACAGGTTTAAAACCGAAATCAACCTTCAATCCCATTCACCGTAGGGGGAACCATATTAATACTTTTTTCTCATTAGTTTCTGACGACATGAGAAAAATTAATGTTAAAACCAAAACAAAGAAAAATCTAACTAAAGAGGAAAAGCAGGCAGTGAAGGAACTTAACAGTAATGACTCTTTGGTCATTCGAAATGCAGACAAGGGAGGAGGAATCTTATTTCAAAATAAAGAAGACTACATAAAAGAAGCCAATAGGATCCTGGGAGACCCATTATATTATGAATCCCTCCTCCATAATCCATCAACCGACGACAAAAGAAATCTCGATAGTCTGCTGAAACAAGCTGAAGAAGACCACATTTTAACAAAAAAAGAGAAAGAATATATAACAATAGACCATCCCAATACAGCATTGTTTTACCATTTACCGAAAATTCATAAAGATGTCAAGAACCCACCAGGGAGACCCATCATCTCTGGGATCAATTCACTTACAAGTAATCTGTCCCATTATGTAGATATTTTTTTACAAAAATATGTAGTGAATCTTCCTTCCTTCCTACAGGATTCCTCCCAGTTAATTACACTACTTAAAGACATCACCTGGGAACCCTAGTACAGCTGGTTGACCCTGGATGTGGTAGCCTTATATTCCAACATCCCCATGAAGCAGGAATCGAAACAACGGGCTTCTACTTGGAGACAGATAGCCTCCACTCCAAGACACATAAAACTTTTATTTTGGACGCAATTCATTTTATTCTAAAACATAATGTGTTTTCTTTTGAGGGCAAGATATACAAACAGTGGAATGTCACCGCAATGGGGATGCGTTTCACGCCAAGTTTTGAGAATTTATATATAGGCCGGTTTGAGGAGGAATTTATCTACAGTGGACACCCCTGGAAAGAAAAAATCGTCTTTTATAAAAGGTACATTGATGATTTGATCCTCATTTGGAAGGGAAATATAGAAGAAGCCAACGACTTAATTTCTCATTTAAATACGAACACATGGAACCTCAGACTCACAGCAAATAGCTCAACCACTTCGATTGAATACTTAGATTTGAACCTCTACCATAGTAACAAAACAATTATGTCCAAAACTTTTTTTAAACAAGTGGACAGTAATAGCTACCTGGACTATAAAAGTGCACACCACAAAAAATGGAAAGATAATATTCCTTTTAGCCAGTTTAAAAGATTAAGAAGAAATTGCACTACTACGAGGGACTTTGTCGCACAAAGTCAAATTTTACGCTCAAGATTCATCAGTAAAAAATATCTTAGAGGGATCATCGAAGGCGCTTACACGCGGGCAAGCAAGCAGAGTCAGGAGGATTGCCTGACAATGAAAGACAAAACCAAAGAATTGAAGGTGACATCAAAATTTAAATCTTCTTTTATCACTACGTTCAACCCGAATCATGATGCCCTGAGGAACATTCTTACTAAACATTGGAACATTTAAAAAAAAATGACCCTTTCCTTAAAGAAGCCATTCCGTCCAAACCTCAGATCATTTTCAGAAGGGCCAGGACATTGAAGAACACACTAGCTCCGAGCAAATTGAAAAAGAAAGGGCCTACAGCGACAACTATTCCAGCCTTTTTTCCAGATCTGACGGGTAGCTATAAATGTAATCATGCCCAGTGCAAATGTTGCACTAGTATTGCCAATCGAATAAAAAAATTTAAGAGCAACGTAACAGGGGAAGAATTCCAAATAAAGAGCTTTATGAACTGCTCCTCTTCATTCATAGTGTACCTGGTCGAATGTGAATGTGGCCTACAATATGTAGGCCGCACCATACAGTCGCTTAGGGAACACGTAAATAAGCACCGGTGGAACATTGTACATGGCTTCCAGAAACATAGTGTTTCAAGACATTTTTTATTACGTCATGACAAAGATCCTTCCAAACTTGACATTATACCGATTGAATCCATCAATGAAACTTGTCCCGATAGATTCAGAACACTACAAAAAAGGGAGATGTTTTGGATCTTTAAACTGCAAACGCTGGAACCATACGGCTTAAATGAGAGTCTAGAGAACAGGTGTTTCTGATTTTAAAAATCTTCCTTATACTGTTGGAGCAAATTATTATTAGTGTCAGTTGCTCTCCTTCCCCCCCCCCCCCCTCCCTTGCCTCACCCCCACCCCACCCTTCCTTCCCCCCTTGTTTCCCCTATTACCCTGCCTGGCATCCACCCCATAAATAAATAAATAAATAAATATATATTTAATTCCACCCCCAACCAGCATGTATATGAGTATTTAATCTCACCCCCAATGAATATGTATATATTTATACACTTATACCCATATTAAATAGTCGTCCTATATCTTCACATATACATATACAGTATCTGTTTTTCACCCCAGTAACAATCTCTGAATAATTTCAGCAATTATCATTATCCTTAACTACACTATCATTATCGTACATCACCACCATCAGTGATCTGTACCAACACCCATCGGTCTATTAGATTTCTTTGTCCTCCCGTTCCTAACCATCCCCTCCTCTTCACCACCTCCCCCCCGCCCTCCAGCCAGCATCACGACCGCAGCTCCGCGCACCTTGCTGCGATGCCCGATCAGCACTCAGATGCCGGCTAATTTAAACTCCGGCTATGTGCGCGCGCTGAGAACTCACAGCGTACCAGACGCCCCACGTGCTGGGGAGCGAGCGGCCTCCTCTGTGATCCACCAGGTACTGTTTCTCCCTCCAGTACAGCTTTTCAGCTTAGCACATCCACTTTCATTATAGTCCTCCAGGGATCGCTTAGGTCTTGCAACATAGTTTCCTCTGCAGCGCCAGTATACTACCCACCACCATCCACATGTCTGTATGAACCAATTAAATATTATGGCCACATATATAAGTTGGTCCTCACATTAGCCTGGTACCTATGTATACCTAATTGATCTGTAGAGGTGGGAAGCGACACATCTCTCTATATATCTTATAGTGATGGGCCTTCTACTGATTTATTTATTTATTTATTCAATTATATGTATATACATATATTCATTTTTATGTACATTTTAGTATGTTCATTTTATCATGTATTTACTCTATTAATGGATGGCCACAAGTAATTTTTATCTTTACTATTATTTTTAATTTATTTTTATTCTTCATTTTTATTTTTATTTTCATCAATTAATTACTTAAATACATGGTCAAACTATTTACCTACTGCTATATTGCCGTTACACTCTATATACATAAATATAAGGCTAGTGACAGGCATAAATTAATGCTAATGTTAAAGATACATATAATGAATTTTTAGCTACCATTGCATTTTACCGATTGTTCTTTCATTATTTATCTATTATGAGTATTAAGTCTTTCTATATTATATATATGTGTACATTTGTATATTTATTATTTTATATATATGTATATGTAGGTGTGTGTGTGTATATATATATATATATATATATATATATATATATACTCCTACGCAATCAGGTTCAACTCTGGATATACTTTCTATTTCCATTTTTATTTTTATAGACGTTTCTTTGTAATTTTTGATATCATTAATATATTTTTTCTGTAGACTTGATAAAGGGGTCATGCACCCCGAAACGCGTTGTCTCTGAATAAATCCAAAAAAATTTGACCATTGGTTGTGGTCCTGCGCCCTTCACTTTGTCCGTTCCTCTTGGACTTCCTCGGTCCAGCAAACCTACAGCTCTCACACTCACACCGATTGGCAGTTTGGCCCCAACCAAAGGGTGTTTGGACAAGACCGGCGGCATCAACCAATCACCATTATTGTTCAACCTTCATTGCAGTTGCACCCAATTAGGTGCAACTTTGATAGGTGAGCATATTACCTCCCCTAGGCAAGGGAAAACAGTACTTTACTTATTTACCCTATGAGCGCCTTCTCTTTTTTGTCTAAAAACGCAGTACTGAGTCTGTCAGGTATCTGCTGGTCGACAGGTAAGTAATCGCAAGGCAATAACAAATATCGGTGTAGGATTCTTGTTCGGCCTTTTCCAGTTTCTGGCTTTAGCTCATACAGTACTTTGGGCTATCTTCACTCTTTCTCCTCAGGACAACATGTACAGTGTCTTCCCAGACCGATCTCAGTTTTCCTGGTCCTCCTCTTTCAGTCAGGTTTCTTACAAGGACTCTACTGCCAGGTGAGAGTTCTACTCCATGATTTTTTCTGTCATAGTGCTCTTTTCCTCTTTGCGCAGCTTGTGTAGCTACCTTTGAACAACCTGATAGGCTTCAGTCATCCTATCTGTCCACGTTCTTACATATTCAGAGTGGTTTTTATATTTTTCCATGACTGGGGTGTCAAACATGCTGTCTATTGGTAGTCTTGGAGATCTCCCAAACAGTAGGAAAAATCGAGAATATCCCATAGCTTCACTTTGGTACAGTTGTATGCATGTATTACCTGGGCAAGTGAGTTCTTCCAGTCTTTCTTAGAATTTGGCGACAGAGTCTGAAGCATAGACAACAGAGTATGGTTAAATCTTTCGTATTGTCCGTTTGCTTCTGGGTGATATGGAGTCATGTGGGAGTTCTGAATGTGGCAGTGTCTTCCAGGAATAACTGGTTTTCAAATTCTTTTCCCATGTCATGGTGAATTCTGGTAGGAGATCTGAATTTCACGACAAAGTCACTGAATATCTTATCGGCAACAGTCTTTGCTGACTTGTTTTTGGTCGCGTAGGCCTGAGCAAACCTGGTGAAGTGGTCTTTTACTACTAGTATATACTCATAACCTCCTTTGCACGATTCCAGATGGAGAAACTCGATGGAGACCATCTCAAAGGGATAAGTGGTGATAATATTGTTCAATGGAGCTCTGGTAGGCTTATTAGGACGTTTGTCTTTCAGGCAGGTGCACTGGTGGTTAATGTATTGCTCAGCGTCTCTCTGCATATGTGGCCAAAATAATCTTTCTCTGATCATGTTTACAGTCCTTTCAACTTCTAGGTGTCCCATTTCTTCATGCAATTCTTTCAACACCAATCAATGATACAACTTGGGTAGCACTAGTTGAGAACCTGAGGGTGTTTTCCGTCTCAGAATTCCATCTTCATCGAGGTATAATTTGGTCCATTGCTTCATTAGTATGAAGAGATCAAGCTGTCCACTTTGTCGTTCCTGTTTTGATGGGTACCTATTTTGTTTTTTGTACTTCCACACTGGACCGATTACTGAGTCTTCTTTTTGTGCTGTCCTGATGGTCTTTTTAGGTATTTGAACTATCTTCTTTTGGGTACCATCTATGGTTGATGTTTTCGCGATGGTTATTGGACACAGCCAAGGCATTTCATCTTTCTGTTGTACTTAAAGTGCTTGGGTTATGCAACTGATGACTTTGGGGTCAACTTCTTGCAAACACTGTTACATGTACTGTTCCGGACTTAGCGGCATACGAGAGAGTACATCCGCATTTGCATTTCTCTTTCCTGGACGATACTTGATAGTGAAGTTAAAGTCAGCTAGTTCTGCAACCCATCGATGGCCTGTTGCGTTTAGTTTAGCAGTAGTGAGGACATAAGTTAGTGGATTGTTGTCAGTATAGACTACAAAGGATGGACAGTAGTATAGGTAGTTTCAGAATCTTTCACATATGGCCCACTTCATCGCTAGGAATTCTAGTTTTCCTGAGTGCATGTCATAGTTTTTCTCGGCAGGTGTGAGAGTCCTAGACCCATAAGCAATTACTTTGAAATTTTTCTTCCTGCTCTTGGTACAACAAAGCTCATAGTCCTTCTTGCGAGACATCACAGTGCAGAACAAAGGTTTTGCTGTATTCCGGGTAACCCATAACTGGAGGATGTGTTAAGACCTCAATGAGTCGCTTCAGCACTACCTGGTGGTGGTCAGTCCAGACTATAGACGGATGAGAAGATAGTTGACCTTTTAGTTTTGGTGATGGCTTCTTCTTTTTCTTGGATTGGTGAGCCGGTAGTGACGTAATAGTAGGTGTGGTATCCGCTGATAATTCATACAGAGGTTTGGCAATTCTGGAAAAGTTTTGGATGTAAGGACGATAGTAGGAAATTAATCCTAATAATTTCCTGAGTTCTCCAACGGTCTTTGGCTGGTTGTTCCTCAAGGCAAGCATGGGCGCAATGTCTGCTGATCCATGGAATGGCCATCTTTGGACACGATCTTGCCCAAGAATCTGACTTGGTTTAGGAATCGTTCACATTTCTTTGCTGTTAACTTGACTCCATGTTTCTGGTACCGTTGCAGTACCAACCGAACATGTTTCACATGTTCTTGGAATGATATGCTGTGGACCAAGTTGTCATCTAGATATGGCAGACAGACCTCATCCCTCAGTCCCATTAGACAAGTTTCCATGCTGCGTTGAAATTCAGCTGGTGCAGAGCTAAGGCCAAAGGGTATTCTGATCCACTCATACAGGCCCCAACATGTGATGAAGGCAGTCATGGGTCGATTGGATTCTTCCACAAATCCTTGATGGTAGGCTTTTCCTTGGTCTAGCACCGAAAACCATGAACTTCCTCCTAGACTGTCCAGCATGTCTTGAATCCTAGGGATTGGATGACGGTCAGGGATGGACTTCTGGTTTAACTCCCGGTAGTCGCAACACAGTCTTAAACTACCGTCCTTCTTTCTTACGCAAACAATGGGTGAAGAGTATGATGATTTTGACTTTGCAATCCATCAGTGGTTCAACAGATCCTGTAGATATTCTTTCACCTCCTGGTGTAGTGGCCTTGGTACGGACATGTAAGTTCTTCTAACCGGTGTAATGTCATTCAGGCACAGTTTCCATTGTAGGGAAGGTATGCATCCGACATCAGAATCATCTTTAGCGAAAGCGTGGCATTCCTCCCTTAGCATTGCTTTGACTATCCGTTGATTTTCCTCCGACAGGTGTTCTATAGGTACTGGTGAATCCCAGTGTTCCCGATGAGTAGAGCTTACCGGTGACCGACTCATGTTTGCATTGCCCACTCGACCTTCCGGCCCTGATCTGGATGACGGCAGACTATGAGTCACTGGAAGAGTGGTCACACTCACTGATTCTATTGGCTTCACCTAAGCTGGGTATGTTGTCTTAATGGGCTCGAGGCACCCAATCCTAGTCTGACTTGGTAAGATAACGTCTCGATGGGTGGTGTTCCAAACCGGGATGGATAGTTTGGAAAACTGTCCCTTTTGGAGTGACACTAACGTCTCCCTGATATACAGTCCTTCTGGCACAGTATGAGTCTCAATAGGTATAAACAAGACCGTCTGATCTTGCAAGGCTGGTTTGGCGTGAGCCCTACATCTGAGATATGTCAAAGTGTTTGCTGGAATTCTTTGGCTCTTGCTACCAGTCTTAAGTGCAGTACCACCAGTCTCTTTCAGACTGGCTTGTAGTTGACTCACAAGGATTTCTGCTTTGGGGGTCGGCAATTCAAAGGCTGCTCCTAGTAGGTCCACGAACCCTCTAATGGTTCTCCTTCCTTTTTTGGATGTCTCTTTGAAGAGTTCTTCTATGACATTGTACCCAATGATTGGTGTATCTGCGGCTTTCTCATCTCATCTACTGATACCACAACTGGCACTACTAGCTGTTTGGTGTTATTACTTCCCGCTGTTCAATCCACCCGGAGAAAGGAATTTCAATCTCATTGGTGGCTTTCCCAATGAGGACTCCTGGCCACAGCCATTCTTCCAAAGATCAGAGCACTGTATGTGGCAGAACCCGCTGTCTCCAGTTCTCATTGATGATGATGCTCACCTGAGAGTCGGTGTCCCATAGGGCTTGGACAGGAGTATGGTCTATTTCATAGTTCATAAGGCATCTTTTTCCAACGAGACTCAGTAACTTGCTGTTTTGTCTCATGGTAACACCGTCCACGTGAGTTGGTACTTGCTCAGCCATCTGGAGGGATCACTGGTTATAGCAGTTAAGCACTCCTTGCAAGGCGTTTGGGTTTCCCCTACCATCCATGGCACTGTTGGTGTTTTTGGAGCTTGCTGGTTTGCTACCGACAAAAGTTGCACTGTGGGACACAGGGTTGGTTCTAGAACAGGTTACTGTAGGTGCCTTGACAGCAACCCTCTCCCGTTTAACTGGTTTGGTCTGGGTGTTTGGCGGTATCTTGCTCTATGTCCAGATCGTCCACAGTTGAGGCAATAATCACAGGCACTTCACTGACCGGTCCTTTTACAGGATTGACAACATCCATTGCTCGTACCCACTGTTACCTGAGGCCCTCGGAATTCACGGTCTTGTTGGGTTCTCGAACCTTGGAGAAGTGTCTTCATCTCTTTTTGCATCTGTAGTATCAGTTTTTTTCAGTTCAGAGTTGTTCTTAGACAGCGGTTGAATCATTGGGCTACTTGCCTATGGTGGGGACCAAGGTGTTGTGTTGGCAGTCGTTGTCAGGACATTTGGTTCTTGAGGACACTGTAAGGCGTTAGACTGACATTCTTTCCCTTTTGTTGAACTGCTGTGCTGAGATTTCTTTTGTTTCTGTTCTCTATCCATCTCCATATTAGTGGCTTCATTCATTTTCTCTATGAGCACCTCATCTGGAATGGAAAGGTCATCTAAATACTGCTTTAATTGGAATTTGATGTGGTCATTTCTCAGTCCAGTACCCACTGATCTTAGAAATTTCTTCTGTATCAGCTCAGTCCCGAAATGTTCATCAGAGCCTTCCACTTGGGACAAATAGCAACCGATTTTTCAATTCAATCGCTCTGAACAAGAAATTTTGCGGAGTCTCATCACTTTTCTCAGAAATATTGAGGAGTTGCTGGTACAGTTACAGTTCGGAGGCATTCTCCTCCTTGTAGTGACTTTTCAAGATTCGTCTAAGTTGCACTAGAGTCAGTCCATTTTTCATTTCCAGCATACCTCTGAGGCTTAGACCAGGGCTAATAGCTTTGACTATTGCTTCAACGATCTCAGTCTCAGGATACCCTTTCTGTAGTCCCAGGTCAATTTGGTGCATTAGATAGGTGTAGGACAGCTTATCCTTCTGCTATTTTTCTCCAATCTGGCCTGTGATCTTGAAATATTTTCTGATTGTCACCTCTGGCAAGTTACCATGGTGTAGTCTCTGAGTAAGCAGAACTGGCTCTGGTTTTGGCTGACGGTCACTTGAGTTTTTCCTTTTGGTACTCAGCTCTTTAATCTGTTCTTCAATTATTCTGTCCGTTTCCTGGAACTTTTCCTGCATAGTGTGATACTGTTGCTTTAAGTCGGCCAATTGTGGTCCTGGTTGGGGGTCTTCCTCACTGAAGCTTGGGACTTCCACATTGTCCCTCCTCTTCTCCAACTCGCTGATGAATCTATTTATGGCTTGCAGAAATGGTGTCACCGTTTCCTCACTTTCAGCTTCAACCAGTTCATCTATCACCTCATCGGCGTGATCTGCATAAAATGGCGCCGTTTTTTTTCCTTTTGCCATGCTGGCATCGGGGGCTTTGATGATTTGGCAAATCTCTATGAGATCACCCATTGACAAATGGACCAGGTGTTTACTGATTTCATCCTGCAGTTTCTCTAGATCCATTGGTGTTCACTGGCGGTACTGCGAGGGTTAATATCTCCTCTAAGCTTCGCGTAACTGCATTTTTTTTTCACTTTCGGAACCGCGTCTACTTTACCAGCTCCCCGTATGGGCCACCAATTTTGCTGCATATATGCTGAAAGTATGGTTAATAATTCCAATGTGCGATGGGAGCAGGCTGGGTGAAACCAGAAGTGTTTTTATTGAACATTTTCTGCAAGACAAGATTACATGACCTTGAGTGTAAGAGGCAGGATGGTTACAGTCTATCCTGTCCCCTCATATTAATATACATCTATCTATTCAATAATGATATTAACATTAACGGATATAGCCTTCTTATAAGATATAATAATTATTGTGTGCAGCTGTTATTACTGTACCTTCGTCACAATAAGCAAATAGTGCAGTATAATCATATATATGGGTATCAGCTCCTATAACAATCGCATTCACTATGCATTAGTACCATGTGACATGTCTGTGTACTTCACTAAAATGTATTCAGTTTGTTATCTACTCACACTGTATTACCAGCAGCTTTAGCTGATTACAGGGACCTGAATATAATCATTTTATCCTGTTTATTACCCTTAATGTGTGTTCTCTTACCTGCAAGACAAGATTATATGACCTTGAGTATAAGAGGCAGGATGGTTACAGTCTATCCTGTCCCCTAGGAACTAGAGATCTGTATTTTAAAGTTCCTATGTTATTAGGAACTGTGCTTGTATTCAGGTTTGAAACACTCTGCTGCCATCTACTGGTTATTTAAAGAAATATTGTGAATTTGCCTTTTCTAATTATTCCAGCCAGTCTCCTGTCATTGTTGAAGCTGGAAAGGTTATCTATATTAGTATATTTTTATGGGGTGCCTAGTTTTTGACATACCTGTCACCAGCGGCTAAGAAAAAATTACAGTCAATGTGACAGATATTTGGGATGCGGAAACGTTATACAGGAGAGGTACCACAGGTAATGGCGCTGCTGTCAATAGCGGCTAAGAAAAAATTAAAGTCAATGTCACAGATATTTGGGATGCAGAAACATTATACAGGAGAGGTACCAAAGGTAATGGCGCTGCTGTCAACAGCGGCTAAGAAAAAAAATTACACTTAATGTCACTGGTATTTGGGATGCGGAAACGTTATACAGGAGAGGTACCACAGGTAATGGTGCTGCTGTCACCAGCGGCTAAGAAAAAATTACAGTCAATGTTACTGATATTTGGGATGAAGAAACGTTGTACAGGAGAGTTACCACAGGTAATGGCGCTGCTATTAACAGCGGCTAAGAAAAAAAAAACAGTCAATGTCACAGATATTTGGGATGTGGAAATGTTATACAGGAGAGGTAAAACAGGTAATCGCGCTGATGTCACCAGCGGCTAAGAAAAATTACAGTCAATGTCACAGATATTTGGGATGCGGAAACGTTATACAGGAGGTGCAGCGCAGGTAATGTTACTGTCCGCAGCGTCTACGGAAAAAGTAAACTGGATGTCACAGATATTTCTAGTATGTGCACACGTTATACAGTAGATGTAGCACAGGTAATGTAACAGTCCGCAGTGGACACCGTCTACGGAAAAAGTACATTGGATTTCACAGATATTTTTAGGCTGGGCAAATGTTATACAGGAGATGTAGCGCAGATAATGTCACTGTCTGCAGCGGCCAAACAATTGCACGCAATTTACAGCAAGTTGCGCTAATAATATATATTGCTGCTAGATAAAGGACTTTTGGGTCTCCAACACCAACCCTGCCTAACAAAAAAAAATTAATTAAATTCCCTACACTATCTGTCCCTTCTACAGCACAGCTCGCTCTGACTAAGACTGAGCCGAACCACGTGTCATCGGGTGCTTTATAGCACCCGATGACACGTTCCGGCCAGCCAATCACTGTAATGCCAGTAACCAACATGGCTACGGCATTACAGTGAGTGGCAGTACTTACCTGCATGTTTATTGGCTGAGTTGCAGCCAACAAACGTGCGGGGAAGAGACTCGAGCATCGCGCTCGAGCACACGCGGTATTCGACCGAACACTGCTATGTACCGAGCATGCTTGCTCCTCACTAGTCAGTACAGAGATATCTCCCATCATCTATTTATCCCCAGGACTGTAACTGTGACGAGGGGACATCCTCTGCGTCTGGAGGAAAGAAGGTTTGTACACAATCATAGAAGAGGATTCTTTACGGTAAGAGCAGTGAGACTATGGAACTCTCTGCCTAAGGAGGTGGTGATGGTGAGTTCACTAATAGAGTTCAAGAAGGGCCTGGATGTATTTCTGGAGTGTAATAATATTACATGCTATAGCTACTAGAGAGGGGTTGTTGATTGCCGGATTGGAGTGGGGAAGGAATTTTTTTCCCCTAAAGTGAGAAAAATTGGCTTCTACCTCAACAGTTTTTTTTTTGCCTTCCTCTGGATAAACTTGCAGGATAACAAGCTGAACTGGATGGACAGATGTTTTTTTTCAGCCTTGTAAACTATGTTATGTTACCTTACAGGATAAAAGGCTGAACTGGATGGCAGATGTCTTTATTCAGCCTTATATACTATGTTACTATGTTACTGATCAAGACAGAACAGTGGTAGTGTGGCAACTAATATAAATTGAAAAATGGACCCTTAAAACATAACTTTTACTAAAGATAAAGATAAAATCACCCTGTAATCTAAACAGAGGATAGATAATAATCAAGGGCAACAAAATGGCCCAACTAACATTGTACATGTAGTATCCCAATTTTTTGATAAATATATAAAGAAAAATGGGGGCAGGGCTATGGGACAGTTAAAGTTGAGAACAGGGAACACTTTCCCTATAAAGGCCCTGATTACACCCAAACCCAGGGACAACCCCTAGTGGTGGGATTTCCCTGTCCTCGTGCCTGTACTGTGAAACCCTATAATGCCCTAGATGGTTTTAAATAATTGGGATCAACACCCCCAATGCGTTTCCCCCGGTTGGGTTCCTCAGGGGGTCGGTAATAGCTAGAGAAAAATCCCATCTAAATTGATAACATAATTGATAACATATTTGATAAAATAAATACAGATGTAACAGATTAGGCAGACTTTGAAAATGGGTACCAGATACATCACAGGAGAGGATGCAACCTAGAAATGAAGAGACAACAAAAATATACAGTATGTGCCTACAACGAAAAACTAAGTCCAAGCATCAGGAATTCAAACTCACATGTGATGTGCCCCATCAGTTGCCAGACTGCCTCAGAACGGGTGCTTGATAAAGCAGTGAGGCATATACACACGGTGGGGACTTAAATAGGGTAGCGGAGCGTGTCCCACTACTCATGGAAGACAGACTTCCGGCCAGTGGAACGCACGCCATGCTGCCACTTCCTGTATCGTGGAACACACGCGCAACTTCCAGTTTGATACATCGCATGCGCTCCAGTGTGTATCGGGGAGAAAGGAGAGGGGCGTGTGCTGGAGGCATTTGTCTCATGCTTTCCCGGAGGTCCCCATCTTCAGGCCTTATCAATACAGTACTCGGATGGGAGGGAATGCTATCTGGGAAAGTAAACAGTTTACGAATAAATGGAGATACACCCCTGATGGAATAAACAGGCGTTAACCATATGAAAAACATACCATTTTAAATAAAATGATAGTGCCTCTCTCATTTAATAGTCACGTACCCCTCATATCTTCCCTTTATCCCCCTATTTAGAGGTATCCTCCGCAGCCGTTGGTCCGATCAGTGGTAATGTGGCAACACTGCGCCAAGTAACCAGTTTGAAGTTGGGTGCAAACCCTAAGGGAGTTATTCTGGCATCACCCCAGTATTCACCCTTTAACCCCTATACAGGGATGTGGACTTTGCTGTGGGATAGAAACCAGGCTGCTACCTCCTGGGATGGTCCCAATGTACTTAGCAACTGACCCTCAGACTCAGGAACACAGGCAGAATCAGAAAGTGCATGAAACCACAGGCACAGTCTGAACAGGAACCAAGACTAGAACTCATGGCTCTGGAACACCACAACAGGCAGACTAACAAGAACAGGGTAACACAGACATAACACGGCATGAACTTAGGCTGGAACAGGTCAGACATAACAATGGACACAGGTCAGACATACAAATTGGCAAGGACTGGACAGAGAACAGAGTGACAGAAGCAAATACAAGAACTATTGCTGTTGCTCAGCCAAGGGGTGTGATACACAGACAGAGCATTTGCTCCAAAAAGAGGGATTAACCTCTACATGGAGCAAAGAACACACAGCAAGCAATGCAATTAACCCTTGCATTGCTGAATACAACAGAATAGAGAGGATAAGACATACCAGTGGTCATGTTCATACTATAAAGTATCCATGATTAGTTAGTATGCACAAGACAAAGACAAATATACACTGCCCTAGGCACATACCACCAGCATCTGGAAACCAGCCGACAAGTCATAGAAGTATCCCATCGAGTACGCACAAGACAGAGACGAATATGCACTGCCACACCGACACATGGCCATAGATACGCACCACCAGTATCTGACAACCAGCCCACATGGCATGCAAAAGAACACATGAACAGATGATGTAAGAAATTGTAACTGTTTTTTCAAAAGAAAAATGTATGCTGAGGTGATGGCATTACCTGGGAATGTGTCGACAAACCATTTATGAACTGTAGAAGCTTTTTTTTTTTTAAGGTAGCTGCTGAAAAAAAGGATGTTTCTGCAGGATTTTGGTGATTACAGTGCATTACATGAAATTTTCCACTTGCCAGCAGCTGCCCTCCCCTCACTGTAAAACACATATACAACTCTTACCCTATGCTTTCTCTGTCTGATTAAACCCTGACTAACTTATTAATTTAGACTACCAATTAAATATCTCTCTTAACTATACTTGCACACTAATATGGCAGGCTAATGTCTGTAATTGCTGTCTCCCCGGACACATTCAACACATAGCACACAGCTGAAGGACCTGCCAATATCCTGCCCCCTGACTGGCTCACAGACTGTCTGCCAACTAGTGTGACTATGGGCAAACCCCCCTCCTAAGGTCGAGTGATCCTAATAAACTCAAATAGTTACTTGCATTGCAGTGCAAGACACAGACCTCTTCTATTCTGTGCCCTAAGCTCTATGCAGCTTGGCTCAGGCAGTGCGATAATGATGAAACAAGCCTCTGATAGGCTACAGGATCTAGGACTAAAGCCTGTTAGAGAAAATGGGGCCCAGGGGGACACCAGTCCCGCGCCCCTTTGCGGCATTCAACTGTATTGCTGTTCTGAGTACAGAAATGCAGTTGAATATGTGTAACATCCCAGAGTTATGTTATGAAACTCTTTTATCCCGCTACAACTTGTTAAGTGTATTTGTACGGTCATCTAATGTGATTTTATCTAATATCTTCAGAAAATGTGCATTGAAATCCTTGTTACATGAATATTGCTGTAATTTTCCATGTATACCAGCAGGTGGCAGCAATGTGTTTAGCAGAGACTTAATTCAGTTTAGTATTTCTAGACTGGAGTAGTTTATTCCAGTTTAGCTCCCCACCTCTTTGAGCAGAGTGGGCTCGCCCATGTCCTGCCTCATGGGTGGGGAAGGAAGTTTAGTTAGTGTGCCAGCCACCCTGGCTAGGGGAAGGCTGTGCTGGTAGGAGCTCCCAGTTCTAGGGATCCAAGCCAGTATCTTGTCTCGGCTGAGACAAAAGATCATCATTCCCAGTCTGAGCCCTTCAGCCTCAGCTGGTAGAAAGCAAGCAGCCACCTCCAGTATTCCAGGAAGAACCATACCCTGTGAGCACAACTGCAAGTACCGTCCAGAGACCAGGAGAAGCCAAATTCCTCCTTAGCTAGTCAGTCCCGATACAGCAGAAGATAGTAAGGGCAGAAGATATAAATTCCTGCCACATTACAGAGCCACAAGCAGATGACTAATCCTGCACAGAGCTCCAGGCACATGATAGAAGCAGAAGATAGATTCCTGCCACACATTGCCAATACCTGCTGGGACTTCAGACTATTGCTGTACCTCGCATGGATTAAAGCTGCATCAAGTAAAGACCAGTTTGAACTTTATTCCAAGTCTGGATCTTAATTATTGCTGCAAATCCCTCAATTACTCCTACTAGCAACACACTCATTTTATTGCAAGTGAGCCAGGATCCAGGAGTCCAGCCGTACCAAGGTAGGAGACACAGTTGACACTATTGCTACTACCACACAGAGACATTGCAGCACTCTGGCATTCCTAACCTGGTACGTGAGTTGCAACACCTCAAAGGGCCCTGTGACTGTACCCTGCGCACGCTGCAATTGGCGTCACAAACAAAACTATAAACTATCATTTACACCTGACCCAGCCATTGCATATTATTGGCGTCAGAGTGCATTTTCCCAATTCGGCTTACTGTGTAGTGTACGGGGACTGTAATGCCCGTCACTACAAAAGGGTCACTTGGTGTGCTGTCGTCCCTCCTTAATTATGGGGAAGTTGGTATATGTCATTTTTATAAATTGTCATGTAATGTAATGCTATGTATTTCCCTGTTACTATGACACTTGCATGTACAGGCCTGCTAGGGGTGTCATTCCAGCTTCTAGTCACTAGAGGGAGCTAGAGAGCCCTAGTTTATATAAGGCCCAGTCAGGGAAGAAAGGGGGAGTCTAGTCTAAAGTCAGTCTACAGGAGTTGGAGTTTAGACTATGTCTGAGTCAAGTCCAGGCCTGAAGCCTGCGGACCAGGAGAGGGTATTGCAGTCCCTGTAACCGGGTTCCAGATCCAAGGAGAAGGTTCCCCTCCTGAATTTATATATGCAGAAGCAGGAAGACCACTGTTAAACAGCCTGGAAGTCAGAAGTTTCTAGAGTGTGCTGAAGTTTCTAGAGGCTGAGGAAGCTGAGGGAGAGACAGAGGCATGTCAAGGAAAGCAAGAGGTACTCAAGATAACAGAGGAGGTACTTTATAAAGAGAGAACCAAGGATATACGCCAGAGTTAAGGTATTGGGCCTTGGAGAAGATTTTCTATGTCCCAGGATCAGTCAGGAATAGAGTGCAAGCTCCTGTACTGCAAGTCCTGTGTTTCCACTCTGAAGTCACCTTGCTTAATCTGTATTGCCTGCATCGACCGTATTGAAAAATCAACTGTATGCAAAGGAACTGTGCTTCCGTTAATGTCTCTATATGGAAACTACTAAAGTTGGAGTTTTGTTTTAACATCACGTGGTTCCTCAGTTATTCCTGCTATCAGCAAACGGCGTGCCACCGTTTAATTGGCACTGGCGTCACGAACATTTTCCTACCATCACCTGCCTATGCAGAGAGTCAGCCGTCTCAGGTTAGTGTCTATTGCACTACTACACCCAGGAACACCTTTCTACCCACAACTTGAGTACGCTGCACCTCTCTTTTGGCGTCACGAACAGGATACGCACGCTTTATAGTGCAAGAAGCGTGAACTTTGTGCCTTATACAGTTGCCCTGTGACCAAAGTGACATATTGCCTGTTTTATTAAAGTGGACTTTGTGGACTGAAAATCCTACCCAAAGTGTGCCAAAAACCTCTAAAAAGCGCTGTGCAGTGTTGCACTACCAAGAGGAAGGAAATCGCCACATCGGAGTGTGGTTTTGTGGACTTTTCATCATCCTGCTTGCTGTCAGTGAATAGACAGCGTTTCTTGCTAAAGATGGCCGCTGAGCTTGCTGAATTTACTGCTGCGTCATCTTCGTCCCGAAAAGGCGGGAAAAATTGGCGCCTTTCTGAGGAAATAGCGGGAAGGAGTTCAAGGTCAGGCGCCACTGCTTATCTGGACATTTGCATGTCTGCCAGCATGGACACCGCCTTCCATATACTGGAATACCTGGGGGGCGGCCTCCCAGTGCAAGGGGAGGAGCTGGCTGATTTAATTGACGCGACCCTATCGCTCTCCAGAGAAGGATCGAGCATGTTGGAAAGTGAACAGAGCGTTGCTGCAACGTCCGCACCTGAGATTTCAAAGATGAGTGATATTGGTGTAGAGCCAGAGGAGGCTCCACCGGCCTACTCTCCGGGACCGGAGAAACCCGCCTGCCCGCCACGGGAGAAAGAACCAGAGCCCTGCTATGGCTCTTGGAGAGACTTCTTTCAACCCTCTTTCAAGTGGTCGTCACTTATGGCAGAGATCCGGGAGGCCGCGATAAAGCGGAATACAAAGACCAAGATCTATTATGAAGAGTTGACCAAGACAATCCATGAAAGACACACCAACACCCAACCCCGCCTGGAAAGGAGAAAGGGAGTGGTGGTGTCCTTTGACAAAACCCGTGGCTACGGGTTCATACAGGATTACCTGACTGGCAGAGACTTATATGTTAATAGAAGGTCTGTCAAGAGAGACTACCTCCCTTCCTATCAGCACAGCCTCCGCGAGGGAGAGGAAGTGGAGTTCACCCCTGCCGGGAGCCTGAGAGGCCCTTATGCCACTGCCGTGACCCGTCCCAAGCGAGAACCTGAGGACTGGGAGGCAGAAGAAGAAGACTACTCTGGCTGCGAGCGGGAACCGGAACGCTCTCCAGAGCCGGCCCATCACGCCTTCCAGGAGCGGAGCTCCTTCATTGGGCCTAACGTCTTCTGGCAGCCAACCGTGTTGGAAAAATGGGTGAGCCCTTACCCTTCCCCCGAGCTGCCTCGTCGGGAGAAGACCATGCAAGAGATGGAAAATCTAAAGGGACTTCGAAATACCTTTGAGAACATCCGGAGGGGTCGGAGACCCGATGCATCACCAGAACCTGCAGAGGCCGAGTCCGCGCCATCGGTGACTGTACATGCGCCGGCGGCGCCAGCAGACGACCGCGACTCTGACACAGAGAGCATCGGTGAGCAGATTGTCCGGCTGGAGGAGAAGTTGCGGAAGCTGCGCAAGATCGCGACCGCCAGGATCCAGACGCCGCCAAAGAAGGACGAGGTAAGGGTGCCTGTCACCACCCGTAGACTACCTTCTGCTGCCACCGCTCCGCCAGTGCCCCAAAGAAGACCCCCTGTTGCTGTGAATTGCTGCACAGAGCCCACCGAACCGCTTGCGGCGGCGGTATCCACTCCACTTCATCCCACAATTATCATGCCGGGACCGGTACGGTCCACCCAAGGGTTTACCCCTAGGCTCATGGGGCCAATACCTATTAGGGGTCCCTTCACGTTGCAGCTGCCCCCTAACACTGTTATGTGGGCACATCCTCCTGTAGAGGACTACTACAGGCCGTACTTGCCAGCAGAGCCGGGTAATGATGACATACCCCTATGAATCAGCCTGCTAGGCCTTTGATTTATTTCACCAATGAAAAATGCTGTTAACCCTTCCAGGACCTCCTGCCTGCTTTTGCTACCCCACGCCAAGTTGTGCCTGTTCTTTAGTTGCACCTTTTACCCTTAACCCCCTTTTCAGGTTGATCAGGGGTATTACAGCACTTGTTTTATATTATACCATTTTATTGTGCAACTTGATACTAAGGAACCGTGCCCGGAGACAGACTCAAAAGAACCTGAGCCTCTGAGATTTTTGCTCTTTTTAAAGGAAATGTGCCCAGAGATGGACTCCACCGCATGAGAGCCTCTGTGATTTATAGGAAAATAACCTGGGTACGGACTCATGTTTGTTCTTTGAGCCTCCAAGAACTTTTATACTGTTTTATCTATTTTGCTGTTCTATTATGGACTTATTCATTGTCATGGACTATCCTGGTTATAATGTTACGCTGTGCCAGGTCAGCGCCCCAGTTCCATTCACTATCCTGAGGAGAAGAGAACGACGCCCCTTGTCACCACCCTTCACCTTTGCCAATTGGACCTGATATGAATGTAAATGCAGATGAATTACATATATGTATGCCTGCATGTTTCTTTTTCTGTTTCAGGTAGAGATTCCAGTTGGGCGAGCCCTGATGGAGTACGAGGTCGTACTCAGCTTAAAGCAGTGGGGTATGTAGTGTACGGGGACTGTAATGCCCGTCACTACAAAAGGGTCACTTGGTGTGCTGTCGTCCCTCCTTAATTATGGGGAAGTTGGTATATGTCGTTTTTATAAATTGTCATGTAATGTAATGCTATGTATTTCCCTGTTACTATGACACTTGCATGTACAGGCCTGCTAGGGGTGTCATTCCAGCTTCTAGTCACTAGAGGGAGCTAGAGAGCCCTAGTTTATATAAGGCCCAGTCAGGGAAGAAAGGGGGAGTCTAGTCTAAAGTCAGTCTACAGGAGTTGGAGTTTAGACTATGTCTGAGTCAAGTCCAGGCCTGAAGCCTGCGGACCAGGAGAGGGTATTGCAGTCCCTGTAACCGGGTTCCAGATCCAAGGAGAAGGTTCCCCTCCTGAATTTATATATGCAGAAGCAGGAAGACCACTGTTAAACAGCCTGGAAGTCAGAAGTTTCTAGAGTGTGCTGAAGTTTCTAGAGGCTGAGGAAGCTGAGGGAGAGACAGAGGCATGTCAAGGAAAGCAAGAGGTACTCAAGATAACAGAGGAGGTACTTTATAAAGAGAGAACCAAGGATATACGCCAGAGTTAAGGTATTGGGCCTTGGAGAAGATTTTCTATGTCCCAGGATCAGTCAGGAATAGAGTGCAAGCTCCTGTACTGCAAGTCCTGTGTTTCACACTCTGAAGTCACCTTGCTTAATCTGTATTGCCTGCATCGACCGTATTGAAAAATCAACTGTATGCAAAGGAACTGTGCTTCCGTTAATGTCTCTATATGGAAACTACTAAAGTTGGAGTTTTGTTTTAACATCACGTGGTTCCTCAGTTATTCCTGCTATCAGCAAACGGCGTGCCACCGTTTAATTGGCACTGGCGTCACGAACATTTTCCTACCATCACCTGCCTATGCAGAGAGTCAGCCGTCTCAGGTTAGTGTCTATTGCACTACTACACCCAGGAACACCTTTCTACCCACAACTTGAGTACGCTGCAACTGCATATGTCGAGATGAGAGTTTCCACAATAGAAGCGCTTATTGCCCATGGCCCTTTCGCTGCCCCCTTCTTGCCGCTACCTGGTGCTGCCTGAGGCAGCCGCCTCACCTCGCTTCATTGGAGGTGCACCACTGAGGCCAATGGTTCAGAAAAAGCATTACTGGCTTATAAACAGATCAATAGAATTTTTAAAAAAAAAATAACAAATAATAAAGTAGGTAAGTTAGTCAAAGAAAAAAAAGTTGCTAAAGACCAGAGATGATGAGCAAATCAATTCTAAACTAATCAAATTAGTCCATTCAGTTTTTTTCTGCCTGTATGCGGAACCATTCACTTCAATGAGTCCGCAAAAAATAGAAATGATCCAGTGTGCATTCCGTTTCCGTATGTCCGCATGGCCATTCCGCAAAAAAGATAGAACTTGTCCTATTCTTGTCCATTTTGCAGACAAATACAGGCACTGTTACAATGGATCCGCAGAAAAACAGATGCAATAAGTATGTCATACGGAAGTCATCTGTATTTTTGCGGATCCGTGTTTTGCAGACCGCTAAATACATATGGTGGTGTGCATGACCCCTTAGGCAACTGACCAATGGGAGATGTCTTTTTGGATGGCAGAGAATGGAAAGGGAGGGGTAATTGTTGAATTACGGTACTTTGCATTACCAGTAGAGATCAGCAAGTTTCTCAAAAATTAGATTCAGTCAGTTGGCCGAATTTACCCAAAAGATTTGATTCGATCCGAATTTATTTGTGGTGAATCGCATTAAAAAAACTGCTATTTCCTGGCTGCAGAGAGCCTTTATAATGGTGTAGAACACTGTGCCTTGCAGTAACACGCATAGGGAGTCTGCTGTGGTAGTGAAACAATACTGTAAGTCAGTATAACATGCAGATGACAGGCGTCGCTCTTAGAATCAGTTCACACTTCACTTATTTGGGCAGATATGGGGCCAAAACTGACCAAATAACTCAATTGTGAACTCAACCTTACGGCTCGTTCACATGAACATGTGAAGCCCGTGCCCGTGCTGTGGACCGCAAATTGCGGTCCGCAATGCACGGGCACCTTCCGTTGGGCAGGCGCATGGGGATCGCAGACCCATTCACTTAAATTGGTCCGCGATCCCTCCGTTCTGCAAAAAGATAGAGCATGTTCTATCTTTTTGCGGTAAGGAGGCACGGAACGGAACCCCAGAAAGCACTCTGTAGTGCTTCCGTAGTGTTCCATTCGGTGCTTCCGTTCCGCATCTCTGGATTTGCGCACCCATTGAAATGAATGAATGAACGGAATGGTGCCCCTGTATTGCAGATCCGCAAACGCGGTCCGCAATACAGGAACGGGACACCAACGGTCGTGTGAACGATCCCTTACAGGTCAATGTTAGCTCCAGGTATAAAGAACTGTGCAGAAGCCCAAGATGCTACTATATCGTGAAAGAGCACACTCCTTTTACACTGTCATCAGCTGATTCCAGAACGGCTAATAGGACGTACCGTACGTTTATTTCCTTTCAATACACCCCGTAAATGGCTGTAGTATAATGTAACTTCACAGCAGAATGGCAATTAAGATGTATTCTCAGTGGTGTGCCTAGGGTGTTTGGCACCTGGGGTGGGTCCTTTCTCTGGCACCCCCCCAATACCTCACAGTAGTATTGCCCTTATTGTACAAACTTCACAGTAGTTATGTACAGATGTGTGCTCCCTCACAGTAGTTATGCCCACATTGTGCCCTCTCACAGTAGTTATGTCCACATTGTGCCCCCCTCACAGTAGTTATGCCCTCTCTGTGTCCCTTGCATTTCCCAGTTATAATGCCCTCTTTGTGCCCCCTTCACAGTAATAATCCCCATTGTGCCCCCTTCAGAGTATTAATCTCCATTGTGCCCCTTCATAGTAATAATCCCCATTGTGCCCCATTTATAGTAATAATACCCACTGTTCCCCCTTCACAGTAATAATGCCCATTGTGCCCCCTTAATAGTAGTAATGCCCACTGTGCTAGTAATGCCCTCTGTGCCCCCTCCATAGTAGAAATCCCTATTTTGTCCCCTTCTCAGTAATAATGCCCATTGTGCCCCCTTAATAGTATAATGCCCACTGAGCTAGTAATGCCCTCTGTGCTCCCTCCATAGTAGAAATCCCCATTGTGTCCCCTTCACAGTAATAATGCCCACTGTGCCTCTTCACAGTAATAATGCCCACTGTGCCCCTTCACAGTAATAATGCCCACTGTGCCCCTTCACAGTAATAATGCCCACTGTGCCCCTTCACAGTAATAATGCCCACTGTGCCCCTTCATAATAATAATGCCCATTGTGCACCCTTCACAGTAGTAATGCCCACTGTGCTACTAATGACCTCTGTGCCCCCTCCATAGTAGAAATCCCCATTGTGCCCCCTTCACAGTAATAATGCCCACTGTGCCACCTTCACAGTAATAATGCCCACTGTGCCCCCTTTAATGTAATAGTGCCCTCTGTTCCCCCTTCATTGTAGTAATTCCCTCTGGCTCTGTGACCCCTCCATAGTAGAAATGCTTATTGTGCCCCTTTCACATTAGTAATGGCCTCTGTGCCCCCTCCATAGTAATAAAGTCCGTAGTGCCCCCTCCATAGTAATAAAGTCCTCTGTGCCCCCTCCATAGTAATAAAGTCCTCTGTCTGTGCCCCCTTCATAGTAATAAAGCCCTCTGTGCCCCCTCTGTATTAAAAATAAAATAAAAACAACAACACAGTAACTACTCACCTTGTCCGGTTCCTGAAGCTCACATACCTCTCTTCCCTGCAGGCACAGAGATTATGTGGGCGGAGCTTATGCAGATTTCCGGACTGCAGGCTCCACACACACAGGCCGGTAGCGCGCTCTGTCTCCCTGTTTCACCATTCTGTGCGCCACCGGCCTGAAGGAGGGGAGGAGCGCTGGGAGCTGAGCGGTGGGGGACAGGACCGCAGCTCCTAGCGCTCCAGCAATGAGCGCTTCCATCTGTATTGATGGAAGCGCTCATTGCTTCTGGCACCCCCCTGAGAGCCGGCACCTGGGGAGGACCGCCCCCCATGCCCCCCCTTAGTATGCCACTGCGTATTATTTTTCCTATTAATAGACCCCAAAAAAAGAAATATAACATTCACAATTCACTGCAGAATGGCTAATAGGACATATGTATATTTCCTTTTAATACACCATGTAAATGGCTGTAGTTGCAACGGGGTGCCGATGGCGCACTCGGTCTCCCATCAGCCGCAGACCTGCTGCTTAGCTTCGGGAGCGAGGATCTGTGTTTGACCTTGTTCCCAGGGTGGCTTTGCTAGCTGGGAGGCTCCCTGCTCCTAGGTCTGCCTTGAGCGCTGAGCTGATCACTCGGTGCTCGACTGGTCGGTCTGTCGGTCATGGGAAGCTGGCCACGTCACATGACCCTCACTCCCCACTATAAATACAGGCAGCCTGCTGGCCACAGGTTGCCTGTTAATTTAGGTTCCTGGCATTTGTTGGGTACCTGTATACTTACCTGATCCTGTTCCCTGACGACCATTTGCCTGCTCCTCCTGTACTGCGCATCCCTCCTGGTATTTTGTGCTCGGCTTCCACCTGACTATTCTTTGCGGACTCCTTTGGTACTTCTCGACTCTCCTGGTATTTTTGACCCCGGCTTCTCCTGACCATTCTTTGCTTATCCCTTTGTACTGCGTTGTCCTCTTGGTTTTGACCCGGTCCGTTCACTATCCGTTATTTGTCTTGTCTGTCCTTCAAGTACAATGTAACTTCACTGCAGAACAGCGATTAATACGTATTCTTTTTCCTATTAATACACCCCCAAAAAAGAAATATAACAATCACAATTCACCGAAGAATGGCTAATAGGATGTACGTACACTGCTCAAAAAAATAAAGGGAACACTTAAACAACACAATGTAACTCCAAGTCAATCACACTTCTGTGAAATCAAACTGTCCACTTAGGAAGCAACACTGAGTGACAATCAATTTCACATGCTGTTGTGCAAATGGAATAGACAACAGGTGGAAATTATAGGCAATTAGCAAGACACCCCCAATAAAGGAGTGGTTCTGCAGGTGGTGACCCCAGACCACTTCTCAGTTCCTATGCTTCCTGGCTGATGTTTTGGTCACTTTTGAATGCTGGCGGTGCTTTCGCTTTATTGGTAGCATGAGACGGAGTCTACAACCCACACAAGTGGCTCAGGTAGTGCAGCTTATCCAGGATGGCACATTAATGCGAGCTGTGGCAAGAAGGTTTGCTGTGTCTGTCAGCGTAGTGTCCAGAGCATGGAGGCGCTACCAGGAGACAGGCCAGTACATCAGGAGACGTGGAGGAGGCTGTAGGAGGGCAACAACCCAGCAGCAGGACCGCTACCTCCGCCTTTGTGCAAGGAGGAACAGGAGGAGCACTGCCAGAGCCCTGCAAAATGACCTCCAGCAGACCACAAATGTGCATGTGTCTGCTCAAACGGTCAGAAACAGACTCCATGAGGGTGATATGAGGGCCCGACGTCCACAGGTGGGGGTTGTGCTTACAGCCCAACACCGTGCAGCACGTTTGGCATTTGCCAGAGAACACCAAGATTGGCAAATTCGCCACTGGTGCCCTGTGCTCTTCACATGAAAGCAGGTTCACACTGAGCACATGTGACAGACGTGACAGAGTCTGAGAATGCCGCGGAGAACGTTCTGCTGCCTGCAACATCCTCCAGCATGACCGGTTTGGCATTGGGTCAGTAATGGTGTGGGGTGGCATTTCTTTGGAGAGCCGCACAGCACTCCATGTGCTCGCCAGAAGTAGCCTGACTGCCATTAGGTACCGAGATGAGATCCTCAGACCCCTTGTGAGATCATATGCTGGTGCGGTTGGCCCTGGGTTCCTCCTAATGCAAGACAATGCTAGACCTCATGTGGCTGGAGTGTGTCAGCAGTTCCTGCAAGACGAAGGCATTGATGCTATGGACTGGCTCGCCCGTTCCCCAGACCTGAATCCAATTGAGCACATCTGGGACATAATGTCTCGCTCTATCCACCAACGTCACGTTGCACAACAGACTGTCCAGGAGTTGGCAGATGCTTTAGTCCAGGTCTGGGAGGAGATCCCTCAGGAGACCGTCCGCCACCTCTTCAGGAGAATGCACAGTCGTTGTAGGGAGGTCATACAGGCACGTGGAGGCCACACACACTACTGAGCCTCATTTTGACTTGTTTTAAGGACATTACATCAAAGTTGGATCAGCCTGTAGTGTGTTTTTCCACTTTAATTTTGAGTGTGACTCCAAATCCAGACCTCCATGGGTTGAAAAATTTGATTTCCATTTTAAAATTTTTGTGTGATTTTGTTGTCAGCACATTCAACTATGTAAAGAACAAAGTATTTCAGAAGAATATTTAATTAACTCAGATCTAGGATGTGTTATTTTTGTGTTCCCTTTATTTTTTTGAGCAGTGTATATACACCACGTAAATGGCTGTAGTACAATGTAACTTCACCGCAGAAGGGCAATTATGACATATATGTTTCCCTGCCCCCCCCCCCTATTAATACGCCCCCAAAAAAAATTAAACAATGTAAAACCAATGCAGAATGGCTAATAGGACATAAGTATATTTCCTATTAATACACCCCGTAAATGGCTATATCACACAGAACTTGCACCCCAATAACAAGCAAGGTTTGCTGGAATTATTGATGTATCATATAGTGCAAACAACCTAAAAGCAGCAGTATAACTGCAATTTGGACACCCAATTACCCAGGCTGTACACTCTCCTATTGCACCCTGTTCTCCTTTTATAGTGTAGATGATGCCTCCCTATCCTTTTCCTACACCTTGAATAATCTCTCCCTGAACTTCTAAATTGATTTTCATCACAATGAAGTCTTTCCTAGCACTGTCCCTAGCGCCTGCTGACGTCTCTCCCTGCACTAAGCACACTGGAAAATGGCAGAATCAAAGATGCCTGAGGCTATTTATAGGGCTGTGACATCACAGGTGTCATGCTTCGGTGTGGTAGGGAAACACCACACCGAGCATAGCAAGGAAGGGGGAAACAGGGAATCAGGCCTGAGAACTATGGAAGGAAAATTGACACCTCCTAGTGAAAACTGCACAGAATTGTGGGAGAAGCAACTATAAATAGAGAAGGTTAACCACCTCAGCCCCCCAGTGCTTAAACACCCTGAAAGACCAGGCCACTTTTTACACTTCTGACCTACACTACTTTCACCGTTTATTGCTCGGTCATGCAACTTACCACCCAAATGAATTTTACCTCCTTTTCTTCTCACTAATAGAGCTTTCATTTGGTGGTATTTCATTGCTGCTGACATTTTAACTTTTTTTGTTATTAATCGAAATTTAACGATTTTTTTGCAAAAAAAATGACATTTTTCACTTTCAGTTGTAAAATTTTGCAAAAAAAACGACATCCATATATAAATTTTGCTCTAAATTTATTGGTTCTACATGTCTTTGATAAAAAAAAAAATGTTTGGGTAAAAAAAAAATGGTTTGGGTAAAAGTTATAGCGTTTACAAACTATGGTACAAAAATGTGAATTTCCGCTTTTTGAAGCAGCTCTGACTTTCTGAGCACCTGTCATGTTTCCTGAGGTTCTACAATGCCCAGACAGTACAAACACCCCACAAATGACCCCATTTCGGAAAGTACACACCCTAAGGTATTCGCTGATGGGCATAGTGAGTTCATAGAACTTTTTATTTTTTGTCACAAGTTAGCGGAAAATGATGATTTTTTTTTTTTTTCTTACAAAGTCTCATATTCCACTAACTTGTGACAAAAAATAAAAAGTTCTATGAACTCACTATGCCCATCACGAAATACCTTGAGGTCTCTTCTTTCCAAAATGGGGTCACTTGTGGGGTAGTTATACTGCCCTGGCATTCTAGGGGCCCAAATGTGTGGTAAGGAGTTTGAAATCAAATTCTGTAAAAAAAATGACCTGTGAAATCCGAAAGGTGCTCTTTGGAATATGGGCCCCTTTGCCCACCTAGGCTGCAAAAAAAGTGTCACACATCTGGTATCTCCGTACTCAGGAGAAGGTGGGGAATGTGTTTTGGGGTGTCATTTTACATATACCCATGCTGGGTGAGAGAAATATCTTGGCAAAAGACAACTTTTCCCATTTTTTTATACAAAGTTGGCATTTGACCAAATATTTATCTCACCCAGCATGGGTATATGTAAAAAGACACCCCAAAACACATTCCCCACCTTCTCCTGAGTACGGAGATACCAGATGTGTGACACTTTTTTGCAGCCTAGGTGGGCAAAGGGGCCCATATTCCAAAGAGCACCTTTCGGATTTCACAGGGTCATTTTTACAGAATTGATTTCAAACTCCTTACCACACATTTGGGCCCCTAGAATGCCAGGGCAGTATAACTACCCCACAAGTGACCCCATTTTGGAAAGAAGACACCCCAAGGTATTCCGTGAGGGGCATGGCAAGTTCCTAGAATTTTTTATTTTTTGTCACAAGTTAGTGGAAAATGCAGATTTTTTTTTTTCATACAAAGTCTCATATTCCACTAACTTGTGACAAAAAATAAAAAACTTCCATGAACTCACTATGCCCATCAGCGAATACCTTGGGGTCTCTTCTTTCCAAAATGGGGGTCACTTGTGGGGTAGTTATACTGCCCTGGCATTCTAGGGGCCCAAATGTGGTGGGTAAGGAGTTTGAAATCAAATTCTGTAAAAAATGACCTGTGAAATCCGAAAGGTGCTCTTTGGAATATGGGCCCCTTTGCCCACCTAGGCTGCAAAAAAAGTGTCACACATCTGGTATCTCCGTACTCAGGAGAAGGTGGGGAATGTGTTTTGGGGTGTCTTTTTACATATACCCATGCTGGGTGAGATAAATATTTTGGTCAAATGCCAACTTTGTATAAAAAAAATGGGAAAAGTTGTCTTTTGCCAAGATATTCTCTCACCCAGCATGGGTATATGTAAATGACACCCCAAAACACATTCCCCACCTTCTCCTGAGTACGGAGATACCAGATGTGTGACACTTTTTTGCAGCCTAGGTGGGCAAAGGGGCCCATATTCCAAAGAGCACCTTTCGGATTTCACAGGTCATTTTTTTTTACAGAATTTGATTTCAAACTCCTTACCACACATTTGGGCCCCTAGAATGCCAGGGCAGTATAACTACCCCACAAGTGACCCCATTTTGGAAAGAAGAGACCTCAAGGTATTTCGTGATGGGCATAGTGAGTTCATAGAACTTTTTATTTTTTGTCACAAGTTAGTGGAATATGAGACTTTGTAAGAAAAAAAAAAAAAAAATCATCATTTTCCACTAACTTGTGACAAAAAATAAAAAATTCTAGGAACTCGCCATGCCCCTCACGGAATACCTTGGGGTGTCTTCTTTCCAAAATGGGGTCACTTGTGGTGTAGTTATACTGCCCTGGCATTTTCCAGGGGCCCTAATGTGTGGTAAGTAGGTAAATGACCAGTGAAATCCGAAAGGGCTCTTTGGAATGTGGGCCCCTTTGCCCACCTAGGCTGCAAAAAAGTGTCACACATGTGGTATCGCCGTATTCAGGAGACGTTGGGGAATGTGTTTTGAGGTGTCTTTTACATATACCCATGCTGGGTGAGAGAATATCTTGGCAAAAGACAACTTTTCCCATTTTTTTTATACAAAGTTGGCATTTGACCAAGATATTTATCTCACCCAGCATGGGTATATGTAAAATGACACCCCAAAACACATTCCCCAAACTTCTTCCTGAGTACGGCGATACCACATGTGTGACACTTTTTCTCAGCCTAGATGCGCAAAGGGGCCCAAATTCCTTTTAGGAGGGCATTTTTAGACATTTGGATACCAGACTTCTTCTCACGCTTTAGGGCCCCTAGAATGCCAGGGCAGTATAAATACCCCACATGTGACCCCATTTTGGAAAGAAGACACCCCAAGGTATCAATGAGGGGCATGGCGAGTTCATAGAAATTATTTTTTTTTGGCACAAGTTAGCGGAAATGATATTTTTTATTTTTTCTCACAAAGTCTCCCGTTCCGCTAACTTGGGACAAAAATTTCAATCTTTCATGGACTCAATATGCCCCCACACGGAATACTGGGGGTGTCTTCTTTCCGAAATGGGGTCACATGTGGGGGTATTTATACTGCCCTGGCATTCTAGGGGCCCTAAAGCGTGAGAAGAAGTCTGGAATATAAATGTCTAAAAAATTTTACGCATTTGGATTCCGTGAGGGGTATGGTGAGTTCATGTGAGATTTTATTTTTTGACACAAGTTAGTGGAATATGAGACTTTGTAAGAAAAAAAAAAAATAATTCCGCTAACTTGGGCCAAAAAAATGTCTGAATGGAGCCTTACAGAAGGTGATCAATGACAGGGGGGGTGATCAATGACAGGGGGGTGATCAATGACAGGGGGGTGATCAATGACAGGGGGGTGATCAGGGAGTCATTGATCACGCCCGTGTAAGGCTTCATTCAGACGTCCGTATGCGTTTTGCGGATCCGATCCATCTATCAGTGCATCCGTAAAAATCATGCGGACATCTGAATGGAGCTTTACAGGGGGGTAATCAATGACAGGGGGGGTGATCAATGAACAGGGGGGTGATCAGGGAGTCTATATGGGGTGATAACCACAGTCATTGATCATGCCCCTGTAAGGCTTCATTCAGACGTCCGTATGCGTTTGCGGATCCGATCCATCTATCAGTGGATCCGTAAAAATCATGCGGACATCTGAATGGAGCTTTACAGGGGGTTGATCAATGACAGGGGGGTGATCAATGACAGGGGGGTGATCAGGGAGTCTATATGGGGTGATAACCACAGTCATTGATCATGCCCCTGTAAGGCTTCATTCAGACGTCCGGATGCGTTTTGCGGATCCGATCCATCTATCAGTGCATCCGTAAAAATCATGCGGACATCTGAATGGAGCTTTACAGGGGGTTGATCAATGACAGGGGTGTAATCAATGACAGGGGGGTGATCAGGGAGTCTATATGGGGTGATCAGGGGCTAATAAGGGGTTAATAAGTGACGGGGGGGGGGGTGTAGTGTAGTGTAGTGGTGCTTGGTGGGACTTTACTGAGCTGCCTGTGTCCTCTGGTGGTCTATCCAAACAAAGGGGACCACCAGAGGACCAGGTAGCAGGTATATTAGACGCTGTTATCAAAACAGCGTCTAATATACCTGTTAGGGGTTAAAAAAAACACATCTCCAGCCTGCCAGCGAATGATCGCCGCTGGCAGGCTGGAGATCAACTCTCTTACCTTCCGTGCCTGTGTGCGCGCGTTCACAGGAAATCCCGGCTCACGCGAGATGACGCGTATATGAGTCGCTGAGCGCAGGGCTGCCACCTCCGGAACGCGAATCTGCGTACAGCGGTCCGGAGGTGGTTAAATGACCCTCATAGCCACACCTGGGGAAAGAAGTGCCACATGTCGCGACTGCCACATGTCGCGGGAACTTCAGTGACAACAGGGCTGTCTGGCTGCTGATTGGCTGCATGCATGGCATTGTGGGTGATCCCTCGTTCCCAGTTATTTTCTCCATGTCCTAACACATGCAGCTGCCATTTTAAGAAAAAATGCAATTCGTTACCCCGAAGTGCAAGGAAATTCGACTTTGGTGCGAATTGAACTTTTCCTGAAATTCGATTGAATTGCACTTCTTCAACTTCGATTTGCTCATCTCTAATTACTAGGTTACACTCTGTACAGATGCCTGCTGCTCACATGTCTGCCCAGCAGGCCCCTCTCTGCTCTATTCTGAATAGCCACTTTGTGTTACAGAGAAAGGAGTTGGGTGATAGTTTGAATAAGGGTACTTTCACACTTGCGTTAAACTTTTCCGGTATTGAATTCCGTCCTAGGGACTCAATACCGGAAAAGAACTGATCAGTTTTATCCTAATGCATTCTGAATGGAGAGCAATCCGTTCAGTATGCATCAGGATGTATACAGTTCAGTCACTGTACGGTTTTTGGACAGATAAAATACTGCATATACAAGCAGACTAAACGTTTCTATGTTTACGTCAGCAACCGTGTAGAAAGAATTATTATTATATTATTATTATTTATTATTAAAGCGCCATTCATTCCATAGCGCTGTACATGTGATAAGGGGTGCACATACATAATACAGACAATTGCACTAATCATAAACAAGATGAGTTTATCAGGAAATCATCTAAACCTGAACAATGGCATTATGTCCCATCTGAATTTAATCCTGCAGATCATGCTACTAGGCCAGTGTCTGCAAGTGTATTTGCAAATTCTTCCTGGTTAACAGGTCCTGAATTCCTGGGCCACACAGAAGAGACCATGGCTAACGTTATCAGTCTTCTAGAACCTGACAAGGATCCAGAGAATCCAACTATCCTTACCCCAGCTACCCTGCTTACCCAGAAGCTTGGGTCCATTCCTGTTCCACCTGGTAACTTTAAAGATGGAAATCTGTGCTATGATCAATGGAAGCAGGGCTGGCGCTACCATAAGGCAGATCAAGCAGCTGCCTTAGGGCGCATCCTGGGGAGGGCGGAAAAATGAACCTTCTTTTTCTTTTAAATTACTTACTTGTGAGTTGCACCGCAGTGCCGCCGCCCGCCCGCCCCAGCCTGCGTGCGCCGTGCGGCCCCGGCCCTCACTCGCAGAGCAGCACGGGCCCGGCAGCACGGTCATGGGGTCAGGCCAGGGGGTGTGACTGGCGAGTGGCGCAGCTGTGGCGGGCGGCAGCAGGGACTGGAGCTTACTGTGTCTGTGAGTCTGACTCACACACAGCCAGATTGCTGTAGCAGCAGGACAGAGGGGCAGGTGATCACTGATGAGCGCACTAGCGCCAGAGTGCACGGCATAAATGTGTTTTAAAAAAAATATTACACAAACAACAATCATAAATGGAGGGGGGGATGGTGACCGTGATATGATGGGAGGGGGGACAATGTCTGTAGTCTGTGACATGGGGATGGGGTCGGGGGGGGGATGATGTACCATTGGGGGGAACGAAATGTGACACAATAGGGGGTAATGATGTGATCATGATGTGAAACGAAGGGGTTGATGTAACATGGTTTGGAGAAATGTAACATGGATGGAGGGGGTGAAATGTGACAATAAGGGGGAGAAATTTGACATGGAGGGCTGATGTGACATAGGTGATTTGACATGGAGGGGGAAAAATGTGACATTGAGGCCTTAAGGGGGAGAAATGTGACATTGAGGTGGTGAAATGTGACATGGAGGGGGAGAAATCTGACATGGGGGGAGAAATCTGACATGGGGGTTATGTGGCAGAGGGGTTTATGTAAAAAGGAGGTGGAGAAATGTGACATGGAAGGGGGGAAATGTGACATGGAGGGCTGATGTGACATAGGGGGGTGATTTGACATGGAGGGAAATAAATGTGACATAGGGGGCTGATGGCTGACATGGGGGCATGATGGCTTACATGGGGGCATGATGGCTTACATGGTGGGCTTATGGATGGGGGCTTTAAGGCTGACATGGGGGGCTAATGGTTGACATGGGGGCATGATGGCTGACATGGGGGGCTGATGGATGGGGGGTGATGTCTGACATGGGGGTCTGATCTGAGGCATTGGGGGTCTGATCTGAGGTCTGAAAAGACCAGGAAATGGCAACGACAGTACCCTAACATAAAAGTTGGAGATCTCGTTTTGCTCAAGGACCAGCAAGCCGAAAGAATCGAGTGGCCTATGGGACTTATTGTGAAGAGTGTTCCTAGTGATGACGGTAAGGTACGCAAGGTGGAGGTGAAAGTTGCAAGACAAGGGACTGTAAAGACTTTCATCAGGCCTATCACTGAACTTGTTCTGCTCTTGACTTTTGGAGAATGAACTTATTTGCCTAGGCTGCTGAATCCTGCCTGAAACTTCAAGCAAGAAGTGTTTGAACTTTAATTGATACACTTGAAGCCTTACATTTTTGTTGTTGCATTATATGCCTGTTCTCTTTATGTTTTTCAGGTCCTCGGACATCAAGCAAATTGCACTGTTGTTTATTTGTAATTATATAACTACTGTTATGGTTTAAATAGTGACATTTCAATGCCAGACGGGGAGTGTGCTGCTACGCAGTCATTGAACCATTTAGATATTCTATATTTGGTCATCTACGTTTTTGGTATTGCACTTGTTTTTCTGTTATATCTGTCATTCATTTCATTGCTCCACCCCTTCTTCTGTGTACCTCACTTCCCGTTTCTCCATACTGATCCAGGCATTGAACAGGTACACATGTATTCTCATGCAAGCTTGCAAAAGCATCATCTTTTGGCCGCACAATACTGGGATCTATCTGTTCTGCTGTACTCTGTTATCTGGCTTACAGAATAAAGCAACTTACACGGATAAACTCGGTGTTGGTGAGTTCAAGCTATCTGATAAGGATTGTCCGCAGTGATTATATCTGCTCATACATGCCAGGCATAGAGGTCTCACTAGGGATAAATCGCTATTAAAACAATCTGAGTCAGAATATCCCGATTGCCAATATCATAGTCCCTCCTGGCAGAGAAAACATTTCTGGAGAAAAATGCACATTGATGCAAATTAGTTAGGGAAGATGACCCCTGAGATAATATAGCACCGACTCCTATCTCAGAAGCATCCACCTCAAAAATGAAAGATAACATCTGTCTGAATGAGTACAGGTGCCTGAATGAAACTCTCTTTAAGTGTATCAAAGATGGACAGAGCCTCAGGAGGCCAATGGAGAAGATCAGCCCCCCTTCCTGGTTAAGTCAGTCAAAGGTTTGGCAATAACTGAAAAGTTCTCAATGAATTTCCTAATCATTTGCAAACCTGAGGAATCGTTAAAGGGCATTAAGAGAGGTATATCTGGCCCAGTCAACTATGTCTCGCACTTTAGCAATATCTATACAGAAATTCTGGGGTGACAGGATATAACCCAGGAAGGAGACTTCTCTGACACCGAACTTACATTTACTCAACCCCCGCAAATTATGGTCCCTCAATTTTTGGAGGACTTTCCTCACATGTATAACATGAGATGATCAATTAAGGGAAAAAAAATAAAAAATTGTCCAGATTAGAGATAACCGAATTGAAGCTGACCAAGTGGAATTTGTTCAGAATTTCAGGAAAATTCGAACCGAAATTTTTTCCTAAAATAGCTGCTGCACATGTGAGGACATGGAGAAAGGAACTCTGGTAAGGCAGGATCACCCATAAAGCCATGCATACAGCCAATCAACAGCCAGCCCTGTGATGTCAGGGCTGGCTGGCTGTGATATAAATAGCGGCAGCCATATTAGATTCTGCCATTTATCAATGTACTTAGTGCATGGAGAGACGTCTGCAGGCGCTAGGGACTGTTATAGAAAATACTTGATTGTGGTGAAAAAACTATTTATAAGTGCAGGAAAAGGATAGGGAGGAAGCATTTGTGTAGAACAGGGTTCAGTTGGGGGGTTACAGACTGAGTATTAGGAACAATCCTATTACACCATGGTGCACTGACTGGTGATCCAAATTGCCATAGCATTTATGTAGAAAAGGGTTCAGTAGGGGAGGTTACAGACTGGGTAATCCTGTTACCCCTTGCTGCACTGACTGGGGATCCAAATTGCCATTATACTGGGGGCGGAGCTTGGCAGCAGAGCGAGACACATATGCCGCTGTGAGCTCTGCTCTGGGTCCTGTGAAAACGAGTTTCTAGTGAGCTTTTAAAAGCCAGAAAATGGGCAAGACTTTAAGAGACAGGTCCAAGGACACTCCAGGACCGAACAAATCGGGTGCAGGCCATGGGGAAATGGACAAATATGTCCGCAAACAAAGCGCGGCGGGAGGCAAGCAGGCTTCCAAGATGGCGCCGAGAACAGAAACCCCAGCAGCGTCGGAAGTTTCAGCAGACTCCGAAAGAGAAAGCGATCATGAGCCGGAGATGGAAGGAGAAAATCTGCCTATATCAAGGAGGTTTATGAAGGAACTCTTGGCAGACACGATCTCCCCCCTCCGTAAAGACCTACAGGATTTCAAACGGGACCTCAGGCAAGTGAAGGAGAGAGTGGAAGGGGTAGAGAGTCAGCAAGAAGCGGTTATATTGCACAGCACAGCAGTAGCTGGCAGCCTAGACAGAACACAGGCGCACATTAACCATCTGTATGAAATGGTGGAGGACCAGGATAACCGTGGTCGTCGCAATAATTTAAGGCTGAAGGGTTTGCCGGAAGAAATAGGGCCTGAGGCCTTGAGAGGTGCGGTAACTGAAATGTTCACAGCGCTAGTAGGCCCCGACTCTGTGGGAGACCTCATCATGGATAGAATCCATAGGGCTCTGCGCCCCCCCTCCAAAACATGGAGAACCTCCAAGAGATGTGATTTGTCGGTTGTCCAGCTTCTTAGCTAAAGACCAGATAATGAAGGCAGCCAGATCCAAGAAAAATATCCCTTTTGGAGATGCAGAGGTGCAGATCTTTCAAGATTTATCCCCAATTACCCTTCAAAAAAGAAGGTTGTTGAAACCGCTTCTGGATGTTCTAAGAAGCAAGAGCATTACTTACCGTTGGCTCCATCCCTTCGGTCTATTGATAAATGCACCAGGCCGAAAATTAACGGTGCGTTCCCCGGCTGACATTCCATTAGTATGCGACGTACTGGAAATAGCCTCTCTGGACATCCCTATATGGCATTCGGCGAAAGACCTGACAGATTTACCAGTCTTCCCGGGAGTGGATCCATGGAATCCGGTGAGTCGTCCGAAAAATCGACACAGGGGAAGGAGATCGGGAGACCCCATGATGATTACGCCAGAAATGAATATAGAGTGACAAGACTCGCTATATTCTTCGCCAAAGTGGGACTTTCTCAAGGACTTGAACAGTTCTTTACCAATACCTGAATTTTCGTGAGTTGACCGTCATTAGGGACAGTTGATTGTTTTGTTTTTCATGCTCAACCCCTTTTGATTGGTTATATTCCTGTTCTCTGCACCAGGATGGTAATAGCAATGCCCCTTAGGGGTTTCTGCCAGTGTTTGGCTGGCTGCAGGATCATTCCATCAATGATTCATTTGTTAGGTTATTATATAGCTATGTCTCTCCATTTAATATTTATATACTCGTTCTTCACATTTAGGACCCGTTCTTTGGTCCTCTCCACCCCCTCTTGATGACCACGGTAGCACTTCAGGTGTTTAAATGCGCTGTTAAAATCAGGCAGCGGGTTACCGAAGCTTTATCTTTGATAATCTTAATGAGGTTTAACTGTTTTGTATGTTTTTTATTTATTTTCTTCCTCCTTTTTTCCCTTTTTTTCCTCCTTCCTACTTCTGAGGCTATATCCGGAGGTTACAGAGGTAGAAGATATTATGGGCACATAATGACCACTGTATATTCAGTATGGCTGAGTTAAAACTGTGTACTTATAATGTGAGAGGATTGAATGCACCACCTAAACGTACTCAAATTTGCCAGTTCCTCGATAGACAAAAAGTGAGTATCGCTCTCTTACAGGAGACCCATTTCAAGAGAAATCACGTTCCGCGTCTCTCACACATGGTATATAACCAGTGGTTCCATAGCACCTCTTCCTCTGGGGCCTCAAAAGGGGTTTCTATAGCGATTCATAAAAATGTTCCGCTGGTGGTGCATTCAACCCTCCAGGATGAAGAAGGCCGTTACCTGTTTTTGAAGGAGACCTTGGGTAACCAGAAAATCACTATAGGCAATCTGTATACTCCAAATGTAGCTCAGGCAGGGTGGATTGAAAGCACTTTAACAAAACTGCAGGATTTTGTTGAGGGTTCCTTGGTAGTAGGGGGAGACATTAATACAGCCTTAAACCCGTATCTAGATACATCTAAAGGCTCCTCGTCCTTGTCCCAAGTCACTATTAGGCGGATTAAGAAAAAACTGACTGAATTGGGATTAGTGGATGCCTGGAGGGCTATAAACCCAACCTCGAGAGATTATACATATTACTCAGTAGCACATGTTTCCTATCAGAGATTAGACTACTTGTTTGTTCCCCTAGGGCAGTGGTCGGCAAGCCGCGGCTCGCGAGCCACATGCGGCTCTTTACACACTTTAATGCGGCTCTTCTGCAGGGCTCCAGATGCCATTAGCGACTAGACCCGCCGCCGCAGCTCTGCTCAATACAGCGGCGGGCACAGGAGATGATCGTTCTCAGCAGCGCAGGAGGAGTCTCTCCCTCCCCCCTGTGCTGCTGCTGTCCCCGCCGCTGCCAATAAGAAGAGGCAGGAGGAGGAGGGGAGGGGCTGTGGCCACTGCGCCACCAATGAAGAAAACTGACCTGTTAATACAAATACAGGAGGCGGGTGCCGGAATCAAATAGCCGGCACCCGACCTCTGTGACAGGGAGCTGCGATCCGCTGCAGTTGAGTTAACCCTTCAGGTGCGGTACCTGAGGGGTTAACTGCCGCTGATCGCAGCTCCCTGTCACAAAGGTCGGGTGTCGGCTATTTGATTCCGGCACCCGCCTCCTGTATTTGTATAAGAAACGTTGGTGGCACAGTGCCCCCCCCCCCCCAGTATAATAAACGTTGGTGGCACAGTGCCCCCCCCCCCAGTATAATAAACGTTGGTGGCACAGTGCGCCACCCCCCCCCCCCAGTATAATAAACGTTGGTGGCACAGTGCGCCCCCCCCCCCCCCCAGTATAATAAACGTTGGTGGCACAGTGCGCCCCCCCTCCCCCAGTATAATAAACGTTGGTGGCACAGTGGGAAGTGCCAATGAGGGTTAAAAATAATAAAAGAAAATTAACTCACCTCCTCCAGTTGATCAGGTAGCTGCCGGTCTCCTGTTCTTACTTCTTTCTAGTTTCTTCAGGACCTGTGGTGACGTCACTGAGCTCATCACATGGCCCATTACCATGGTGATGGATCATGTGATGAGCACAGTGATGTCACCACAGGTCCTGCGTCCTGAAGAAACTAGAAAGAAGTAAGAACAGGAGACGATCAATTGGAGGAGGTGAGTTAATTATTTTTTTATTTTTTAACCCTCATTGGCACTGCCCACTGCGCCACCAATGTTTATTATATTGAGGGGGGGGCGCACTGCGCCACCAATGTTTATTATATTGGGGTGATGGGGGGGGCGCACTGCGCCACCAATGTTTATTATACTGGGGTGTTGGGGGGGCGCACTGCGCCACCAATGTTTATTATATTGGGGTGATGGGGGGGGCGCACTGCGCCACCAATGTTTATTATACTGGGGTGATGGGGGGGGCGCACTGCGCCACCAATGTTTATTATATTGAGGGGGGGCGCACTGCGCCACCAATGTTTATTATATTGGGGTGATGGGGGGGCGCACTGCGCCACCAATGTTTATTATATTGAGGGGGGGCGCACTGCGCCACCAATGTTTATTATATTGGGGTGATGGGGGGGGGCGCACTGCGCCACCAATGTTTATTATATTGAGGGGGGCGCACTGCACCACCAATGTTTATTATATTGGGGTGATGGGGGGGCGCACTGCGCCACCAATGTTTATTATATTGACCTTGTACTAAGCATTCTGTATTCAGAATGCTATTATTTTCCCTTATAACCATGTTATAAGGGAAAATAATACAGTGAATAGACTTTCATCCTAGGAACCATGCGTGAAAATCGCACTTGCTTGCGATTTTCACACAGCCCCATTAACTTCTATGGGGCCTGCGTTGCGCGAAAAACGCACAACAGAGCATGCTGCGATTTTCACGCAACGCACAAGTGATGTGTGAAAATCACCGCTCATGTGCACAGCCCCATAGAAGTGAATGGGTCCGGATTTAGTGCGGGTGCATTCCGGTATTTTGAATGCCGGATCCAGCACTAATACATTCCTATGGGGAAAAATGCCGGAGCCGGCATTCAGGCAAATCTTCATTTTTTTTCGCCGGAGATAAAACCGTAGCATGCTACGGTTTTATCTTTTGCCTGATCAGTCAAAATGACTGAACTGAAGACATCCTGATGCATCCTGAACGGATTACTCTCCATTCAGAATGCATGGGGATAAAACTGATCAGTTATTTTCCGGTATAGAGCCCCTGTGACGGAACTCAGTGCCGGAAATGAAAAACGCTAATGTGAAAGTACTTTAAAATATTAAGTTTAAATCCCCCCTTTCCCAATTTTACATATAAAATATATAAACAATAAATAAATAAACATATTACATAGCCTTTTTAGTCACCTTGTCACCCCAAAAAATAGCATAGGACTGTTCTATTATGGGCCGAATGTTTCATAAAATGCGAAATGCACACAGCTTTTTTTGTTGTTTTTTTTTTTTTGCACGGTATTGAGTATCACAATACTTTTTTATGGTGACGAAAGCGAATCAAAATTTTGGTTTCAAAACAACCCTACGCCGATCTGATCGGCGTAGCGTTGTCACGATACCAAAATTTTGATTCAGTTTCGATTTGGCAACTAAAAATTTGATTTGGCTCCTAAATTTTTCAGTTCAGGAGCCAATGGCTACTTGGAATTTTTTTTTAGTCTGGAGCACTGTTCTGTGTGCCCGGCGCCCGCTCCCCTCCCTCCTCTCGGGGGCGGCAGCCTGCGGCTGTCCTGCCTACATGTGTGCCGTGCGGCGCTCAGGCCAAAGGAGGCGTCACTGACTGTCAGTGGGGCCGCGGCGGAGGGAGGCGAGGAGGCGGAGCTGCTCTGTCTGCTATGACCTGTAAAAGCTGCCCCTCCAGGCTGGCAGCAGAAGAACACAGTCACAGAGTAACACTGAGGCACGACTTGTTGGAACTTGGCCGACCCTGCTGGACTCTAGTCTGGACTCTGGAGAAGACACCTTAAGGCAGAGCCAGCTGAGATTGGAGCCAGGACCAGACCGACCCCACTCCAGCCAGACCCCAGTGATATATCAGGTACCGACTTCAACATTGTCCCTCATCATGTCACCCCCCCGATGGTGCAGACTCCAACATTGTCCCCCATTAGGGAGCATAATGGATGGGGGCTGACGGCTGTCATGGGGGGCATGATGGCTGACATGGGAGTAATGATGGATGGGTGCTGACGGCTGACATGGGCATGATGGATGGGGTGCTGACGGCTGACATGGGCATGATGGATGGGGTGCTGACATGGGGGGCTGACGGCTGACATAAGGTCATGATGGCTGACATGGGGGGCATGATGGATGGGGGCTGACGGCTGACATGGACATGATGGATGGAGTGCTGACATGGGGGGCTGATGGCTGACGGCTGACATGGGGTGCTGACGGCTGACATAGGGGCATGACGGCTGACATGGGGGGCATGATGGATGGGGGCTGACAGCTGACATGGGCATGATGGATGGGGTGCTGACGGCTGACATGGGGGGCATGATGGCTGACATGGGGGGCTGATGGCTGACATGGGGGGTAATGATGGATGGGGGCTGACATGGGCATGATGGGGTGCTGATGGCTGACATGGGCATGATAGATGGGGTGCTGACGGCTGACATGGGCATGATGGATGGGGTGCTGACATTGGGTGCTGACGGCTGACATAAGGTCATGATGGCTGACATGGGGGGCATGATGGATGGGGGCTGACGGCTGACATGGACATGATGGATGGAGTGCTGACATGGGGGGCTGATGGCTGACGGCTGACATGGGGTGCTGACGGCTGACATAGGGGCATGACGGCTGACATGGGGGGCATGATGGATGGGGGCTGACAGCTGACATGGGCATGATGGATGGGGTGCTGACGGCTGACATGGGGGGCATGATGGCTGACATGGGGGGCTGATGGCTGACATGGGGGGTAATGATGGATGGGGGCTGACATGGGCATGATGGGGTGCTGACGGCTGACATGGGCATGATGGATGGGGTGCTGACGGCTGACATGGGCATGATGGATGGGGTGCTGACGGCTGACATGGGCATGATGGATGGGGTGCTGACGGCTGACATGGGCATGATAGATGGGGTGCTGACATGGGGGGCTGACGGCTGACATAGGGGCATGACGGCTGACATGGGGGCATGATGGATGGGGGCTGACATGGGCATGATGGATGGGGTGCTGACTGCTGATATAGGGGGCTGATCTGAGGTATGATTAACATTGGGGGTCTGATTGGTGGTCTGACCTGAGGTATAATGGAAAATATTGTTTCTGATTATACTCCTCTAAAACCTATGTGCATCTTATAGGGCGAAAAGTACAGTCCTCAAACCAGATCGAAGATATCAGGACCACACAGAGGAGAAGCCAGCTGCTGCAGACAGAACCAGGACCAGGTGAGCTGCGGGCGGGGCGGTGGGAGAAGGGGGTCACCGAGATGTAGCTTCGCTTGTGTTGCCAAAAAATCCTTGCACAGGCTCTGGTCACGTCCACGTGACAGGGCCGGTGCAAAGAGTCCCACAGTACCCGACCTATGTGGATACTTGCATGCACAATATTCTCAATAAAAACTTATTGAAACTAAAAACAGTGTACCATCCTATGTATTTTCGGTTTTAAAAATGTGGCTCTCAAAATAAATTTCAATCGTGGTTTTGGCGAGATTTGGCTCAGTTGAAAAAAAAGGTTGCCCACCACTGCCCTAGGGTCTCTATGCGATTGCTCTCAAGCTTCAATGGGCAATATTTTACTGTCAGATCACGCCCCTGTATACCTGACTATTAGGGTTAAGTCTATCCCTAGAGCACAGTTTACTTGCTCAGACTCTGCTGAGCAAACATGAATATGTTCTAGATATACGTAAGCATATTGAGGAATACTTCAGTCTCAACGAGACGGAGGGTATGTCGCCAGGTCTGGTCTGGGAAGCTCACAAGGCGGTTGTGAGAGGGCACTTTATTGCGTTAAATTCACATATCAAAAAGAAAAGGGAGGCTTCTATTGTGTCATTGCAGGAGCAGATTCAAAAGTTGGAATTACTACACAAAAAGCAAAAATCACCAGAAGTGTTGGAAACTTTAAATAAACTAAGGGCGGAGCATAAGAATATACTGAATAACCGGGTGGCCAAACTATATTTGTCAGCACAATTTAAATACTACGCACACGGGGACAAAGCATCAAAGTTCATGATGTCCAGTTTGAAAAAGCGTAGACTTAAATCTTACATACATTCTATTAAAGATGCATCTGCCAGATCTTTTATGTCCACTGACCTTATTGCAAAGCAATTTTGTACCTACTATAGCTCGCTATATAATCTTAGGGAGAGAGGTAGTACGGCGGAAAATGAAATAAGGTCAGAGGACATTAAAAAGTATCTTTCAGGTTTACGCCTCCCGGTTATTTCCCAGGATCAAGCCCAAACCCTTGCTAAACCCTTTTCGTTGCAAGAACTGAACAAGGCTTTAAGCACAGTTCCTAAGCACAAGTGCCCTGGGCCTGACGGACTAACCGCAGGATATTACACCACCTTTTCCTCAATACTGTTACCCAGAGTGCTTAAAGTATACAACGAAGTTTATAAAGGTACCCCGCTCCCGACACAAATGTTGTCTGCTCTAATTACTATCCTGCCGAAAGAAGGTAAGGACCCTTCATCCTGTGCAAGCTACAGACCCATTTCGCTTTTAAATGCGGATCTGAAATTGTACGCGAAAATGCTTGCACTAAGGTTACAACCTTTTTTGCCCAAGCTGATTAATGCGGAACATGTGGGATTTGTGGCTGGCAGGGAAGGAAGAATGAATACCACTAGGATAGTCAATATTATACATCATGCCAGGGAGAAATCCATTCCTCTGGTCCTCCTAGGGACAGACGCAGAGAAAGCATTCGATTGTATAGATTGGCTTTTTATGCGTCTGGCCTTGGCTAAATTTGGGATACCACCCCAGTTCATTAATGCTACAATGGCTATGTATGCTACCCCCTCGGTCAGAGTAATGGTAAATGGCATTCTATCTCCCAGCTTTACTATTGGTAATGGTACAAGACAGGCTTGCCCCCTGTCCCCCCTGCTCTTTATTATTGTAGTAGAATGCTTGTTTTAAGCGATAAGACAGGATGATAAAGTCCAGGGTATGAGGGTGGGAGACACTTATCACCAGTTAGCGGCTTTCGCCGATGATCTTTTGGTTATCATAACCAATCCAATGGAGGCTTTTCCGGCCATACAGGACTTGTTCCTAGAATTCGGAACCATGTCCAACTTCCTTATTAATCCTACGAAATCCCAAGCTCTAAATGTAACGGCTAGTAGGGACTTGCAGTCGTCCTTAGAGACGCAATTTAAATATGTCTGGACAACTAGTTCAATTAAGTTTTTAGGGGTGAATATAACCTCAATACCAAGTGACTTATTTGAGGTAAATTTCCGTAGTTTACCTAAGTCTATAACAGCCACTATTGACTCATGGAGCATCCCTTTCACTTCGTGGTTTGGAAGACGTACACTGATTAAAACAGTATTAGTCCCTAAAATACTGTATTATATGTTGGTATTGCCTGTGCACCTGCCAAAATCCTTTTTTGCCCAATTGAGACAATGTTTTTCTAGATTCCTTTGGAAAAAAGCTAGACCCTGTATCCCGCATTCAACAATGATACAGCCAAACAAGCTAGGGGGAATGGGTCTTCCTGATATGGCGGAATATTATATGGCTGTTCAGGGGACGAGATGTTTGGAGTGGATTAGAAACTCAGAGAACAGACTTGACACTTTGGCAGAAGCAGGTGATTCTAGACTTCCTTTGAGGTCTTTCCTTCTCTCGCCCCCTAAAGATATGCCTCAACAGATCAGGTCACTTAGAAACATGACGAAAAATACATTTAAATTATGGCATTCTGAGCTTTCTAAAGTGCTGCTTTCGGACCACGAGGTGTCGCCTGTGCTTCAGGTGAGGGATGTTCTGTGGAGTTCTGGGGGAGTCTTTGGCTCTACCTTGCCAGGGGGTATTAAAGAAATGTCCCTTCAGTTAGTAGATTTATTGGACCCTTCGGGACTTTTAGTAGACGGATGGGATACTCAGCCTAAATTGAAAACACTGTCCTTTATCCATAAACTGTACATTAAGCAATATTTGGGGAAAAAGAAAATCTCTCCAACAGCTTCTATGACACAGTTTGAAAAGATGACAGTTTCCAAGGTGCCCCCTAGGAAAAAAGTGGCACAGCTATAATCTGTGCTTGTTTCCCAGACCAGACCTGACTCATACAGCTTCGTCCGTAAGTGGGAAAAGGATCTAGGAGTCCAATTCTTAGATAGGGAAGTTGCGCAAATATGCTCTAACACTCCCAGGGTATCCAGATGTGTAAAGTTGCAAGAAAACCTTTACAAGGTGATCACTAGGTGGTACTACACACCCCAGAAATTACATGTCATATACCCGGATTGTGATTCCAAGTGCTGGAGGTGTCTTAATGCAGAAGGCTCCATGCTACATATATGGTGGACATGCCCTACTATATCTGAGTACTGGAAACAGGTCTGCTCAATATATGTTCACAGATCAGTAGTGTACAGTTTACGCCCTCAGCTAAAAGATGTTTATTAGGATTAATAGGAAAAGTTAAAGGAAACAGATATATCACCTCCTTACTAGGCCAACTTCTCGCGGCTGCGAGAGTTCTGATAGCATTTAAGTGGAAAAGTCGTAGGGCCCCGTCCATCTCCCAGTGGATTGCGAAGTGTGATGCACTTTATAGATTGGAACAGATTGCAGGGTGGGAGTCCAAAAGAACACAGGTGTTCGAAGCCACATGGTCCTCGTGGAAAAAATATAGAGATTTCTCCTCATAAGGTGGATAAGGTTTTGTATCAAGTGATATAGGGATAGTAGGAACCCCCCCCTTCCCACTTCCTTCTCTTCTTTTCTTTTATTTCCTCCTCTCCCCCCTCTTCCTCATTATTGTAGGTACTTGAAAATGTTTGTATCTCAGACTGAATGATATGGAAATAAGTACCCTATTGTGGGGTTGATGTATCTTTTGTATTTTCTGCTTATGATTCAGAATAAAGTATTTTCAAAACTTAAAAAAACAAAAAAACAAAAACAAATTGCCATTATACAGTTCTGCCATTCCAGCAAACCGTTCTTGTTATTGGGGTGAAAGTGCTGTTTGATACAGCCATTAACATGGTTTATTACACTGAAATATTTCTACAGTACATCTTATTTTCCCTTGTGCGGTGCAGTTATATGTTGTAAAGCCCTTTTTGCCGTGTGTTAGTGGCAAAAGAAAAATATATTTGCCCTTGTGCGGTGCAGTGATATATTCTACAGACCTATTTGCCACGTATTAGTGGCAAAATAAAAATATATTTGCCACCCAGCATTGCACTTATCTGTTGAAAAGCCTTTTGTGTCGTGTAAAAGTAGAAAAAAAATTGAGCCTAATTGCCTCCGCCTCCAAACTATGTCACTTTGCCACTCTGTGGTCTCCTCATGCTGCTGCCATCTCCACATTATGTCACCTTGCCACCCTGTGGCCTCCTGATGCTGCTGCCACCTCCAAACTATGTCACCTTGCCACTCTGTGATCTTCTGATGCTGCCGCCACCTCCAGACTCTGTCATTGGGTTACTCTGTGGTCTCCTCATGATGCTTCCACCTCACCACTATGTCATAGGGCCACTCTGTGGACTCCTCATGCTGTTCCCACCCTCCTTCATAACTGGGCCACCATTTAGCCTTTTTGGCTTGGCTGACATCATCATTTATTTGACTCTTTTTCTGATCTGTCAGAAGGAAGGAAAAATGAGACACACAACGGATCCTGTTTTTGTAGCAGCTGTAAGGCCTGTATGGTCCCATCAGAATTGGCTTGCAATTTGGTAGTCAAAAGCAAGAGTGGGTGCAAAACACAGAAGACATGCAAATATTTCATTCACGTGTCATCTGTTTTGGATCCACTCCTGTGTTTTTTTGGCTTTAGAAATACTGATGGATTACTGACCAAATGCTGACCGAGTGAAGGCGGATGCTTCACAGAAAGGATCAGTTTTTTTGTGGGTTATTGTTCTTACGGATCAGAGGAAGGGCAAAATAATCAGTGACATCAACACAAACTTACTGCTGACACTCCTTCCACTCTGTCGGGGGGCTCTACTTGTATAAGCATTTAATAGAACAGGCTCTGTTGACATCCATGTGGAATCAGCTGACGACGGTGTAAAAGCAGTGCGCATCTTCTTGGCACTAATATCGACCTGTAAGGCTGAGTTCGTACCTGAGTTATTTGGTCAGTTTTGGCCCAGTGACTGCCCAAATAAGTGAAGTGTGCAATGATTCTAAAAGCGACGCCTGTAATCTGCATGTCTTATGGATTCACAGTATTATTTCACTACCAAAGCAGACTCCCTATGCGTGTTACTGCAAGGCACAGTGTTCTACACCACTATAAAGGCTCTCTGCAGCCAGAAAAACTGTTTTTTTAACGTAATTTGCAGCAAATAAATTTGGATCAAACAAAAATAAATTGGCGAACCGGCGAATCAAATTTTTTACAAATTCACTCATCTCTAGTCCAGATATACAACAAGAAATTGACCCAGGTACTCTTGGAAAATATCATTAACAAGGTGGGGTGTTACATAGCCCAAGGGGCATCACCAGATATTCAAAATGTCCTTTGAGGCAATTGAACACTTTCTTCCTTTCATCCCCTCTCGTATTTTGATCAAATTGTAGGCTCCTCTGAGTTCAATTTTAGTGAACAAGTAGGTCCTAACAATTTTATTAAGCAGATCCGGAATAAGAGGAAGGGAGTAATGGTTTGAAACCATTATTTTATTAAGTTCCCTGTAATCAATACAGGGGCGCAATCCACTGTCCTTTTCCACAAAAAAGAAACCAGCTCCTACGAGAGCTGCAGACAGTCGAATATGCCCTTTTTTAAGGCTAACCTGAATATAATCCTGTCAGGCCCAGATAGATACAAGATTCGGCTCTTGGGAAGTTTCGCACCAGGAACAAGTTCAATGGCACAATCGTAGTCACGATGAGGGAGCAAAACTTCCGAGGCCTCTTGGGAAAACATATCCTGAAAGTCCTTGATGTGGTCCCTCCTCCAGTTCCAGACCATAGAGTTGGATAGAGAGACATACTAAATAAACCCCCTGGCTAAAAAAGTAGTATCCACTCCAGACACCAGAATGGGTTCAGGTAGACTACATACCACCCAAGGCTGCAGCCCCTAAATCCACAAAGGATGCTGTCGCATCACCAGGGGGTGTGGCTTAGTACTGCATCTATCTCCCGGCCACGCAGAAGCTGGACATTGTTTTGGGATTTTAAATGATAGATCAACACAAAGAAGTAAGGTATGTGTAAAGTACAAAGAAAATGGTGATTTTTAATTTTTTTTTAAAAATAAACAAATCTGGAAAGTGTGGCATGCATTTGTATTCAGCCCCCTGTACTCTGATACCCCTTATTAAAATCCAGTGTGACTAATTGCCTTCAGAAGTCACCTAATTAGTAAAGAGAGACCACCTGTGTTTAATTTATTCTCAGTATAACTACATGTCCCATTTGAAGCCCCCTTGATGCACCCCTAGAGAAGAAACTCCATAAAAGTGACCCCATTTTGGAAACTGCGGGATAAAGTGGCAGTTTTGTTGGGACTATTCTTAGGGTACACATGTTTTGTTGGTTGTTCTATATTTCATTTTTCTGAGGCAAGGTTACCAAAAATAGAAATTCTGAAATTTCATCTCCATTTGCCATAAACTGTTGAGGAAAACCTAAAGGGTTAATAAAGTTTGTAAAATCAGTTTTGAATAGCTTGAGGGGTGTATTTTCTTAGATGGGGTCACTTTTATGACGTTTCTACTCTAGGGGTGCATCAAGGGGTTCTTCAAATGGGACATGGTGCCCCAAAAAAAAGGCCATCAAAATCTGCCTTCCAGAAACCATATGGCGTTTGTTTCCTTCTGCGCCCTGCCTTTTGGTCATACAGCAGTTTTTACGACCACATATGGGGTGTTTCTATAAACTCCAGAATCAGGGTAATAAATATTACGTTTTGTTTGGCTGTTAACCCTTGTTTTGGCACCGTTTTTATTGTATTTTTTTGACCGTGTTCATCTGAGGGGTTAGGTCATGGGGTACTTTATAGAGCAGATTCTTACGGACGTGGCGATACCTAATATGTCTACTTTTTTTTAAATGTATTTAGGTTTTACACTATATTATCCTTTTTAAACCAAAAAAAAAACATTTTAGTATCTCCATAGTCTAAGAGTCAGTTTTTTTGTTTTTGTTTTTAGACAATTGTCTTAGGTAGGGGTTCATTTTTTGCGAGAAGAGAGGACAGTTTTATTGGCATTATTTTGGGGGGCATATGATTTTTTGCTCGCGTGCTATTACCCTTTTTGTGATGTAAGGTGACAAAAAATGCCTTTTTTTGAACCGTTTTTATTTTATTTTTTGACAGTGTTCATCTGAGGGGTTAGGTCATGGGGTATTTTTATAAAGCAGATTCTTACGGACGCGACGATACCTAATATGTCAACTTTTTTTACATTTATTTAGGTTTTACACTATATTACTCTTTTTAAACAATAAAAAGGGGGCGGAGCTTGCTAATGGCCGAGTAGACAGCATGACTGCTGAGCTGCCGAACGCCTTCAGCTTTAAGCAGTCACACAGGACACTGCCGCAAGCCTTACCAGCATGAAAAGACGAAGCAAGAGACCCTCGTCCACACCTGCCCCTACAGAGCGGGATTCGAGAGCTATCTCTCGATTTTTCAAGTCAGCAAGCCAGCCAGCGGGGACTGCTGAAATAGACGATTGCACAAAGATGGCGGTGGCTGCATCTGGAGAGACGCTCCCTGCCCACACCCATAACCAAGCGCGAAGGCCACAGAAAGAGCCGCGCTCTCCTGGAGCTGCGTGGTGAGTCCTAGTTTGCCGTCCCCAGCCTCCCGGGCACTATACAGCCATGTGGCATCCTCCCCAAGTGCCTCTTCCCAACACGGAGACTCCCTGGTAGGGACCCCCAGTTCTGCAGAGTCCTCGACGCCAGATGACCCAAATCCTGAATGGGACTGGAAGCTACACCTCAAAGCTCTCCCCACTAAGTCAGAAATTTACGCCCTTTTCGTGAGACTGGAAAACTCTCACAAACAAGATATGGCGGCTTTATATTAGAAATTAAACATGTGGGGCAGAGACTGGAGGAGATAGAGGACATGCAGGATCAGATCCTCACAACTCTAGACTCACATCATCAAGTCCTCACTGATCATTTAGACCAAATACTGGACATACTATCTCATCTAGAAGACATGGAAAACCGAAACCGGAGAAAACAACCTCCGTATAAGGGGTCTCCATGAAAATATATTACCGCCTGATTTAGAGGCCTGGGCACAGGACTTCTTTGGGAAACTACTGAACAGGCCACGTGAACAACCTATTGAGATTAATCAAATACACAGAGCCCTGGGGTTGAAGTCGAGCGACCCATCACGCCCACGCGATGTTATTTGCAGAATACATTTTTATAAAGGTAAGGAAACCATACTTAAAGCAGCAAGAAACTCAGAGGCAATCCTCTTTGAGAATAAGGAACTCCTCATCTTACCAGATCTTGCAAGACATACCTTGATGCTACGCAAAGCGTTGAAGCCCCTCCTCGTCATTCTTAAAGATAATTTACAGATGGGGATTCCCTTTCCAATTGCTTGCTAAGAAGAAGGGAAAATCGGCGGTTTTCAAATCCCTAGTGGACTTGCCAAGACTGCTGAACACTTTTGATCTACCACCCCTGGAGATTCCAGATTGGCCTAGAGCGAGACCAATTCAAGCCGTACTGCTACTAGATAGATGGCAGACATCATCTTCCAAGCAGCAGAGATCTCCCAGATGACTGCAGACTCTGATCGACGGAGTGTACCAATGACTGCATTTGTCATCTTCCTGGCTTTCTATTTTTCTCTTTTGTCTCATTGTAGACATAGAAAGTTATGTCCTGTTTTGTAGTTAAGGCTATATGATTATAGAATTTGTGTTATTCTTGTCCTGCTTTGTTTAGAGTTAGCTGATCAACAGAGCTGGAGGCTAGTAGGGCTGCCTCTTTGTCTTTGGCTTCCCAAGTCCCCACTTAGGGTACACAGCACATAGTGCTGACAGTGACAGAGATCACTACCTAGAATTGCATTGAGCTTGGTTAGGCTCTCTCCTTCTTTTACTTTTCCGCCTCCATTTCCATTTGCTTCCCCTCGTCCCTCCTTCCTCCTTCCCTTCTCCTCCTCTTCCTTCACCCCACATTACTCCTCATGGGACTACTGTCTTTGCACTCTCTGTTTAGTAGCCGTCTCTTCCCTCATGTGTCCCCCTTCCCAAGATATCCAAGATTTGGATGGGAGTCATTTATACTAAACATTATGGCCCGTCTATTAACCCGCCATGATGGCTCCCCTCTCATTCTGCACTTATAATGCCAAGGGTCTTAAATAAACCAGAGAAGCGCAGCCAAATCTTAAATTGCTTCCACAAGAAAAGAGTAATGCTGGCCATGTTTCAAGAAACTCATTTTAAAATGGCCTCTGTTCCCAAATGCAGGTGTAGATATTATCCAGTGTGGTTCCACTCTCCCAATCCAAATAAAAAAGCAGGTGGGGTATCCATCGCTTTTCACAAGGACTTCCACCTCACGGTCCTATCCTCGGACATCAGCCCTAGTGGCAGGTTCATTTTTCTTAAGCTCTCAGTCGATAACTCTGTTGTAACATTTGCCAATGTCTATTTTCCTAACCAGGGACAAACGACCTTTGGATCCAAAGTTCTGAAAAGATTAGCCAATTTTGCAGATGGTTCCTCCATCGTCTTAGGAGGCGACTTCAACATAGTAATAGATCCCTCCATAGACTCATCAGGTAGGTCCTCGGTCTCCCAGGGATCCTCACGTGTGCTTAGGGCTGAATTTGCACCAGTGTACGGTCTATTGTCCAGTTGCCCTTCAAGCCCGCGATCATACACTTGGAGATTGAATAAATCTCCTAAATGACCTTGTGTGTGCAGAGGATATACAAATGACCATTTCAAACTTTGTTAAAGACCACCAAACTGATACTACTGCCCCACCCGTGAAATGGGAAGCCCTGAAATGCGTGCTCAGAGGTTCATTCCTTTCACATGGAGCTAGACTTAAAAAAGAACGCTTGTTTAAATTAACCAAATTTCTCACAGAATTGGACCAAGAAGAGATCATGAATAAAACTTCCTCTTCTGACCAGCTTAAAGCCGACATTTCCTCCCTGCGCCAACAAATACGCCAGATTTTAGACCAAAAATATCTGAGTATCCGTGATAAAGTCAAATATGGCTTTTAAGAATACGGAGATAAAAGTGGCAAGTGGTTGGCGAGGGCACTACACCCCCAGACACCCCTTACGCACGTACCTTCATTAAATACGACCTCAAAAGGCTTAGTGCACTCTCCCACCGAGATAGCATCCAAATTTCAGAAATACTGTACTAACCTATATGACCTGAAAGCTAAAGGGGAGGCAAGTAACAGACCTGATTCGGAAGAATTGAGGTGCTATCTTAGCCAATATGGCCCTATTTGTATCTCAGACGAATCATCCTCTAACATGAAAGAAGACTTTAGTGCTTTTGAGCTTCTGCCCATCATAAAAACTCTCAAGAACTGAAGAGTCCCAGCCCTGATGGTCTAACCCCCCGCTTTTATAAAACCTTTGGGGACGAGCTCTCCCTGATACTATTCACAGCGTTTAATTCAATCTCGAAAAAATTGCCCTTTCCCATGCCAAACCCTACAAGCGCACATCATGGTAATCCCTAAACCAAGCAAAGATACTTCCTCTTGCGCCAGTTATCGGCCCATCTCCTTACTTAATGTAGACTTAAAGATATACGCCTAACTCATTGCCTTGAGATTAACTCCGCACATCCCTAACTGTATTCACAGAGAACAAGTGGGCTTTGTCCCAGGTAGAGAGGCCGGTGACAACATACTAAAATCCATAGGTTTAATCTCCAGAGCTAAGATGCTAAGGACTCCTTTATGCTTACTCTCAGTCGATGCCGAGAAAGCTTTCGACAGAGTCAGCTGGGATTTTTTAGAAGAAACATTAGCTCATATTGGTCTAGGAATCAAAATGCTAGATAAGATTATGGCACTCTATTCCTCCCCCTCAGCTCATGTTCGAGTCCCCCTCAGCTCATGTTCAAGTTAACGGCTTACTTTAAGATGCATTTACTATACGTAATGGGACACGACAGGGATGTCCTCTCTCCCCCTTTTTGTATATCCTAGTTATGGAATCCCTGGCAAACGCCCTAAGAGCGAATCACTCCATTAAAGGCATTCAGATAGGCAACTCTGAGCATAAACTGTCTCTATTTGCTGATGATCTTCTTATATATCTGACTTCTCCCAGACTGGGTCTACCCTCGGTTCTTAGAGAGTTCAAGACAATAGGGAGTCTTAGCAATTTCAAAGTAAATAGCCAAAAATTGAAATTATTAAACATCACTCTTCCACAACATGAAGTCACCCTACTTAGAGAAGCCTTCTCCTTCAGGTGGGCCTCACACTCCATTAGATACATGGGAGTATGTCAGCAGACCCCTCTTAGCTGTTTAAACTTAACTACACACCCATCCTCAAATCTGTTGGGGCGAGCCTCTTGAGATGGTCCTCTCTCCGGATATCTTGGTTTGGGAAAATCAATGCACTCAAAATGGACATTCTACCAAGAATATTATATCTATTCCAGACGATACCATGTCAGATTCCGCAGGTATTCTTTGTCCATCTCAGGAGGCTCGCCACACGATTCATATGGGGGGGCTCGCGAGCTAGACTTAGCTATAGCCTGCTAACACAATCAAAAGCAGCCGGTGGGGCTGGGCTACCCAACTTTCCCTTATATTATAAAGCGGCAATCGCGAATTGTGTCCTCGATCTTCAGCATAATCGACATACGAAACTGTGGGTTGAGATAGAACATGAATTAGCGTCACATTTGGCTATGGGTATTTTTTGGCTCCCACTGAAGACTCAGACACACCTAGCTGATTCCCCAACGTCTCCATTCCTCCTCTCTTTGGCGAATATATGGGGAAGATTTGCGTCGAAACATGGCCTAGTGACATGACCAGGATCCCTCACTATTTTAACAGGACATCCTAATCTACTCCCAGGTCTCAAAGCCCTCCCAGGTTTTGGAACACAGACCATCTGCCCGGTTAGGCTTAGAGATTTATTTAACACCAATGGCTTCTATACACTCAATGAACTGTCCCATCTTATACCACACACTTATGGGCGTTGGTTTCTTTATTTTCAATTGCGTAACTTCATCAAGTCTATGATGCCTGGATTGCGGCTACGTACCTCCTTAACAGACTTTGAAAAGTTGTGTGTGGCTAGTTCGGCCCCTGAGCATGCCATCTCTCTTTTATATAACATGATGGGTGCTGGGAGATCTGAGGACAGGGATTCTGAGACACCATCAGCAGGTTGTAATTTTATGCCTGCTTGGGAACAAGAGTTAAGGATCACTCTCTCATCAGAACAGTGGAAGAATTCCCTTCTGCTTACGCACAAATTATCAACCTCTTGTAGACTACAAGAACTCAATTACAAAATACTAACGAGGTGGTACAGAACTCCGGTAAAGCTCAATCGGTTTTATCCCCTTGTGTCAGATGCCTGTTGGCGATGCTCGACGGGAATTGGCACAATGCTTCATATTTAGTGGGAATGCCCAGGAGTCACTCCCTTGTGGTGAGAAGTTATCACCCTATACAATTTTCTTTATCGGTCTACTATACACCTCACACCCTGAATGGCACTGATATCGGTCTTTCCAGGTCTTGTCTGTCTTCCCGTTATTTGTTTCTAGTTTGTTCTCTAACAGTGTAATACAAACGTATTTTTTGACAGATGTCCGCTGTAATGGAGACATCTTGTTTCTAAAATTATATGCAATGTTTTATGACACTTGTTCTCAGATTCTTCAGATTGTGTCACTGTATATTCATACAGTACAGACCAAAAGTTTGGACACACCTTCTCATTTAAATAGTTTTCTTTATTTTCATGACTATGAAAATTGTAGATTCACAAAACTATGAATTAACACATGTGGAATTATATACATAACAAACAAGTGTGAAACAACTGAAAATATGTCATATTCTAGGTTCTTCAAAGTAGCCACCTTTTGCTTTGATTACTGCTTTGCACACTCTTGGCATTCTCTTGATGAGCTTCAAGAGGTAGTCCCCTGAAATGGTTTTCACTTCACAGGTGTGCCCTGTCAGGTTTAAGGACAGGGATTCTAAGCATCTCTGGGAACTCCTTCAAGACTGTTTGAAAACCATTTCAGGGGACAACCTCTTAAAGCTCATCAAGAGAATGCCAAGAGTGTGCAAAGCAGTAATCAAAGCAAAAGGTGGCTACTTTGAAGAACCAAGAATATTACATATTTTCAGTTGTTTCACACTTGTTATGTATATAATTCCACATGTGTTAATTCATAGTTTTGATGCCTTCATAGTCATGAAAATAAAGAAAACTCTTTGAATGAGAAGGTGTGTCCAAACTTTTGGTCTGTACTGTATATGTCCTGGAAGTTTCTTGTTCTGAAATACCTCAAGATTCACAATCGTTTGTATTAGGTTATTACTAACATATCTCATTACTTCAATAAAAACAGATTGAACCATAAACAATAAAAAAACATTTTAGTATCTCCATAGTCTAAGAGTCAGTTTTTTCTAAAGTTTTTAGCCGATTGTCTTAGGTAGGGGCTCGTTTTTGCAGGAAGAGAGGACGTTTTATTGGCACTATTTTGGGGGCATATGACTTTTTGATCGCTTGCTATCACACTTTTTGTGATGTAAGGTGACAAAAAAATACCTTTTTTTGCACCGTTTTTATTAAAAAATTTTGACTGTGTTCATCTGAGGGGTTAGGTCATGGGGTATTTTTATAGAGCAGATTCTTACGGACGCGACGATACCTAATATGTCAAAAAAAAATTGGGGGTGTCTCAAGTCTGAGAACCATAGTTTTTTTTCGGTTGTCAGTGTCTAAATGGAATTAAATTTGGGGAAGGGGATTATAAATTTAGTACTCCATGGAAGTGTGGTACTCCCTGAAGCAACTGTCAATGCAGAGGCCCGGATGATCGGGGCATGTGTCACACTGAGTGGTGTTGTCCTTCCGTATCTACCTCCTGTGGCACACTCTGCACTTTTTTTGGGACTGTCCCTTCTTTCCAGTATGGGGGACCACACCTGGAAAAGTGTTGGACAGGGACGATCCGGGCGCCTCCAGTTCCCGAGGTACTCCGGCCTGCTCTTTCCCGGTCAGAAAAGATCAGGACCTTGAGGACTGCCTCATAGAACTGGAGGAATTTCCCTGTGTTGCCAGCGCTCCGGGACAGCACAAAAGAGTTGTACAAGGCAACCTGTACCAAGTAGACCGCAACTTTTTTGTACCATGCCTGGGTTTTGCGCATGGCGTTATATGGCTTGAGGACTTGATTAGAGAGATAAACTCCTCCCATATACCGATTGTAGTTGAAGATACAATCGGGCTTGAGGACCGTTGCCGCGGTACCTCGCACAGGGACAGGGGTGATGCTGTTACCGTGAATTGTGGACAGTACAAGGATACCCCTCTTGTCCTTATATCTGACCAGCAACAGGTTTCCACTGGTAAGGGCAGGGGTCTCACCCCTGGGGATAAGTACCTGGAGGGGGTGGGTAGGGAGGTCGCGTTGATTTTTCCGCACGATCCCACAACCGGACGTGAATCTGGCAGCGAGGGACTGGAACAAGGGGATACTAGTATAAAAGTTATCCACGTACAGGTGGTAACCCTTATCTAGCAGTGGGCGCATAGGGTCCCACACAAGTTTCCCGCTAACACCCAGAGTGGGGGGACATTCTAGGGGTTCAATACGGGAATCTTGCCCCTCGTACACATGAAACTTGTCGGTGTAACCTGAGGTACTCTCACAAAAGTTGTACAGCTTCACGATATACTTTGCCTGCTTAGAGGGAACATACTGGCGGAAAATGAGTCTCCCCTTGAAAGCAATGAGAGACTCATCAACCGCGACCTCCCTTCCAGGTACAGAGGCCTCCAAAAATTTAGCCCCAAAGTGATTGATGACAGGCCTGATTTTGTACAGGCGGTTATAGGCAGGATCACCTTGGGGGGACCATGCTGCATTATCTGCATAATGCAGGCATTTCCGAATGGCCTCAAAACGGGAGCGTGTCATGGCTGTACTGTAAAGTGGGGTCATCACATGGTACAGGACGTCCCCACTCCAGTACAGCCTGACACTGGCCCCAAAATGTCCTCATCTCGGCTGCACTGACTGAAGTCCAGCCACCGGACCTAGCCAAAAAGGAGCCCGGGTGTTGAGCAATGAACTGCAGCACCCCTGAGGGGCTCTAGGGTCACACAACTGAGTGTGCTGTTGACCTCAGACACCCGATCAGGGTGATGCAAAAATAAAACTTTTTTTCCCCTAAATTTTACCTGACTATCTCTACTTATCTAAGCTCTCCCTAACCTGTCCCTATGTACCTTTGGCACTATGGTGGCTCAGTGGGGGTGCTGGGCTCACTGGGCTCCGGAGCTGGACGATGCTGCTCCTCTCTCTCCTGGATCCGGATACAGAAAGGAGGAGGAGGCAGAGCTGCAGTAAGTTTAAACTGCCCGCTCGCCCTGCAGCCAATCTGAAGCGACCCTGAGAGGAGATGTCACCATCGCCTCTCAGGATCACAGGATGGTGATTGGTGGTGTATTATCACACCACCGATCACCATCCTATTCTGGGTTATCGGGTCACCAGAGACCAGAATAACCCGGAAACGCAGCAAACCGCAGATCTGAATTGACCTGCGGTTTGCTGCGATCGCCGATAGTCATTGCATTGTCCAAGGGTGCCTGCTGATTGATTTTAGCAGGCACCCAGTTCCGATCACCGCCCGCCGAGTGGTGGTGATCGGAAATACCCAGGGTGTCCTTAAGTACCGGGACATTAGGGTGTACCTGTACGCCCTGTGTCCCCAACAGGTTAATAGTGAACATTAGTGATCAAGCAGCATCATGAAAATCAAGCAACACACCAGACAATTCAGGGATAAATTTGTGGAGAACTGTAAAGCAGCGCTAGGTTATAAAAAAATATTCCAAGCTCTGAACATCTCACGGAGCACTGTTCAAGCCATCATCCAAAAATGAAAGGAGTGTGGCACAACAGCAAACCTACCAAGACATGGCCATCCCCCTAAACTGACAGCCCAGGCAAGGAGAGCACTAATTAGAGAAGCAGCCAACAGGCCCATGGTCACTCAGGAGGAGCTCCAGAGATCCACAGCTCAGGTGGTAGAATCTGTCCTCAGGACAACTATTAGTTGTGTGCTCCACAAATCTGGGCTTTATGGAAGAGTGGCAAGAAGAAAGCCATTTTTGAAAGCAAGCCATAAGAACTCCCAAGAAGGAAGGAATTTGGATTGTTATCAGAACTTCGGGTCAATGTCAAGAAAGTAGGTATTGTAATATACAGGAAAATGTGCAGAAATTGATAGAATTAAACATTGGGTTTATTAAGGCTACTTTCACACTAGCATTAAAGTTTTCCAGTATTGAATTCCGTCATAGGGGCTCAATACCGGAAAAAAATGTTTCAGTTTTGTCCCAATGCATTCTGAATGGAAAGCAATCTGTTCAGTATGCATCAGGTCTTCAGTTCAGTCCCTTTTACGGTATTTTCTCCGGACAAAATTCCAGAACACAGATTGCCAGATCCGGCATTGATTTCCATTGAAATGTATTAATGCCGGAAAAACGGATCCGGTTTCCCAGACCTTTAAATCTGTAAAAAAGATAAATACCGGATCAGTTTTTCCGGATGACACCGGAGAGACGGATCCGATATTGCAATGAATTTGTCAGACGGATCCGCATCCAGATTCGGAAACAAATGATATCCGTTTGCATACGGATTTCTGGATCCAGCAGGCATGGTTATAAGGGAAAATAATAGCATTCTTAATACAGAATGCATAGTACAATAGGGCTGGAGGGGTTAAAAAATAAATAAATATGTAACTCACCTTAATCCACTTGATCGCACAGGCCGGCTTCTCTTCTTTCTTCTTTCTTCCGGACCTGGGTAAAGGACCTGTGATGACGTCACTGTGCTCATCACATGGTCCGTCACATGATCCATCACCATGGTAAAAGATCATGTGATGGACCATGTGATGATCACAGTGACGTCATCACAGGTCCTTTACCCAGGTCCTGAAGAAATAAGACAGAATAGAAGCCGGGCTGCGCGAACAAGTGGATTAAGGTGAGCTAAATTATATATATTTTTTTTTAACCGCTCCAGCCCTATTGTACTATGCATTCTGTATTAAGAATGCTATTATTTTCCCTTATAACCATGTTATAAGGGAAAATAATACAATCTACAGAACACCTAACCCAAACCCGAACTTCAAACCCGAACTTCTGTGAAGAAGTTCAGGTTTGGGTACCAAACATGCCGATTTTTCTCACGCGCGTGCAAAACGCATTACAATGTTTTGCACTCGCGTGGAAAAATCACGCATTTTCCCGCAACGCACCCGCATCTTATCTGGGCAAAAAACATGGCGCCCGTGTGAAAGAGGCCTAAGGCCTCTTTCACACGAGCGTGACAGATTGTGAAAAAATTTGTGAAACTCGCACCATTTTGCAAGCAAGTTCAGTCAATTTTGTCTGCGATTGTGTTCAGTTTTTTCTGCGCGGGTGCAATGCGTTTTGATGCGTTTTTCACGCGTGTGATAAAAAACTGAAGGTTTACAAACAATCTCTTAGGAACCATCAGTAAAAAACGCATTGCATCCGCACTTGCTTCCGGATGCAATGCGTTTTTCACTGAAGCCCCATTCACTTCTATGGGGCCAGGGCTGCGTGAAAAACGCAGAATATAGAACATGCTGGGTTTTTCACGCAACGCAGAACTGATACGTGAAAAAAAATGCTCATGTACACAGACCCATTGAAATGAATGGGTCAGGATTCAGTGCGGGTGCAATGCGTTCACGTCACGCATTGCACCTGCGCGGAAAACTCGCTCTAGGGGCCTAAGAAGGATAAATAGAGAAATATAAGACCCCTTTCACACGGGCGTCATGTTTTTTGCCCGGATAAGATGCAGGTGCGTCGTGGAAAAATGTGCAATTTTTAAATAGGGTTTACCTTAAAAAAAACGTAAAAAAAAACTATACTGGTAAGTTATGTTGCAAAATTTAATGTAAAAAGTCAATGGCGGAATTCCCCAGAAAGAGTTAATAAAAGTTAATTAATGATTATATGTATTGTATATTGCTATCCTGTGTAGGATGTTAATTGTGGTACTTGTGGTCCGCTGCTCCCTCCACTGTATGCATTTTTACTGGGGATCACCATTAGCAACGGGCCACAAGTGCAGGATTTGCTCCCCTGTATACACATACACAACTGCATATGGGTTTGAGCACTTCCTGTCTGTTTAACACACAGACATTTTTTTTCAGTTTGTTTGTATATAGAGATGCCTGGAGGTGTATAAACTCCAATTTAAATGTGCCTGTTTTCTATCCACAGGCTACATTTAGGTGCACCTGTGAGGCCTGGGCCATATCAGCCAGTCTTGAGTGGGACTCGCAGACTGCTCCTTCCTCCCATTGCAAACATGGTTACATGCTGGAGGTAACTGGTGAGCTGTTTGTGAGTCGGACCTCACGCTCCTGTAATTTGCCCACTGGCCCCTGGTATTGCCCATACAGCACAGGTAGGTGCGTGCTAGGACCCGAGCTACTTGAGAAACCTTGGCGCGGTGCTCGGACTCAGACATGTCTTCCACAGTAGGATATGTTGGCTAATCTCTTAATTTTAACATCAGTTTAAAGCAGACCTGGGCAAACTACGGCCCGCGGGCCGTATACGGCCCGGCGGACCTTTTAATCCGGCCCCCGGCATTTTTGTTGCCGCCGCCGCCGCCGGCCCTGTAACAGCACGGAGTCACTGTCCGGAGTGAGGAGGGGGCGGGGCCCGCGGCCGCTCTGCGCTCCGCTCTGCTGCCTGGCCTGCCTGTCTCTTTAACAGAGCAGACCAGTGGCTGCTGGAGCGTGATGCAGCTGCCGCACAGGCAGAAAGAGGAAGGAGGCGGAGCCCCAGCCAGCAGCCACAGCCAAAGCCAAGCAACTAACAGAACTTACAGGTATTTGGTGGGGGTGGGGGCTCATATAGGACAGGGGGACAGTGTGTGCTTTCCTGCCTGCTACTACATCACCCCCCCCCCCCCCAGGGATTGTGGGGGTCATTAAGGGTTGGACTTGCTGCTGATGTTGAGTGTGCCAGTGTGTGTGTGTGTGTCCGTCCCTGTGTGTGTGTGTGTCCGTCCCTGTGTGTGTGTCTGTCCCTTTGTGTGTGTGTGTCTATCCCTGTGTGTGTGTGTTTGTCCCTTTGTGTGTGTGTGTGTGTGTGTGTCCATCCCTGTGTGTGTGTGTTTGTCCCTTTGTGTGTGTGTCCCCGTCCCTGTGTGTGTCCGTCCGTGTGTGTCTGTCCCTTTGTGTGTGTCCGTCCCTTTGTGTGTGTGTGAGTGTGTCTGTCCCTTTGTGTGTGTCCCCGTCCCTGTGTGTATGTCTCTCCCTGTGTGTATCACCTTGCCCACAGTGTTCCTATGTCTTGACGCAGCTGCTTCAGAACGTTCTGTGCGGGGAAGAAGATGGAAGAGGAGGCAGCGCCAGCATGGAGTCCGTGCGATAGACACAGGGAGGCACACTAAGGACGAAGGTAACACTTCCACATGATCTACACTAGTGTTATCTGTGGTTTTACATAGGACTGCAGGTAACACTACTACATTATTTAGCACTAGTGTTATCTGTGGTTTTACATAGGACTGCAGGTAACACTACCACAAGGTTAGCTCACACAGGGCGCCTGAACACCTAAGGCCGGCCCTGGCTGCGCACCCCAGCGCCAAGGGATGACGTCACTGATGTAATATGCCTCTTATATGTGGAGAGCGGTGATGTCACAGATGTAATATATTACTTATAAGTGATATATTACATCAGTGACATCACCACTCTCCACACATAAGTAATATATTACATCAGTGACATCACTGCTGTCCACATATACCGGTAAGTAATACATTACATCAGTGACATCACCGCTCATCACATATATGTGGAGAGCGGTGATGTCACTGATGTAATATATCGCCTATATGTGGACAGCGGTGATGTCACTGATGTAATATAACATTATATGTGGAGAGCGGTGATGTCACTGATGTAAAATATCACTTATATGTGGAGAGCGGTGATGTCACTGATGTAATATAACATTCTATGTGGAGAGTGTTCATGTCACTGATGCAATACAGCGCTCCAGATGGCGACCAAAATGGTCGCCAATGCGCCTTAAAATTTGCAGATGGCGACAAGACTTGTCATAGGCTACAGGCCTGAGGTCTATTTGGTAGTGAAATCCCAGCGCAGGCAGGCATGATGATGTCATCACGCCCGCCTGTGCCAGGACGCGGTGATTTTATGCAGTATTGAGTTTAGCCTTTTGGCCCGGCCCTCCAAAATATTTTCAGTTTCTCATGTGGCCCCATCGAAAAAATAATTGCCCACCCCTGGTTTAAAGGGTTTAGTAAGACCGCAGAGTGCACCTGTCTTTGCTATTATTATAATAAATATATATGTACCCTAAAATTGAGCCATTACATACTACAACTTGTCCAGCAAAAAACAAGTTCTTATACAGCTACATCGACAGAAATTTTTTAAAGTTACAGCTTTTGGAATTCGACAATCAAATAATCAATAAAATTGTTTGGTCACTAATGTGCAAAATGCATACGAGGGAAGGGGTTAAGGACGAAACCTATTTTGACCTTAAAGCGGTTATTTACATTTTTTTTTAATTTGTTAATGGTCCCTCCTCTTCATGTAACCAAGCACTTTAGCAGTAATAATGTTAAAAATATTTCCTGCCAGACCAGCACTCCCTGCGCTTCCCGGTGTAATTAGGTTGCGGGCACATCTATATGATGTCTATGGTCTCCTTCATCTTCACACTTCAAAGACAGGCTACAGTGGAGCCTCAAGTGCTTTTGTCCATAACTCATCCAATAAGGTGAGTCACCAGCTATGTCCAAGAAAGTGCCAGTGTCCAATGTTTACAGCTTCTGCTTATCTATGTCCATTTTAAAACTCAGTTACAATGACCTAAGATACAGGTGATCTACAATGGGACACTCTAAACGAGGATAGCAAAGAATTCTCCATTGTAATGTATCATTTACTATACAGTGCCATTCAATACTCAACACCCATAGAGGCTTCATCATAATATTGTGACATTACTGACGCAGTAAATGACTTTTACAAATAGAATTAGGTTATTAGGTTGCTATGGAGACAGGCTTTGCTGTGAACATAAAAGAACTGGGTTAGTTCTCTCGAGATGGATTTAGTATGAGGTCATGTTACTTACAGAGACTGCAGGTCGGTCAAAAGATCAAACTGATTGTGGGGGATGTGCTTCAGAGGGTTGAAAGAAATATTCCTATAAATAAGAATGATAAAATAAACACCTGCATGCTGAACAGAGGTGCATTTTCAATGGCAAGAGGCCATATATGTGCCCTACCAGAGGCTAGTGCAACATTTTAGAGAGTACCTGAAAGACAATAGACAATGGCAATTATCAAAGGCAAATTAAAGGAAGTCTGTCAGCAGCTTTGACCATGCTAAACTGCTGATAGCAATAGGTAGGGACCTGTGGCGTAACTAGAAATGACTGGCCCCACAGCAAATACCAAATTTGAATAGGACTCCCCCACCCCAGCAAATTCTTCACAGTCCTCTCCTTCCATGCAACCCTCACTTCTGTGGCTAGTCAAGAAGAGGCCTGACAGCCGCTCACTAGATTTCCTACAGTGTCACTGTATATAATGTCATTATAGAACACTGTTTTAGGGGGCCCTGGATAATAAAATCTTTTAGGCCTCATCCTTAGTGGGCCCCTTCTGAGTTTGGGCCCCGAAGCAGCCGCTTCCTCCCCTTCCCCTATAGCTATGTCCCTGGTGGGGACTATGGAAAACTGGATAAACATGCCTTTATTATCAGGAGTAGTATGAATATGAACTTTTAGTCTGCTGTCTGCTAAGTGCTCTGTCTATCCAGGACAGTGTAGGTAGGTGCAGATACAGCATACATGCAACCTGTGCAGTTGTAAGGGGCCCATAAGGTAAGGTGGCCCACTGCTACCTTAAAGAGAACCTGTCACCAAAAATGCAATGCAATATGAAAGCACTGTGTTATAGAGCAGGAGAAGCCAATCAGATTGATATATATTTTTGTGGCAAAAGAGTCAGTAAAACTTTGTGAATAGCTATCAATCAGTACAGGAGGGAGGGGTTATCAGTGACTGACCGCTATCTCTGTATGCATACATATACACAATTCTGTCAATCATTGATAACCCCTCCCTCCTGTAACGATAGGTATTCAAAGGAAGAAAAAAAAGGAAGAGATAAATTTATAAAATACAGGTTTTGCCGAATCTTTTCCCACAAAAATGCACCGGTATATCAACCTGCTCAGCATCTCCTGCTCTATAACATGGTGTCCTCTTTAACATCAGCTACACTCTATTAAATAACATGGAAGGGCCTAAGATAAAAAGGTCATGGCCCATCTTCTGTTCTTGTACTGAGTTCCACGCTGTCTGTCATGTAACCCATTAAGCCACCATGTTGTCACTGTATTTTATGGATAGGATGCATTAAATCTCTACGATGTACAGTTATGTGATGGTGATCTTGCAGGCATCTTACATAATTCTCTTGGCTGTTTAACCCCATTGATGACACGGTCAATAGTGAGCATGGTATGTAGGCAGTTAGAGGGAGGTAGATCCCATGGTCCCCATTATCCATCTGCTGGTGCGACGGCAGCTAGGGGCCCCTGGGACTGGCATGACTAAATGTCTATTAGGCTGCACCACAGTCTTAAAGTGTCATTAATATTTGGTGAGGGTCCGACACTGGGGCATTCCCATCGATCACCCCCCAGCTCCTGTGAGCACCGCAGCCTTCTTGCAGCTTTCTCTAGGCCAGTGACGTCACATTCATTGGTCATGCAGCCTAGGTGCAGCTCTGTCCCATTCAAGTGAAGGGGGCATAGCTGTGATACCAAACACAGCCACTATACAATGTACGGAGCTATGCTTGGTGAGCTGAGAGAAGGCCACAGTGGTCACAGGAATGCCGGTGCCTTCTCAAACAGCTAATCGGCTCATCAGTTAAAAAGTGTCAAAAAAAACCTTTAATGTGGCTGGAGAAGTATGTTTTTCTTATTTTCAACTATTTTAGGACTTGTTCTACAGTTTTAATTATTGTAGACAGTCCTTTAAAGGTTAATGTTAAAGGTTACCTTTGTTCTAAATATAAAAACAAAACCATTTTTCCACAAAATGTGGTATTATTTTGTAAAAGTTGGAAAACAAATCACAGGAAAAAAGTACAGTGCCTTGAAAAAGTATTCATTCCCATTGAACTTTTCCACTTTTTTCTAAATTACACCCATAAAATTATTATTATTTTTTTTATATTTTACGTAATAGACTAACAAATAAGCATGTACTGTATGTGTGAAGGGAAATAAAAGTGATACATGGTTTTCAAAATCTTTAATAAATAAAATCTGACAGATGTTCACCTTCCAGCAGGACAACAACCGTAAACTTGCAGCCAAAGCTACAATAGAATGGTTTAGATTAGAGCAAAGAATATCCATGTGTTAGGATGGACCAGTCAAAGTCCAGACCTTAATTCCTATAAGAAGCCGTGGAAAGACTTAAAAATTGCTGTTCACAGATGCTCTCCATCCAATCTGATGCTAAGCTATTTTGCAAAGAAAATGGGCAAACATTTCAGCCTCTAGAAGTGCAAAGCTGGGAGAGACATACCCCAAAACACTTTCAGCTGTAATTGCAATGAAAGGTGGTCCTACAAAGTATTAACTCAGGGGGGCTGTATATAATTGTATTACTAAGAATGGATATCGGCACTCATACACTGGAGGTCACGTGAGAGATTAAAAATGGTAAAAATGCAATTTTAATGGCAAGGTCAAATATAAAATAGAATAGAATAAAATACAGCATAAATGAAGGAACAAAAACTGTAAAAATGGATTTAAAATAATAAAGTGGATAAAATCTGAGGAAAAAGTAGCTAAATATAAAGCATCTATATATAAAGCACATATAAAGCATATCAGGCATAAATATATATCTTCGATATCGAAGCAGTCATTGGTGCAACTTCTGTTATTCCTATTTCCTGATAGGGTCTTCCACTATATGTTAGTGGTTAGTATTTGCAGCATACAATGTAATGTGGCTGGTGAATGGGTATTGAAGGGGCTTTAATACCCATTCACCAGCCACATTACATTGTATGCTGCAAATACTAACCACTAACATATAGTGGAAGACCCTATCAGGAAATAGGAATAACAGAAGTTGCACCAATGACTGCTTCGATATCGAAGATATATATTTATGCCTGATATGCTTTATATGTGCTTTATATATAGATGCTTTATATTTAGCTACTTTTTCCTCAGATTTTATCCACTTTATTATTTGAAATCCATTTTTACAGTTTTTGCTCTTTCATTTATGCTGTATTTTATTCTATTTTATATTTGACCTAGCCATTAAAATTGCATTTTACCCAATCTCTCACATGACCCCCAGTGTATGAGTGCTGATCTCCATGCTTAGTAATATTTTTGCCGATTTTGAAAGGGTTATTCAAACCAGACAGAGGCACCAAGCCGTGGTTACAGTGAGTGAGCCATCTCACAATCAAACTGAATATAAATGTACACTACACTTTCCAGATTTGTATTTATTAAAAATTTTGAAAACCATGTATCATTTTCTTTTCACTTCACACATACTTGCTACTTTGTGTTTGTCTGTGATATAAATTATCAATAAAATATGTTTAAGTTTGTGGATGTAATGTGGAAAAGTTCAAGGAGTATGAATACTTTTTTAAGGCACTGTACTGTATATAGTGTATGGTATTTCTGTAATACTGTGTTCATGAAAAACTGTAAAGATAATATGTATTTAACGTGCAGTTAAAGTAAAAAAAAAGTAACATAATTGCGTTTTTTATTATCCCCTAACAAAATAATAAATGATGATGAATAAGCCCCATGTACCAATGGTATTAATGAAAACTACTTCCCATTCTGCAAAAAACAAACCTAAGGGTGGGTTCACACTAGCGTTAGGGATTCCGTTATGGCTTTCCGTTATAACAGGGTTATAACGGAACATAACGGAATCCATAGGATGGAATGCAAAACGGAAGCCTTTAATTGGCATTCCGTTTTGCTCCGTCCTAATAGAAGTCTATAGGAAAACATAACGGATCCGTCTGGGTCCCGTTATGCAAGACGGAAAACAAAGTCCTGTCGACAGGACTTTGTTTTCCATCTTGAATAACGGGAACCAGACGGATCCGTTATGTTTTCCCATAGACTTCTATTAGGACGGAGCAAAACGGAATGCCCTTTAAAGGCGTCCGTTTTGCATTCCGTCATAATGCAAGTCTATGGGCAGCAAAATGGATCCGCCCTTCCGTCTTATGGATTCCGTTATGTTCCGTTATGAAAGCCATAACGGAATCCCTAAAGCTAGTGTGAACCCACCCTGAGGCCTCTTTTACACGGTCAGTATTTGGTCAGTGTTTTTGCATCAGTTTTTGTAGCCGAAAACAGGAGTGCAAAGGTCCAAAACACAGAAGAGTCACAAATATTTCGATGATACTGTTTCTCAGTAGGTTACACTTCTGGTTTTGGCTTACAAATACTGACCAAATACTGATGCAAAATACTGACCACATACTGACCGTGTGAAATAGGCCTAACTGCCTAAGGGCTCATGATTGGGGTGGCAACCCTATACACAGCACAAAAGATGGGGAGCGATAAAGATTGTCATTGGATAAGGGCTCATTCAGACAGCCGTATGTCGCTTCCTGCATCTGATCTGCTTTTTTTTCGGATTAGATGCGGACCCATTCACGTCTATGAGACCCTTTTATTCCGTTCCACTGCTCCGCAAAACAAATAAAACATGTCCTATACTTGTCAGTAAAAATCAGGACATGGCCTCATTGAAGTATATGGGTCCATAAAAATGCAGAATGCAATCTGTTTTTTGGCGGACTTGCTGAACTGTCCGCAAAAAAACTGATCCGCATACATCTGTCTGAATGAGCCCTAACTCAAAGGAAAAATGAAATCATATGCGGTATAGCTGCATTTGTACTGACCCATAGAATAAAAGAACATGCTAGTTAAGCAGCATGGTGAACAGTGTCAATTTTCCGGGAGTACAATATTGATGAAATATACTCAGGATATGTCATTAGTATCAGGTCGGTGGGGGTCTGACACCTGGAACCCTTGCGGATCAACTGTCTGAAAGGAAGAGCACTGCAGCCGCCTGACAACATACCAAACACAGCGCCGTATATTGCATAGTGGCTGTGCTTGGTAATGCAGCCTAGGCCCATTCCCTTGAATGGACTGAATTGCACATAGACCATGTAACTAATGAACGTGATGTCCCTGGCCAGGAACTGGACTGCTGGAGTTGGACCCCCACCAGTTTGACATTTTAATCAGTAAGTTATATGAACCCTAAAAAATGTAATTTGTCCCACAATAAAACAATCCTTCATATTGCTACTTTGACTGAAAGATTTTAAACAATGGCCCTTGAAATGCTGCTACAAAACAACTAATTTCTTTGTATATCATGTAATCACACTGACTCAAAGAATCACAATAAATGACTTAATGCCTGCTTTGTTCCCATTCCCTCTCATAGAGAGTTAATTAAAGTTAATGGGGGAGATTTATCACACTGATGTAAAGTAGAACTGGCTTAGTTGTCCATAGCAACCAATCAGATTCCGCCTTTCATTTTCCAAAGGACCTGTGAAAATTGAAAGGTGGAATCTGATTGATTGCTATGGACAACTTTGCCAGTTTTCCTTTATACCAGTTTTGATAAATCTCCCCCAATATTTTATATGTACAGCAAAATAGTGTCATTGAAAATACAAGTGATCCCACAAAAAACAAGTCCTCATATGGCTAAGTCAACTGAAAAATGAAAGTTATGCTTCTAACAATGTAGTGATGCAAAATTGAAAAAAAATCCCATGGGTTGTAGTGCTAAAATAGGCTTGGTACTTATGGGTTAAAGTACTATCAAATATCAATACTCACAACTGTTGAAGCTCCTGCGAGTTAGTGAACAGTGAAGGCGGAAGGTCAGCAATCTGATTAACAGAGAGATCTCTGGGGATGGATACAAGACAAGTTTAAGGACATGTTCAACTGCAGCAAAAACTTTGCAGATTCGCCACCACAAATTGGATGAGATTTGAAGAAATCTCTTTCACACACTGCGAAAATAATCTTCAGCGTAAATGGACCTGCAGCATGTCAGTTTATGCTGTGGATTTCAACACAATGTACAGGGTGAAATCTGTGGTAAATCCACATAAAAATCCACATTCACACGTCAGTATTCCACGGACAGCACACGTCCCCATTGTGTTCATTCACAAATCAGTGTTTTAGCACAGTCCGTGAGTCCGTTTTTTTTTAGCACGTATACATGCTCTATTTTGTCAGCGTTCACAGATCCAGCTTGGCCATTATAGTCTATGGGTCCGTGAAAACTACGGATACAACATGGATGTCATCCCTGTTTCATCCATGTTTGACTGATCATTAGAAAGAGACACTTTTAAAATTATTTTTCAACTGTGCAGTGTCAGTGAAACATGGATGACACATGGACAGCAAAACACAGACCCACGGACCACACAGGGGTCCTTCACAGGCAGCTTCACAGATGCATCACTGACCACCTTTTCATGGATTTGAGCACAGACATGGACCTGTGAATGAGGCTTAATATAGTAACATAGGGGGTCATTTACTAAGCTTAAATACGCCTAAATACGCCTAAATGGCAGAACAATGGTTAGTTGCATCGCTATCTGTGACTTCGCCCCTCTCACACCAGGTTTATTGTGGGCGTGGCGTGGCGTGGACGGGCAGGTCCATCCCATTCATCATTTTCTACGCCTGGTCTAAATGTAAGACAGCAAGGAAGCTGTCTTACATTTAGAACTGGCCCTGTATGCGCCAAAGTTATGGAGAGGCTTGTGCATCTTCATATCTTAGGCAGTTGCTCCAGCAGCTATGGGCCTTTATTAATACCAGTGTCTAAAAATAACTGGATCAATGACCCTTCTCCAGAAATCTAATAACCACACACATTATTCAAAGAATCTTGTTGCGGGTTTAGTGTGAATTCTAGTGTGGAAAATCATCCTCATGTGGCCTTAAACAGACTGTGCACATATTTATACAGACCCTACAGTGTGGCCAGACCTGCGGTGGTAATCATACGAGGGTTCTGGCTGCATGGCTGCCCCACCAGCTTTGTAGGTCCCCAGTACTCCCTGCATTAACATCCAATTTGACAATAGGTCACATGACTGCTGCAGCCAATGATTGGCAGTGATGTGTCACCTGTGTGTCATGTGACTAGGTCGCGAGATGCATGGGTGACACATCCCCATGGCGAGGGTAAGGTAAGTATGATTACCACCGCAGGTCTGGCTATTCTGTGGGGTTGTAGAAAACGTCCACAATGGTGAACAACCCTTTAACCTCCTCACTTCTATCTATTGTAAAGCGCTTTCTCAGACGTCCCTTTACTAGTAATTTTTTTGCACCACACACAGGACTTAAAGGGGTCGTCCCATGAAAAAAATGAATAGGCATTCTCTGGATCCAGGGCTGGTTCTAGCTTTGTTAGAAAGGTATTGTCATGTACTATATGATCTCAATTATATATTTTTTTACATTAATAATGGGGTAACCCCTTTAAAAGAGTTTTAAGTGGTCTACAGTTTTTGCAAGCATATGTTGGGTCCTCCAGGTCTAGAGATGCTCTTTATAGCTTCTCTCCCCTTTAGGGCTAAGGGCTCATGCACACGACCGTATGGATTTTGAGGTCCGCAAAACACGGATCTGCAAAAAATATCGATGACGTCTGTGTGTATTCCATATTTTGAGGAACGGAACAGCTGGCCCCTAATAGAACAGTCCTATCCTTGTCCATAATGTGGACAATAATAGGACATGTTCTATTATTTTGCGGAACTGACATACGGTAACGAAAAGCACACAGAGCGACATCCGTTTTTTTGCGGACCCATTGAAATTAATGATTCTGCATATGGTCTGAAAAAAAAACACAGCACGGACATGAAAAGAAAATACGTTTGTGTGCATGAGCCCTAATAGTCAGGGTGAACAAGCCCCCTATTAACTCAGAATTCCTTAATAGTGTATTTAAAACCGATTTTCTGCAACCACTTTAAGAACCATGTACTTCTAGAACCATTTTTATAGTTAAAGTTCATGGAAAGTAAATAATTAAGCAAGTTTGCAAATAGTCATAAAAATATACTACCATTTAATTTCTACAGCTACCATGTAAACCTACATATCTCCATGGTTACAGGCTGCAAACTGTAGTGTGATCTAGTAGTCATTTGCTGCTCTTCCCTCTAACCAACATACATAAGAAGTAGAGGGTATAGAAGATATGACTTAAAGGGGTTGTCCGAGTTCTGAAAAAAAATAATATAGCACTGAATATCTGATATATAACTGAGCTAAGCAAGTTTTATGTAAAAAAATAAATATATATTTCCTCATTTCCCTGGTTCTTTTCTGGCCCTTTGTTTACTTGCAATAAAAACAACCTCTGTGTTGAGCCGCCTGCCGCCCGGAGGTGAATTTTTTTATAGTCCTGTGAGTAACTCCTTCCTGTCCTTCTCCTGCAGTCAAACAACTCCTTAGGTTGGAGCTTCTTCACTTGTGTACTGCGGTTGGGTCATTCATATAGCTGCTGGTGGTGACTCTCAAATTCTCAATCAGCACCTGGTTGGTTGCTCACCTGGTTGCTATGCAATAATGCATCGTTGGATTCGTTTAGACCCTCAGGATCTTCCTCAGACAAGTAGCTGCTGCGTTAACACCTGGTTGCTATGCAATAATGCATCGTTTAGACCCTCAGCATCTTCCTCAGACAAGTAGCTGCGTTTAACACAGGTAATTGTCTCAGGAAGATGCTGAGGGTCTAAATGATGCATTATTGCATAGCAACCAGGTGCTGATTGAGAGTCTATCTAAGGCTGCATGCACGTGACAGTGACTAATGGCCGTGTGTAACGCCCGTCACACGGCCATTTTTAGCACCAATGAAAGTGTATGGGGCTATTCACATGGCCACTCTTTTTAACGGCCAGTGAATAGCGTCCGTCCAAAAATAGGACATGTCCTATTTTGTCTGTTTCCACGGCCATGCGGACCCCATTGAAATCAATGGGACCGTTTTTTTACGATAGACAGGAGTTCACCCGTCTAACAGCCGTTAAAAACAGGTACACTTTAATTAGGAGTTAAAAAAAATTGTCCCCCATTGTTTAAATAATGCCCCAATAGTGTCCCGCAGCAAAAAAAAAATATAAAACTCACCTCATCCACTTGCTTGCGGTGCAGCAGTCTCTTTCTTCATTGAGCAGGACCTGCGATGTGCATGGTGATGTAAGCACATGGGAGCGCGCAGTGACATCATTGCGCACATTTGCAGATCCTGTTCAGTGAAGATAGAAGAGACTGCTGTAGCGCGAGCAAGTGGATGATGTGATTTTTTTTTTTGTAAAATCAACAAAACAAAAACAGCGGTGGGCCATTATGGGGGCATTATTTAAGATGGGGCATTAAAAAATAATTACTACACTATGAGGGACATACAGTAATTAAAGATGGGGACCTACATTGGGGGCATTATTAAAGAAGATGTATAACTTATACCAGCTGTACATATATAATTATATACAGGAGATACCCGGGGTTTACCAGCATGCTCCATATCACTGTATACAAGAAGATGTATAACTTATACCAGCTGTATAATGTAGTATCTTGCATGGTGTAATATTGAACTAATGTGTGCCACTGTCCCCGGTACGATGTCCTCCTTTTCAGGGTTTGATGTCCTCCTTTTTGGGGTTCTGCAAGTGGCCACCCTAACTACAAGTCCCAGCTGTATAATGACACTGCTAAGGGAGTGAATACAAGAGCTGCCCTGAGTGACATGTCTGCCTGCTGGGAGACTCTGCAGCTTGTTGTATGTGTAGAACTACAAGTCCCAGCTGTATAATGACACTGCCAAGGGAGTGAATACAAGAGCTGCCCTGAGTGACATGTCTGCCTGCTGGGAGACTCTGCAGCATGTTGTATGTGTAGAACTACAAGTCCCAGCTGTATAATGACACTGCTAAGGGAGTGAATACAAGAGCTGCCCTGAGTGACATGTCTGCCTGCTGGGAGACTCTGCAGCATGTTGCATGTGTAGGACTACAAGTCCCAGCTGTATAATGACACTGCTAAGGGAGTGAATACAAGAGCTGCCCTGAGTGACATGTCTGCCTGCTGGGAGACTCTGCAGCATGTTGTATGTGTAGAACTACAAGTCCCAGCTGTATAATGACACTGCTAAGGGAGTGAATACAAGAGCTGCCCTGAGTGACATGTCTGCCTGCTGGGAGACTCTGCAGCATGTTGTAAGTGTAGAACTACAAGTCCCAGCTGTATAATGACACTGCTAAGGGAGTGAATACAAGAGCTGCCCTGAGTGACATGTCTGCCTGCTGGGAGACTCTGCAGCTTGTTGTATGTGTAGAACTACAAGTCCCAGCTGTATAATGACACTGCCAAGGGAGTGAATACAAGAGCTGCCCTGAGTGACATGTCTGCCTGCTGGGAGACTCTGCAGCATGTTGTATGTGTAGAACTACAAGTCCCAGCTGTATAATGACACTGCTAAGGGAGTGAATACAAGAGCTGCCCTGAGTGACATGTCTGCCTGCTGGGAGACTCTGCAGCATGTTGTATGTGTAGAACTACAAGTCCCAGCTGTATAATGACACTGCTAAGGGAGTGAATACAAGAGCTGCCCTGAGTGACATGTCTTTCTGCTGGGAGACTCTGCAGCATGTTGTATGTGTAGGACTACAAGTCCCAGCTGTATAATGACACTGCCAAGGGAGTGAATACAAGAGCTGCCCTGAGTGACATGTCTGCCTGCTGGGAGACTCTGCAGCATGTTGTATGTGTAGAACTACAAGTCCCAGCTGTATAATGACACTGCTAAGGGAGTGAATACAAGAGCTGCCCTGAGTGACATGTCTGCCTGCTGGGAGACTCTGCAGCATGTTGTATGTGTAGGACTACAAGTCCCAGCTGTATAATGACACTGCTAAGGGAGTGGATACAAGAGCTGCCCTGAGTGACATGTCTGCCTGCTGGGAGACTCTGCAGCATGTTGTATGTGTAGAACTACAAGTCCCAGCTGTATAATGACACTGCCAAGGGAGTGAATACAAGAGCTGCCCTGAGTGACATGTCTGCCTGCTGGGAGACTCTGCAGCATGTTGTATGTGTAGAACTACAAGTCCCAGCTGTATAATGACACTGCTAAGGGAGTGAATACAAGAGCTGCCCTGAGTGACATGTCTGCCTGCTGGGAGACTCTGCAGCTTGTTGTATGTGTAGGACTACAAGTCCCAGCTGTATAATGACACTGCTAAGGGAGCGAATACAAGAGCTGCCCTGAGTGACATGTCTGCCTGCTGGGAGACTCTGCAGCATGTTGTATGTGTAGAACTACAAGTCCCAGCTGTATAATGACACTGCTAAGGGAGTGAATACAAGAGCTGCCCTGAGTGACATGTCTGCCTACTGGGAGAAAACAGCAACTTGTAAGTGTAGAACTACAAGTCCCACCTGTATAATGACACTGCTAATACACAGGATCTTCCCCCTACCTGCAATGCTTTGCAGAACTTCTCTTTCAGCTCTGCATGTCTCCTCAGTGCCCTGCATGTCTCCTCAGTGCCTGCAGCTACACAGTAAACACTTCAGCCCTGAGTCTGTGCATCTGAAGGGGTTAAGAATCCTAGGAGAGAGAGCAGACGGCAGTGAAGGGGGGCGTGGCCAGCACAGTGACGTCTTGTTTACAGGCTTGTAACCGACCTTTATCAGGACAAGGAGAGAAGCTGACATCACAGGTCATGTGACGCTCAGTGAAATCTGAGAAACCAGCCACTGGAGATAAAGTGAGTTAATTGGAAAGCTGTTATATTTGCCCAGTTAGGAACATAGAAAGAACAAAAAAATAACTCAGATAACCCCTTTAAGGATCAGACTATACATGGAGAGTACCTCTAGATGTGCAGTGGAGCTGTAGACACAAAATAGAAGGATATTTTTTAATTTTTTGCCACTATTTAAAAAATTGTTAAAAAAGTGTTTTTTTAATAATTAAGAAATTAAAGTTTCAAGAGAAAAGCGCCCCTTCACCTTATAAAATCATGTACAATAAAAAAAAAAAAGAAAAACCCAGAATATTAGGTATTGTCATGTCCGTAACGACCGGTGTCAGGTGAATGCTGTTAAAAATAGTAAATAAAAACTATGCCAAAATAGCCATTTTTGTCATCTTGCTTCACAAAAAGTATAATAGTGAGTGTTCAAAAACTCAGATGCACTTCAAGATGATACCAATGAAAACATCACCACATCCCGCAAAAAACGAGCCCCTACATAAGACAAAATATAAATGCTTTTACTGTGTAAAACAACAAAAATAACTAAAATATTAGGTATCAATGCATTCGTAACGACTGGCTCTATTAAAATATGCGCTCTCTCACACTTGCATTGTCCGGATCCGTCGTGTACTCCATTTGCCGGAAGTGCCCACCGGATCCATAACACCGCATGTGAACTGAAAGCATTTGAAGACTGATCCGTCTTCAAAATGTGTTCAGTGTTACTATGGCACCCAGGACGCTATTAAAGTCCTGGTTGCCATAGTAGTAGTGGGGAGCGGGGGAGCGGTATACTTACCGTCCGTGCGGCTCCCGGGGCGCTCCAGAATGACGTCAGAGCGCCCCATGCGCATGGATAACGTGTCAATGCGATCACGTCATCCATGCGCGTGGGGCGCCCTGACGTCACTCTGAAGCGCCCCGGGAGCCGCACAGACGGTAAGTATACTGCTCCCCCACTCCCCACTACACTTTACCATGGCAAACAGGACTTTAGCGTCCTGGCAGCCATGGTAACCATTCAGAAAAAGCTAAACGTCGGATCCGGTAATGCGCCGAAACGACGTTTAGCTTAAGGCCGGATCCGGATTAATGCCTTTCAATGGGCATTAATTCCGGATCCGGCCTTGCGGCAAGTGTTCAGGATTTTTGACCGGAGCAAAAAGCGCAGCATGCTGCGGTATTTTCTCCGGCCAAAAAACGTTCCGGTCCGGAACTGAAGACATCCTGATGCATCCTGAACGGATTTCTCTCCATTCAGAATGCATGGGGATAATCCTGATCAGGATTCTTCCGGCATAGAGCCCCGACGACGGAACTCTATGCCGGAACAGAACAACGCAAGTGTGAAAGAGCCCTATCACATGATATAACCTGTCAAATGAACGCTGTTAAAAAAAAAATTAAATAAAAACTGTGCCAAAATGGCCATTTTTCGGTCACCTTGCCCCATAAAAGTGTAATACTGAATGATCAACAAATCATATATACCCAAAAATGGTACTAATTAAAACATCAGATTAAAAAGTAGACATATTAGGTATTGCTGCATCTACAGTATAATGACCTGCTCTATAAAAATATCCCATGATCTACTCATTCAGATGAATGCTGTTAAAAAAAAAAAAAACTGTGCCAAAATAGCAATTTTTGGGTCACTTTGCCCCAAAAAAGTGTCGAATGATCAATAAATCATACATATGTACCCAAACACATGATGATCAGCAGAAAAATAAAAGAAATGTAGCTGTCAGAAAATGACACAAAAACATGATTCAAAAATGCTTTATTATGTAAAACTGAAACAAAAAACAAAAAAATACACATATTTGACATTGTCGCATCCATATCAACCTGGTTTATAAAAATGACACATGATCTATCTAGTCAAGAGAATTTCGTAAAAAACTAAAAATAAAACCGGTGTCAGAACAGCCATTTTGTGGTTACCCTGCCTCACAAAAAGAGTAGGATTGAGCAATCCAAAATCATATGTACCCCAAAATAGTACCAATAAAACTATAGTTTCCAAAATGGGAGGTCTTCAAATGCGATATGGCAACCTAATATTATCTCAATGAAATCTGCTGTCCAATATCTGCTGTCCAATATCCATCTGGCGCTCTTTCCCTTCTGCACCCTGCCGTGTGCCCATACAGCAGTTTCCGACCACATTTGTTTCTGTAAACTGCAGAATCAGGGTGATAAAAATGTTGTTTTGTTTGGCTGTTAACCCTTGCTGTGTTACAGGAAAAATGGATGAAAATGGAAATTCTACAAAAAAATATGAAATTTTTAAATTTCACCTAATTCTTATGGAGCTAAAGGGTTAACAAAGTTTGTAAAATTAGTTTTGAATAATTCGAGGGGAGTAGGCTTTAAAATGGAGTCATTTATGGGTGGTTTTTGCTATGTAAGCCCCACAAAGTGACTTCATAACTGAACTGGTCCTTTAAAAAGTGGGTTTTGGAAATTTTCTTTTAAAATTTCAAAATTGCTTCTAAAATTCAAACCCTTCAAATATCTTTAAAAAAGTCGACATATGGGGAATGTTAAGTAATAACTATTTTATGAGGTATCGCTCTCTGTCTTAAAAGCAGAGAAATTATAATTTAGAAAATATAGAATTTTTCCAAATTTTCTGAAAATTTAGATTTTTTTTAATAAGTAAAGATAAAGCATATTGACTCAAATTTACCACTAATATGAAATACAATATGTCACGAGAAAACAATCTCAGAATCGCTTGGATAAGTAAAAGCGTTCCAGAGTTATTACCACATAAAACAAAACATGTCAGATTTGCTAATTGTGGCTTGGTCCTTATGGTGAAAACTGACTTGATCTTAATTAAGGGGTTAATTAATTCATACCAGCTATTGTCTCACTAAACTTTCCCTGACACTAGCTATATTCTGTGTTTAAAGATATGATTTAATTTCTTTCTCCATCATACATTTGCATACTTCCCAACATTTCAGTTGGTAAAATCGGGGCATGTAAGCCCAGCCCCTCGCAACTATGCATTCTGTCAAAGCACTGTAATACCCCATGGCACATGTTAGTTTATTCCCTCCTGATTGGCTGAGGCTGACTACAAAGCATTATGGAAAAGCCTGTTGGCCAGGGTGCTGCCCAGGGTCATGTGATCCTCCTTCATCTTCCCTGCCCTGCTGTGATGTCTTATGGTTTGTAAAATGGTGGATGCTAATTTGAGTAAATCATCTGAAACAATTTGCAACCTTTCTAGTGTAAGGGGTGAATCCACTGTTGGTCCAAAAAAATTTACAATGATTTACACCATTGCTAAATTTTGGCAGACATCTCTGTAACTGCCAAAAGATGTGCCAAAGAGGTGTGTGCATCTTAGTGAATGTTGTGCACATCCGTCACACCAGTCTAAGTAAATCCACCCCCCCTTACAGCAGCTACGTGTATAGATCCATGACAAAGTGAGACAACTATACTCACAGATCCACTAGTTTGTTCATTTGGGTTAAGGCCCCTTGTTGAATTCTGCTTATTTTGTTTCTGCGCAGGATCCTGTAATGATAAAATGAACAGACACTGAATCATTCATAAGGCAGAAGGCATTTTATTTTTTATTATACTTTTTTGTGACAGGTAATTCATAGGTTTCCCTTACCATGTAACCAGGTTATATTCCATGAGATGCCCCGCTCCATGAGATGCCCCGCTCCTCTTGATTGATGCCACAGTCCACCGCATCATTGACTAAAATCCCGCGCCTGCGCCGTTCACTTCTGTCTTCGGCACAGGCGCAGTGAGTGAAGGCCGCTCTCCTGATGCCGGCTTCCTCACTGTGACGTAGTCGGCGCAGGCGCAGTGAGGAATCCGGCACCAGGAGCGCATTATTCACTCACTGAGCCTGCGCCAAAGACAGAAGTGAACGGCGCAGGCGCGGGATTTCGTCAATGATGCGGTGGACTGTGGCATCAATCAAGAGGAGCAGGGCGGGCAGAACAGGGGACCTGGGCGGGATAATGGGTGAGTAGACGGAGCCTCTAGGTGCTGATTTTACGCCCACATAGCACCTAGAGGGTCATTAGCATATAATAAAAGTGCATTTTTTACAAAAACGGCTGCAGGGACTAATGTTAGAAACATACTGTTATGTAGTGCTGACATTAGCACTACATAACAGCTACATAAAGTATTTCTGATGGTAGAAGCCCTTTAACCACTTCAGCCCCCCTAGCTTAAACACCCTTAATGACCAGGCCACTTTTTACACTTCTGACCTACACTACTTTCACCGTTTATTGCTCGGTCATGCAACTTACCACCCAAATGAATTTTACCTCCTTTTCTTCTCACTAATAGAGCTTTCATTTGGTGGTATTTCATTGCTGCTGACATTTTTACTTTTTTGTTATTAATCGAAATTTAACGATTTTTTTGCAAAAAAAAGACATTTTTCACTTTCAGTTGTAAAATCTTGCAAAAAAAAAACGACATCCATATATAAATTTTTCTCTAAATTTATTGTTCTACATGTCTTTGATAAAAAAAAAAATGTTTGGGTAAAAAAAAAAATTGTTTGGGTAAAAGGTATAGCGTTTACAAACTATGGTACAAAAATGTGAATTTCCGCTGACTTTCTGAGCACCTGTCATGTTTCCTGAGGTGCTACAATGGCCAGACAGTACAAACACCCCACAAATTACCCCATTTTGGAAAGTAGACACCCTAAGGTATTCGCTGATGGGCATAGTGAGTTCATAGAACTTTTTATTTTTTGTCACAAGTTAGCGGAAAATGATGATTTTTTTTCTATGAACTCACTATGCCCATCAGCAAATATCTTGGGGTGTCTTCTTTCCAAAATGGGGTCACTTGTGGGGTATTTATACTGCCCTGGAATTCTAGGGGCCCTAATGTGTGGTAAGTAGTTTAAAAATCAAAATCTGTAAAAAATGGCCGGCGAAATCCGAAAGGTGCTCTTTGGAATGTGGGCCCCTTTGCCCACCTAGGCTGCAAAAAAGTGTCACACATGTGGTATTGCCGTACTCAGGAGAAGTTGGGCAATGTGTTTTGGGGTGTCATTTTACTTATACCCATGCTGGGTGAGATAAATATCTTGGTCAAATGCCAACTTTGTATAAAAAAAATGGGAAAAGTTGTCTTTTGCCAAGATATTTCTCTCACCCAGCATGGGTATATGTAAAATGACACCCCAAAACACATTGCCCAACTTCTCCTGAGTACGGCAATACCACATGTGTGACACTTTTTTGCAGCCTAGATGCGCAAAGGGGTCCACATTCCTTTTAGGGGGGCATTTTTAGACATTTGGATCCCAGACTTCTTCTCACTCTTTTGGGCCCCTAAAATGCCAGGGCAGTATAAATACCCCACATGTGACCCCATTTTGGAAAGAAGACACCCCAAGGTATTCAATGAGGGGCATGGCGAGTTCATAGAAATTATTTTTTTTTGCCACAAGTTAGCGGAAATTGATTTGTTTTTGTTTTTTTCTCACAAAGTCTCCGTTTCCGCTAACTTGGGACAAAAATTTCAATCTTTCATGGACTCAATATGCCCCTCACGGAATACCTTGGGGTGTCTTCTTTCCAAAATGGGGTCATTTGTGGGGTGTTTGTACTGCCCTGGCATTTGAGGGTCCCGCAATCATTACATGTATGGCCAGCATTAGGAGTTTCTGCTATTCTCCTTATATTGAGCATACGGGTAATGAGATTTTTTTTTTTTCGTTCAGCCTCTGGGCTGAAAAAAAAAATGAACGGCACAGATTTCTTCATTCGCATCGATCAATGTGGATGAAAAAATCTCTGCCAAAAAAAAAAAAGGAGGGGAAAGGCGTCTGCCAGGACATAGGAGCTCCGCCCAACATCCATACCCACTTAGCTCGTATGCCCTGGCAAACCCGATTTCTCCATTCACATCAATCGATGTGGATGAATAAATCATTGCCGGGATTATTATTTTTTTATATACAAAGTGTTTGCCAAAGTATATGAACACCGCCGCCTCCTCAGCTCATATGCCTCGGCAAACGTATCTTTTACTGCAGAGGAGAAATCTCGTCTTGCAGCGCCGCATACACTGACTTTTGTGTAATCTGACAGCAGCGCAATGCTTCTGCCAGAATGCACATCAGTGCTGCAGCTAGTCGATCGGTTGGTCCACCTGGAAGGTTAAAAAAACAAAACAAAAAAGAAAAAACCAGGCCGCAACGCAATAAATTTATTAACTTTATAATAACTTTTGAACAGAACATATAAACTTTTGAACTGAACGTTAACTTTTTTGCTTACCGGTGATTTTTGTTTTGTTTTTTGTTTTTTACCTTTATAGGACAAACCTCTCCTTCCCCATGGGACAATGTGCAAAGCGCAAATCGCCCAAAGATGTGGCGAAGTACATTATGCACTTTATCCCAGGTGAAAGGAGAGGTTTGCAGCAGCTGTGAGTAAAAGGGCCCTAATAGCCCTGTGTGCCTGTCCTGTGAGATGCAATCCCTATGCTAAGTGTACCTGTGTGTGGTACTTCCGGAAACATTCTCCAAAGCATAGGGCAGGGTGGTCAGGGCAGTCAGGACAGAAATAGCGGGTGTCACGCCTTATTCCACTCCTGCTACAGACACGACATCTTTTTCGGGGTAACGGTTGGGTTGAGGTACCAGGAACGACACTGGGGAAATGTCGCTCGTGTAGACGGCTAACTACACTGGTGGTTGGGGCCATGGAACCTCCTGGATACAGGAGGTTCGCGATGATCTCTTCCTGAAATTTGAGGAAGGATCCTGTTCTCCCAGCCTTACTGTAGAGAACAAAACTATTGTACATCGCCAATTGAATCAAATATACAGACACCTTCTTATACCAGCGTCTGGTGCGTCGGGAAACTAAATAGGGAGCCAACATCTGGTCATTGAAGTCCACCCCTCCCATGAGCGCATTATAGTCGTGGACTGAGAGGGGCTTTTCAATGACACGGGTTGCCCTTTCAATTTGTATTGTCGTGTCTGCATGAATGGAGGAGAGCATGTAAACGTCACGCTTGTCTCTCCATTTCACAGCGAGCAGTTCTTGGTTACACAAGGCAACCCTCTCCCCACTTGCAAGACGGGTGGTAACGAGCCGTTGGGGGAAGCCCCGGCGACTAGGTCGCACGGTGCCACAGCAGCCAATCTGTTCTAGGAACAAATGCCTGAAGGGGGCACAGTTGTGTAAAAATTGTCCACATAAAGATGGTACCCCTTGCCAAATAAGGGGGACACCAAGTCCCAGACTGTCTTCCCACTGCTCACGAGGTAGTCAGGGCAACCGACCGGCTCCAGGGTCTGATCTTTTCCCTCATAGATCCGAAATTTGTGGGTATAGCCTGTGGCCCTTTCACAGAGCTTATACAATTTGACCCCATATCGGGCGCGCTTGCTTGGGATGTATTGTTTGAAGCCAAGGCGCCCGGTAAAATGTATTAGGGACTCGTCTACGCAGATGTTTTGCTCAGGGGTATACAAATCTGCAAATTTCTGGTTGAAGTGGTCTATGAGGGGCCGAATTTTGTGGAGCCGGTCAAAAGCTGGGTGGCATCTGGGACGAGAGGTGCTGTTGTCGCTAAAGTGCAGGAAATGCAGGATGGTCTCAAAACGTGCCCTGGACATAGCAGCAGAGAACATGGGCATGTGATGAATCGGGTTCGTGGACCAATATGACCGCAATTTATGCTTTTTGGTTAGACCCATGTTCAGGAGAAGGCCCAGAAAAATGTTAATTTCGGAAACTTAGACTGGTTTCCACCGGAAAGGCTGGGCATAATAGCTTCCCGGGTTGGCGGCTATAAATTGAGTGGCATACCGATTTGTTTCTGCCATGACTAAGTCCAAGAGCTCCGCAGTCAAGAACAGCTCAAAAAATCCCAGGGCCGAACCGATCTGAGCTGTCAACCCGAACTCCAGACTGGGCGGTAAAAAGGGGATTTACAGGTGCGGCTGAAGTTGGTGACTGCCAATCAGGGTTTGCCAGCACCTCAGGGACTCTAGGGCCTGTCTGTGCGGTGGCTGCGACGGGGTGACTACTGCATGTGCCACCGTACTAGCTTCAACTGCCCTTCTGGTGCTCGCCACTTCACCATGTTGTACGGCAGTGTTGGTACTAGGTCCAGGGAGGGCTGCGCTGCTGGTCTATGCCTCACCACGTAATCCGACAGCGCCAGCCCCACTCTGCTGCCCTTGAAATGGATCCTGCACAACCTGTGGTCTAGCGACACGGGGCCGGGTACGCCTGGTGCTATCAGGGACCTCAACCTCCTCGTCCGAACTTTGGGTCAGACTGCCACTGCTTTCTACAGGTTCATATTCTGACCCGCTAGATTCGTCAGATGAGGGTTCCCATTCCTCATCCGACTGGGTCAGAATCCTGTAGGCCTCTTCAGAAGAATACCCCCTGTTTGACATTTGGACTACTAAATTTAGGGGTATTCCCTGAGACTACCCAAGAAAAAAAGCAAGCCTGTCTTACAAATGGGAGGCTAGCGAAGTACCGGAGGCCGCTGCGATTGATAAAAAATATCAAAACTGATTTTTTTTTATCGCCGCAGCGCTTGTAAAGTGATTGTGCAATGATCAAAAAATAATAATTTTTTTGTCACTGTGGCGGGGCGGGCGTGGGTGAACGCACATGTGGGCGACCAATCAGGCCTGATCGGGCAAACACTGCGTTTTGGGTGGAGGGCGAACTAAGGTGACACTAATACAATTATAGATCTGACTGTGATCAGTTTTGATCACTTACAGATACTATAAAAGTACAAATGCTGATTAGCGATACGCTAATCAGCGAATCAGTGACTGCGGTGCAGTGGGCTGGGCACTAAACAATCGCTAAACTACCTAACCAAGGGACCTAAACTATCCTAAAACCTATCAGTCAATACCAGTGAAAAAAAAAAGTGACAGTTTACACTGATCACTTTTTTCCTTTCACTAGGTGATTGACAGGGGCGATCAAGGGATGATCAAGGGGTTAATTGGGGTGATGGGGGGTGATCTGGGGCTAAGTGAAGTGTTTGGTGCTACTCACTGTGATGTCTGCTCCTCTGCTGGAACCAACCGACGAAAAGGACCAGCAGAGGAGCAGAGAAGCCATTTAACACATTATATTTACAAATATAATGTGTAATCTGGCTTTTGATTCGATTTTTTAAAAATCATCAGCTTGCCAGCCACAATCATTGGCTGGCAAGCTGATGACGCAACCCCCCTCTAACTTTTGCCGGCCCGCGATGCGCATGCGCGGGCCGGCTTTGAGCGAAATTTCGCATCTCGCGAGATGATGAGTATATGCGTGACTCTGCGCAGGGCTGCCGCCTCCGGATCGCGATCCTGCGTTAGGCGGTCCGAAGGCGGTTAAAAAGGATCATTTAAAAAAAAAGTCATTCTCACTTTGCTAATCCCGCACTGTGCCAATAATCTACCGATTTGTCCCTCTCTTCACAAAAATGTGACTGCTCAGCCAGTCACTGACTGAGTTGGGTCATCAGGGGAGCCCATGAACCCCAGAGATTACTGCAGGAAAAGTGTATAGCTTCTTGTCAGAAAATAGGAGGAGTTCAAAACTAGCCCCCTCTTATGGTGGTGTGGTCTTCCTAAAACCTGTTGGAAACCTCAGAGTTTGAACATGGTTTTATAAGTAATCTGTTTGGACTCTGTGTAGGCATTTGTATTTGGCTGTTGTATAGCTCTTTACAGTGAAATTAAAGGGAACTTGAAGCTTTCTAATCTTATACAAACATTTTAATTGTTAAAGGGGTTTTCCTGGACCAACATATTGATGACATTCTATATTTATTGACCAGGACCGTGAGCTGCCAATACCCAAGAATGGATACTATGCAGTGTATGGAGCTCTGTGCCCTGTTTATTTTTAGACTCTGCTGCCCTCCTTACAGCTAAGCTAGGGTTCTGAGTGTCTTGGACCCCTACCAATCTGATATTTATGACCTGTCCTAAGGAGAGAAAAACAAACTAGCCAGAAAATAAGATTTCCTCTGCTAGTATTGACTTATAGATGCATCTATACTACTTTTAATCAGCAGTGGCAAGCCTATTATTTATAGTAGAACACATCTTTGTACTATTGCTTTGGAGGCTTGATTTATATTTGGAATATTGTTTTCCAATAATATCAAGCAGTGACATTTCCTTGTCCTCCTAGAAAATATTTATTTATTATGATTTTTTTCACCCAGAGAAGATGTAGTTGTATTACTTCTTTGTGACTCAGACTGGTCCAAGTCACGACAGGCTTGTCATTTTTACTTGGATAGTGTCTTTTATTGATTTACTCATGTTCTACATATCTACTGTACTTCTGCATTCTTCTAAGGCACAGTAATTCTGAGCTTCTAAACTATTAGTGTCCAAACAATAGGCTACAGAAATCAACCAACCACGTAGGTAAAAGTTGCAAGCTGTGTGTATGTGACTTTTTAAGTGCAACTTAAAAAAAATATAAGTTGCAAGTGCCTCTCTTTACACCAACCTCACCACTTTTCCAAAAGAAAGCGTTGTAAGGGCAAAAAAAGGGCAAAAAAAGGGGCATGGCCACACCAAACACATCTTCATTTACACCAGTTTTCTTGAGCAGATGTAGCTAGAAATCTGTGGCAGCTCAGAGCTGCCATAGATTTCTCTTTAGGCACATGGACTGTCGAAGGATGTGCCTAATTTATGATGACGCTTGTGTCAGGGAACATCAACACTAGTGCAGAAAGTGCCGGTCTTGATAAATCTCCATTGAAATGTCTAATGAAGCTCTCCTAAACATTCTGGGTGAGAGAACCCAGAAAATAGTGTATATCTGAGAGATCAGAACAGCGAAGAATGGAGAAGGGCAGCACTGCACAATACACAATACACACTCTCCTTTTCTTTTGGACCAGTCTCAGTCTTCCCAACAAGGTAAACACACATTCTAATCAATTGATTTTCTTGCACACCATGAAATAATAGTATCATTCTAACATATCACACTATATGCCAGAACTAAACATGCAATCAACACAGGGTTTTCTGTCGTTCTAGGCATTAGAGGACCCATGTAGCCATACACCTCCAGCAGCTGTTGGAACAGATGTTCCTCCTGATTCCCTGAGTTTGGCCAAGCATGCATGTGCTTTTAATGGCAAAAGAGTAGAAAGCTGATTTCAAACACCTCTGGCGGCACCTTATCTCCCACAAGGATGAAATTATTGGTTATTGAAATTCAGTTTGCCTGATCATCTCTTGGGGAGGAGTTGGGAGGAACCCATACACATGACGATTTTGGTTGGTAATGTAATGTGTATGGTGGGCCTTAAAAATTGTACTACTAATACTTAGTTGTACTGATTTCATCCATCTCTGGTAAGAGTTTAGAAATTCATTTAGTCCTGGTCCTTTTAAATTGGCATCAGCAGGACAGGCTTCAGAGTTATGTGGACCCTTAGGCAGTAAAGTCATAGCGTATAATGTATACTGTATATGCTAACAATTATGGCATTTACATTTTTGTCACTTTCTGCTGCTTTTAAAAAAAAAGTAACATACATATTGTCATGCCCCGCCCTGACTATGTGCGGAGGTCGTCCAGAATAGCAGCACGAGTTTAGTGTTTTGTTTTGGAGCCGTGCTGGATCCACCTCCCATCAGGTGCACTGGGTGGGGTCATTAGTTTAAATAGCACTCCAGCCCAGTGCTCTGAGCGGATTATAGGAATCACTTTGGTCTTGGAAGCTAGGAAGGAAGGTTGGCTGTTCCAGCTCAGAAAGATAAGTGTGGTTTCTAGTTTGATTGTTTTGTGTCATCTCTCCCATCCAGGTTCTGTGCGAGCAGGCTGCTCCTATTTCCCCTCTTCACCATCTCAGGGAATTTAGGGTGTTTCAGCCCAGGCACGGGGACGCATCATACCTACCACCAAGGTCTGCATGTGGGATGAGCAGTGCAGGGAGAGAGGTCAGGGATTAGCTAGGAGGTGAACCTTCCCCTGCCTCTTGTCTAGAGCCTGGTTGGTGGTTTATCTGTTAATCTGAGTGCACGTCCGCCGTGACACATATTTTCCTATAATTTCGACCAAAAAACACTAAAAACCCATCATGTGTGAAGATAACCTAAAAACGAGAGGTGCAGCTGTATTCTACAACATTTGCAATGTAATTTGCTTACTGCCCAATATACTGAATACTATGAATAGCCCTTGGCCCTATCTTATATAAAGGATGGCCTTATGCCTATCCCATGCATGCAACTCCTTCACTGTATTTGCAGCTACCACTTCTGCAGGAAGGCTATTCCATGCATCCACTACTCTCTCAGTAAAGTAATACTTCCTGATATTACTTTTAAACCTTTGCCCCTCTAATTTAAAACTATGTCCTCTTGTCACAGTTTTTCTTCTTTTAAATATTTTCTCCTCTTTTACCTTGTTGATTCCCTTTATGTATTTAAAAGTTTCTATCATATCACCTCTGTCTCGTCTTTCTTCCAAACTATACATGTTAAGGTCCTTTAATCTTTCCTGGTAAGTTTTATCCTGCAATCCATGTACTAGTTTAGTAGCTCTTCTCTGAACTCTCTCCAAAGTATCAATATCCTTCTGTAGATATGGTCACCAGTACTGAGCACAAGACTCCAAATGAGGTCTCACTAGTGCTCTGTAGAGCGGCATGAACACCTCCCTCTTTCTACTGGTAATGCCTCTCCCTATACACCCAAGCATTCTGCTAGCATTTTCTGCTGCTCTATGACATTGTCTGACTACCTTTAAGTCTTCTGAAATAATGACCACTAAATCCCTTTCCTCAGACACTGAGGTTAGGACTGTATCACTGATTTTATATTCTGCTCTTGGGTTTTTACGCCCCAGGTGCATTATCTTGCACTTATCAACATTAAATTTTAGTTGCCAGATTTTTGACCATTCCTCTAGTTTTCCTAAATCCTTTTCCATTTGGTGTATCCCTCCAGGAACATCAACCCTGTTACAAATCTTTGTTTCATCAGCTAAAAGACACACCTTACGTCGAGGCCTTCTGCAATTTCACTGATAAAGATATTAAACAATATGGGTCCCAGAACGGATCCCTGAGGTACCCCACTGGTAACAAGACCATGGTCTGAATATACTTTATTGACTACAACCCTCTGTTGTCTGTCCCTCAGCCACTGCCTAATCCATTCAACAATATGGGAGTCCAAGCACAAAGACTGCAATTTATTGATAAGCCTTTTATGTGGGACAGTATCAAATACCTTACTAAAGTCTAGATAAGCGATGTCTACTGCACCTCCACCATCTATTATTTTAGTCACCCAATCAAAAAAATTAATAAGATTAGTTTGACATGATCTCCCTGAAGTAAACCCATGCTGTTTTTCATCTTTCAATCCATGGGATTTTAGATGTTCCACAATCCTCTCCTTAAGTATGGTTTCCATTAATTTCCCCACTATTGATGTCAGGCTTACTGACCTATAGTTGCCCGATTCCTCCCTACTACCTTTCTTGTGAATGGGCACAACATTTGCTAATTTCCAATCTTCTGGGATGACTCCTGTTACCAGTGATTGGTTAAATAAATCTGTTAATGGTTTTGCTGGTTCACCGCTTAGCTCTTTTAATAGCTATGGGTGTATCCCATCAGGCCCCTGTGACTTATTTGTATTAATTTTAGACAGCTGACTTAGAACCTCTTCCTCTGTAAAGACACATGCATCAAAAGATTCATTAGACTGAGGTCCGTTTCCTTAATTTTTCTTTGTAAAAACTGAACAGAAGTTCATTGAGGCAGTCAGCTAGTTCTTTATCTTCTTCCATATACCTTTCTTCTTTTGTTTTTAATTTGTTAATTCCTTGTTTTAGTTTCCTTTTTTCATTTATGTATCTGAAGAATGTCTTATCGCCTTTTTTCACTAAATGAGCTAATTTCTCTTCTGCTTGTGCTTTAGAAGCTCTTATAACTTGTTTGGCCTCTCTCTGCCTAATCTTATAAATTTGCCTGTCATCCTTGTTTTTTTTTTGTTTTGTTTTGTTTTTTATAATTACTGAATGCTATCTTTTTGTTTTTAATTATTTTAACCACTTCTGTTGAGTACCACAGTGGTCTCTTCCTTTTTTTGCTTTTAGTGACAAGCCTAATGCAATTATCTGTTGCCTTCAATAGTGCCACTTTTAAGTAGTCCCATTTCTCCTGGACTCCATTGAAACAGTTCCAATCTGATAGGGACTCGTATAGCACTAATCTAATTTTAGAAAAGTCCGTTTTTTAAAAATCTAAAACTTTTGTTTTTGTGTGGTGTGACTCAGTCACTGTACTTATAGTAAACCACACTGACTGGAGATCACTAGATACCAAGCTTTCCCCTACAGTATTATCAGATACCAAATTCCCATTTGTGAATACTAAATCTAAAATGGCCTCCTTCCGGGTTGGCTCCTCAACTACTTGCTGTAGAGATAATCCCAGTAGGGAATTTAGAATATCTGTACTCCTGGCAGTACTAGCTATTTTGGTTTTCCAGTTTACATCAGGGAGATTAAAGTCTCCCACAATGATAACTTCCCCTTTCAATGTCATTTTAGCTATTTCCTCAACTAGTAGATCATCTAATTCTTTGACTTGGCTAGGTGGTCTATATATCACACCTACACGAGTTACTTTATGATTATCAAGCTGCAAGGTAACCCAAACTGACTCTAAATTGGTCTCGCTAACTTGTATTAAATTAGATTTTATGCTATCTTTCACATACAGGGCCACCCTTCCTCCTTTCTTGCCTTCTCTGTCTTTCCTATATAAAGAGAACCCTAGTATTGTTATATCCCAGTCATTGCTCCCATTGAACCAAGTCTCAGTAACAGCCACTAAATCTATATTCTCAGATGCCATTATAGACTCAAGTTCATTAATCTTATTCCCTAAACTGCGAGCATTTGTAGACAAGTCTCTGAGCTTCTCATTTCTTAACCTATGTGCTACTGGCATCTTCTGGCATTGTTCTGGGGGGCAGTCGGACTGCTGGATTATCTCCTTTTTGCCCCCCTTTCCTAGTTCAAATGCTCCTTAGTAAATACTTTGAACTGTTCACTGAGGACATTCGTTCCCTTGAGAGAAAGATGCAAACCATCTTTCTTGTACAGTTCTTTTCCATTCCAACAAGAGCTAACATGAGACACAAAACCAAACCCTTGGTTCAGACACCATTCACCAAGCCATACATTGAATTCCTTAATGTGCATCTTCCTGTCATGCTGAAGGTTATGCACAGGCAAAACTGCAGAGAATGAAACAGTTGATGCAATCTCCCGTATATCATTTCCAAGTGTGTGAAAAGCTTCCTTCACCTTTGAAACCTCACTGCAAGCCAGATCATTTGTCCCAAGATGGACAATAACATCCACCTCCCTTTCCTGCTTTGCTTGCCTAACAATATTAAGGATACGTCGTCTATCCCTGCTAGCGGTAGCACCAGGGAGACATCTCAGAACACCATTTTCCTCAAACTTCACACCTCTTATGATAGAATCGCCCACCAACAGCTGCTTACTATCAGTCATCACTTTATCCTTATTGTCTTTGGCTGCAGTCTTGCATACTTTAGGCATGGGAGATGATTGTTCCCCACCCACTGTGCCTGAGCCATCCTCCATGTTGCTCTTGCACTCTGAAAGTGCTGCAAATGAATTATGGAGAGCCACAGAGTGTAGGACATGTCTTCTATCAACAACTCTCAGTCTACCAGAACCTGCAGTAACCCATCTTCCATTTCTAGGGGGCCTCTGTGGCAGTGGCATTGCAACATTCCCAGCCTGAGTTTGTTTAACAGTTAATTTACAAATCTCAGATTTCAAAAGTGCAATTCCCTGCTGCTTTATGGAGAGCTGTCTACAGATCAGACGGCATCCAAACCTCCGAAGAGTGGAACCTGAAATAAAAGCACAATTCCTGCACAGAACCAGGTCTGCCATTTTAACCCCTTAAGGACACAGCCTTTTTTCACCTTAGGACCAGGCCATTTTTTGCAAATCTGACCAGTGTCACTTTAAGTGCTAATAACTTTAAAACGCTTTGACTTATCCAGGCCATTCTGAGATAGTTTTTTCGTCACATATTGTACTTCATGACACTGGTAAAATTAAGTAAAAAAAAATTTTTTTTTTGCACAAAAAAATACCTAATTTACCCAAAATTTGGAAAAATTTGCAAATTTCAAGGTTTCAGTTTCTCTACTTCTGTAATACATAGTAATCCCCACAAAAATTGTGATGACTTTACATTCCCCATATGTCTACTTCATGTTTGAATTATTTTGGGAATGATATTTTATTTTTTGGGGATGTTATAAGGCTTAGAAGTTTAGAAGCAAATCTTGAAATTTTTCAGAAATTTACAAAAACTCAATTTTTAGGGTCCAGTTCAGGTCTCAAGTCACTTTGCGAGGCTTAAATAATAGAAACCACCCAAAAATGACCCCATCTAGGAAACTACACCCCTCAAGGTATTCAAAACTGATTTTGCATACGTTGTTAAACCTTTAGGTGTTGCACAAGAGTTATTGGCAAATGGGGAGGAAATTTGAGAATTTCATTTTTTGTCTAATTTTTCATTTTAACCCATTTTTTCCACTAACAAAGCAAGGGTTAACAGTCAAACAAGACTGTATCTTTATTGCCCTGACTCTGCCGTTTACAGAAACACCCAATATGTGGCCGTAAACTACTGTACGGCCACACAGCAGGGCGTAGAGTGAAAGGTGCGCCGTTTGGTTTTTGGAGGGCTGATTTTGCTGGACTGTTTTTTTGACACCATGTCCCATTTGAAGCCCCCCTGATGCACCCCTAGAGTAGAAACTCCATAAAAGTGACCCCATCTAAGAAACTAGACCCCTCAAGGTATTCAAAACTGATTTTACAAACTTTGTTAACCCTTTAGGTGTTGCACAAGATTTAATGGAAAATAGAGATACAATTTAAAAATTTCACTTTTTTGGCAGATTTTCCATTTTAATATTTTTTTTCCAGTTACAAAGCAAGGGTTAACAGCCAAACAAAACTCATTATTAATGGCCCTGATTCTGTAGTTTACAGAAACACCCCATATAAGGTCGTAAACCTCTGTACGGGCACACGGCAGGGCGCAGAAGGAAAGGAATGCCATACGGTTTTTGGAAGGCAGGTTTTGCTGGACTGTTTTTTTTTACACCATGTCCCATTTGAAGCCCCCCTGATGCACCCCTAGAGTAGAAACTCCAAAAAAGTGACCCCATTTTAGAAACTACGGGATAGGTTGGCAGTTTTGTTGGTACTAGTTTAGGGTACATATGATTTTTGTTTGCTCTATATTACACTTTTTGTGCGGCAAGGTAACAAGAAATAGCCTTTTTGGCACCGTTTTTTTTGTTTGTTATTTACAAAATTCATCTGACAGGTTAGATCATGTGGTAATTTTATAGATCAGGTTGTCATGGACGCGGCGATACCTAATATGTATACAATTTTTTTTATTTATGTAAGTTTTACACAATGAGTTCATTTTTAAAACAAAAAAAATGTTTTAGTGTCTCCATAGTCTAAGAGCCATAGTTTTTTCAGTTTTTGGGCGATTATCTTAAGTAGGGTCTCATTTTTTGCGGGATGAGATGACGGTTTGATTGGCATCTATTTTGGGGTGCATATGACTTTTTGATTGCTTGCTATTACACTTTTTGTGACGTAAGATGACAAAAAATGGCTTTTTTTACACCGTTTATATTTTTATTTTTTTACGGTGGTCACCTGAGGGGTTAGATCAGGTGATATTTTTATAGAGCCGGTCGATACGGACGCGGCGATACCTAATATGTATACTTTTTTTTAATTTATGTAAGTTTTACACAATGATTTCATTTTTGAAACAAAAAAAATCATGTTTTAGTGTTTCCATAGTCTAAGAGCCATAGTTTTTTCAGTTTTTGGGCAATTATCTTGGGTTGGGTATGATTTTTGCGGGATGAAATGACGGTTTGATTGTTACAATTTTGGCGTACATGCGACTTTTTTGATCACTTTTATTACCTTTTTTGGTGAAGTAAGGTGGGCAAAATTTCAATTTCATCATAGTTTTTTATTTTTTATTTTTATGGCGTTCACCGTTCAGGTAAAGTAACATGACCGTTTTATAGATCAGGTCGTTACGGACGCGGCGATACCAAACATGTGTAGGGAATTTTATTTTTTTCATTTTTAATCAGTGATAAATGTGTTTTTTGATTTTTACTTTATTTTCACTTTTATTCACTTTTTTTTTGACCCAGGCCCACTTGGTTCTTGAAGATCCAGTGGGTCTGATGTCTGTATAATACAGTACAGTACAATATATATTGTACTGTACTGTATTTTACACTTTGTCTGAACAGATTTATGCCTTTTAGCACAGATCTGTTCAGCACCATGGACAGCAAGATGCCTGAGACGGCGTCCTGTTGCCATGGGAACCTTCCCCGTCTGCTCAGTACTGGCCAGAGGGGATCTGTCGGGGGGCTGTCTGGGGGCTCTCTCCCTCTCCATCGGGGGGCTGCAAAGGCACAGCAGCCCCCCGGATGGGAGAGGGAGCTCCCTGAGCTGTTAACCTTTTCCATACAGCGGTCCGTACGGACCGCTGTATGGAAAGGGTTAAACGGCTGACATTGCATCGCAGATGTCAGCCGTTTATACCAGGGTGCCAGCAATGTGCTGGCACCCTGGTATACCCACTAGACGCCAACGATTATTCAAGGGGAGGCGGGCGGGGGATCGCAATCCTGCCTGCCGCACCGCCCGCCTCCCGCACCACCCGCAACCCTCCCCCTGCACCTCCCACCGGGATAAAATCATGCAGGGGTGCAGGGGGAGGTGAAATATATATAATTTGGGCATTATAAAGTTTCTGATCCCCGCGGTCAGGGACCGCGGGGATCAGAAACTGCAAAAAGCGCATCAAACCACAGGTCTGAATTGACCTGCGGTTTGCGGCGATCGCCGATACGGGGGGGTCACATGACCCCCCCTGGTGTTGTGACAGGATGCCGGCTAAATGATTTCAGCCGGCATCCCGTTGCGATTAACCCCCGCGGCGCCGGAATCCCGATTTTAAGTTAGGACGTACCGGTACGTCCTGTGTCCTTAAGGACTCGGGAAATAGGGCGTACCGGTACGTCCTATGTCCTTAAGGGGTTAAAGAGGGGAAATGTCAGTATGTCTTTGGAGTGTGGGAGAAAACCAGAGTACCAAGAAGAAACCCATGCAAGTGGGGCCGGACCAGGAGCACAGCGTTAGGGGTAGGCCATCATGAGGATGGTTTAGGAGTGAGGGAGGAGGTAGATAGGGTTAATATTAAAAGAGGGCAGTGGTTTGTGGGTGGAGTTGTAGTTATAGTAACGGAGGTGGGTGGTGTAAGGTTTTAAATGGGTGAGGAGGTGTGTGGAAATCGCCATTTTGGGGTTTCAGCCAGAAAACATCCAACCTTCCGGCCATTGAGGTCTGCGTTTGGGTAAGTATGAGGTACATGTCAGTATATGTCGTTAACAGGTTAGGTAATATTGTACATTTGAAGTGGTGTTTATAAAAAAAAGAGTTAGGGTTGGTAATAGTTGCGGCAGTCGGTAGGCGGGGGAGGTCCTCGAAGTTGGAAAATATCGTGGTACTTGAGGATGGGAGGGCCCTGCGGGAGGGGCTGGACTCTCATGGAGGATCTGGAATTGAGAAATTAAAGGCGGCCATCAGTTGGTGCCTCCGAGCTGGGTTGAACAGCTGGGGGTAAGATGGAGTCGCCGCTTTGGTTGGAGTTCTCTGGTTATTTGGGGCTTCTAGGACCTCCCTCGTCAGGGGTTAATTGTTTTGGTTATTTAACTGTTATGTTGTTATTTATTTATTTAAATAAATGGCTGCTGTGGCCGATTAAAATCCAAACTGTGGTCTGAGGTTATTTGGTATGGGATTTGGGAAGTCGAGGGTGGTAAAAAGGGGGGTTGTTGTATAGATAAAGCAAAAGAGAAAACCCAAATGAGTACCTAATACCATTGTCAAGTACGGGGAGAACATACAAACTCCATGCAGATGTTGTCCATTGTCGGATTTGAACCTAGGACCCCAGTGCTGCATTTTACCATACACCTATGCACCATTTACTATGGGTCAATCACAGGGGAAAGCTATTCATTTACCAGTCACCACAAATAATGTGTTCACTGAGAAAATCCTTCCACAGATAACTGTGCAGCCTGTGACTCACTGTTAATGTTTCTGCCTTAAATACAACAGGTCCGGAGTTTACAACTCAGCAGAGAATTCATCATCTGTCTGACCTTGCAGCCCTGATGATCAGAATCTTGCTGAGGAGCGATGTGTGCTCACAGGCTCCTGAGATATAAATTAGTCCAGTATTGAATACATAACTTCATCTATAGGAACTATTCATGCATTAATGAGATGATATATAGGTACTACTCAGTGAGTACACACCACTCTGGCTTTGTCAGTGTGGGTAGAATCCCTGTAAATGAGGACACTTAGGCCTCTTTCACACGGGCGTCATGTTTTTGGCCCGGATAAGATGCGGGTGCGTCGCGGGAAAATGCACGATTTTTCCGCGCGAGTGCAAAACATTGTAATGCGTTTTGCACGCGCATGAGAAAAATCGGCATGTTTGGTACCCAAACCCGAACTTCTTCACAGAAGTTCGGGTTTGGGTTAGATGCTATGTAGATTGTATTATTTTCCCTTATAACATGGTTATAAGGAAAAATAATAGCATTCTTAATACAGAATGCATAGTAAACTAGCGCTGGAGGGTTTAAAAAAAATAAAAAAATTATTTAACTCACCTTAATCCACATGTTCGCGCAGCCCGGCTTCTCTTCTGTCTTCTTCTTTGAGGAATAGGACCTTTGATGACGTCACTGCACTCATCACATGGTCCATCAGAAGATCTTTACCATTGTGATGGATCATGTGACGGACCATGTGATGAGCGTAGTGACATCACCACAGGTCCTTTTCCTGTGCACAGCAAAGATGAAGTCAGAGGAGAAGCCGGGCTGCGCGAACAAGTGGATTAAGGTGAGTTACATTTTTTTTTATTTTCTTTTAACCCCTCCAGCCCTATTGTACAATGCATTCTGTATTAAGAATGCTATTATTTTCCCTTATAACCATGTTATAAGGGAAAATAATAATGATCGGGTCTCCATCCCGATCGTCTCCTAGCAACAGTGCGTGAAAACCGCACCGCACTTGCTTGCGGATGCATGCGATTTTCTCGCAGCCCCATTCACTTCTATGGGGCCTGATTTGCGTGGAAAACGCACAAAGAGGAGCATGCTGCAATTTTCACACAACGCACAAGTGATGCGTGAAAATCACCGCTTATCTGCACAGCCCCATAGAAATTAATGGGTCGGTATTCAGTGCGGGTGCAATGCGTTCACCTCATGCATTGCAACTGCGCGGAAATCTCGCCCGTGTGAAAGGGGCCTTAGGGCTGTTTCACATGAGTGGATGTGGTGCGTGTCATCTCTCTGTGATCTTTTAACTACAAGATCACAGTCAGATAAAGTTGTCACTGTGGTTTTGTAGTAAAAAGATCACAGAGGCACAGAGCATTATCAATCATGTTAATGCTCCGTGTCTCTGCTGTCCAGAGCGAGGCTTGGCTGTCATTCACGCTGCAGGTGACACGTACGACATCCGCTTGTGTGAAACAGCCCTTAGGGCTCATTCTTCAAATGATCAGTGACAGCGATGATGGAAGAGCCATAAGACTTGAATTACAACAATAATGAGAAGGGTAATGATGATGGAAAGATAGGAAAAGGAAGCAAAGTACGATATTGCATGTTTTCCCCATTTCATTCACATCGGTGTAAGTTGTACATTACATAGATGGTTTCCGATAGATGGCATGCACACACGCGTTTTGCACATCACACAGCTGTTTAAAGGATGATAATGTTTAGTCTGAAAAGCATTTATGTGTATTCTGCTTCTGAAATTTTACTCTGACAAATGAAGTTATTCCAAATCAGACAGCGCAATAGTGATCTTTGTGTATTACTGCCACACTGACGCACTATAAATTCATATATGATTCCAATAGATACAAAATGTACATATAATACAAGTAAGTGTTTCGATGTTGGCATACAGTGACACAAATTATAATAAACCAGGCTGACGAGCTCCTGGCAGCCGCCAAATGAACAGCCATAACCATCAATATATGTCACTATTCCTATGTACTTCTCTTATAATGTATAGGGAGAAAGGAGACATAATGGATCTTTCCCACTGCTACATGGAGTTGTAGAGTAAAGGTTAAGAGTAATTGGACATTTTCTCTGTGACACAATGCACGAGGCAGATCAATAATAATAAAATAGGCATTTTACAAAGAAAGCCTTGTGCACCAGATACGTAGGATTCATAAATAACACATTTTTTGTTTTCCAGCATATGTTCTATTAAATAACACATTGGGAGAGATTTATCAAAACTGCTGTAAAGGAAAACTGGCTTGCAACCAATTATATTCCACCTTCCATTTTTCAGAGCTCCTTTGGAAAATTAAATGTGGAATCTGACTGATTTCCATGGACAACTAAGGCTGCGTTCACACTTCAATTATGTGATCCGTTATTTCCATCAGTTATTGTGAGCCAAAACCAGGTGTGGGTCAAAAACACAGAACATGTGCAGATCAAATAATTACACCTGATCTCTGAGTAGGCCTCACTACTGGTTTTGGCTCACAATAAAGCCTCATGCACACGTCCGTAGATCATACACTGGTAGATCATACCAGTGTATTACTGTACTGCGGCGGCAGCAGGAAGCGCACGGCGTTATAGCAACCAATGACGCCGTGCGCTCCTGCACTCAGAAGAAATCCAGACCGGTATCACACGGTCCGTTTTCCACGGACGTGTGCATGAGACTTAACTGATCGAAATAACTGACCAAATAACTGAAGTGTGAACGCAGCCTAAGGCCTCATGCACACGACCGTTTTGTTTTTTGCGGTCCTCAAACAGCAGATCTGCAAAAAAAGTAAGCCGCCCGTGTGCCTTCCGCAACTTACGGAACAGGCGGCCCATTGTAGACATGCCTATTCTTGTCCGCAAAACAACGGATGCGGACAGTGAATGGTCTGTATTAATGTGCCTATGGCAAGGTCCCTTGTAGTCGTGACGCCAGTACCTTTTGTATGGAGGTACAACCATTTACTGTAGTGTTAATTGAGAAACTTGAGACTGAGACAAGAAGGATGAAATCCAAATCCTGATAACAGTACATCCAAGTAATACCAGTCTCTTAGTACAGCCAGATATTAAATACAGTCTCCCATGCATATGGGGGGGGGCGGTGGTGAATGCAAGTCCTTAGTGGAAACAGGCTCTATCTAATGAATATGAAGGCTTATGAATTATGAAAGTCTTACACTGGTAAAAACTCTGGCCTTATTCTAACCTTGGTTGAAGATGCTTTTCTAAATCCTCGTACTTCTATTCCAATGTTGTTCTGACAGTTGGCCTAAACTTTTCTCAGGGTTCAAACTGGTGGTGAGGATGCCTGAAGTTGTCTCCTACACCTAGTGCAAAGGTGCCTAGTAAGCCCTCAAGTAATGGCTGTTTTGTTGATCCTTTGTCCTAAATAAAATGTAGTAATCCCTTGGATACTCGGCTGAATGCAGCTTCGACACTGGTCACCCCGGAGGAGCGATCTATAGGAGTGGATTGCTCACCTCTAGGAAGAATAGTTGAAGGCTTGAAACCCTGCACTGTGGAGCCGACAGGGACAGAGCAGAGAGGCTAGGAAGGGGCCTCCCTCCAGATATTCAGCTACATCGCTGCTGCTTTCTGACTAACCTCATGTGAACTGGACTGCTCTCAGCTCTACTCTACACTGAACTGGTCTGTTCTAGAATGAACTGCCTCACTAGGTCTGAGCTAAGCTATACATATACCCTGACACTGCCCCATCTTGTGGAGAAACAAGTGTAGTGCATCCTAACTAGGCCTGTCTAAAGGATCTTGCATGTACAAATCACATAGTGACATGGGAGAAGATGACATGGGATGAAGTACAAAATACAGGCATATTACATGAAAATAAAACCTAATAAAAACAAGTTTGCGCGCCCACGGTCACGTAGTGGGACACTGCATATACACTCACCTAAAGAATTATTAGGAACACCTGTTCTATTTCTCATTAATGCAATTATCTAGTCAACCAATCACATGGCAGTTGCTTCAATGCATTTAGGGGGGTGGTCCTGGTCAAGACAATCTCCTGAACTCCAAACTGAATGTCAGAATGGGAAAGAAAGGTGATTTAAGCAATTTTGAGCGTGGCATGGTTGTTGGTGCCAGACGGGCCGGTCTGAGTATTTCACAATCTGCTCAGTTACTGGGATTTTCACGCACAAACATTTCTAGGGTTTACAAAGAATAGTGTGAAAAGGGAAAAACATCCAGTATGCGGCAGTCCTGTGGGCGAAAATGCCTTGTGGATGCTAGAGGTCAGAGGAGAATGGGCCAACTGATTCAAGCTGATAGAAGAGCAACGTTGACTGAAATAACCACTCGTTACAACCGAGGTATGCAGCAAAGCATTTGTGAAGCCACAACACGCACAACCTTGAGGCGGATGGGCTACAACAGCAGAAGACCCCACCGGGTACCACTCATCTCCACTACAAATAGGAAAAAGAGGCTACAATTTGCACGCGCTCACCAAAATTGGACTGTTGAAGACTGTAAAAATGTTGCCTGGTCTGATGAGTCTCGATTTCTGTTGAGACATTCAAATGGTAGAGTCCGAATTTGGCGTAAACAGAATGAGAACATGTATCCATCCTCTGATGGCTACTTCCAGCAGGATAATGCACCATGTCACAAAGCTGGAATAATTTCAAATTGGTTTCTTGAACATGACAATGAGTTCACTGTACTAAAATGGCCCCCACAGTCAACAGATCTCAACCCAATAGAGCCAAAATTACATAATTAATAATCAAGTGTGGTAAGTGAACAGGTGTGTTTACCCTAATACATCAATAAAAATAGTCAAAAACCTTTGAATAGATCCCCTTAGGCCGAGTAGACATGGTAGGAACTGTTGGCGTCCAGGGGAGAAGACGGCGCATGCGCCGCTCTGACCGCTATAGCGAGACTCACAGTAATAGTACGTAGTATACAGACCACATCAAAGATGGCCGCTATTGAACATTGCTTTAGGGCGCATGCGCATGCCAATACAGCAGCCTATATAGAATTGACAGACACTTGTACAGTGTCTTAAGCGCCGCAGTGTATAGCAGACAAAGCTGATCCAAACATCGGGGACCAGCAGATCAACGTCGGTCACCAATAGGATATCTGCATCAGCGGGGTGATGCGGTAGTCATACCGCTAGCATCCCACTGTTCAGAATTGACAGCATATCCGCTCCATGTCACTCACCGCCACACAGTGGGCAGGATCCACAATCTCAATACAGTCATAGATAGACAACACTGATGCTAGAAAATATGATACTTAGCTCCAAGCTGGATACACATGGTTTTGTAGACTACCCAGAGTGGGGCTGTCCTATTGTAGGTACATGAGGACAAAGGATAAGGTCCCAGCAAAAACCAAGCTCAAGCTATTTTGTTTTTGCTGGGACCATCAGTGTTGTCTATCTATGTCACGGCCATGGCTATGACCGTGACTCCTGAACCGCATGCGGTTGTCAGCGGTTCTCTTTGGTGTTCAATCACAGGTGAGGGCTGTGGTATTTGCCTCACCTGTGGTTGCCGCTGGCAACAGTGTGTATGGGCAGCGTAGCAGTCGGAGCTGTGCCATTGCAGCTCGCTACGTTGTGCATGCGGTTTTGTGTGATGTGTGTATGTGTGCACTTGCTTTTTATGTTATTGTGTGCACGTCTCCTTTAAGTTGATGTCTTCCCTTCCCTGGTGCTGGAAGGGTTAACTCCCTTCCCAGTGTGTGTGATGTCACTGGGTGTGTCTGACTGTTGGGTGTGGCCTCTTAGGCCTATATAGCCTTGGTGTTTGGCAGGGCTCAGTAGGTTGCTCCAGCATGCTTGCTGATAGCAACCTCCTGTGTTCACCAACTGCCTGTGAGAGCCACCCTTGTGGTTCATAAACCATATGTCACATTTTAGTTTTGTTAAGTTTATGTGTGATGTCTATTTGATGTTTTCCTGTTCTATCTTGTGTTAGTGCAGCTTATGGATCTGGATTCCTGTTTGCACAGGGATCCAGTCAGCAGGGCTGTGGCAGGTAGGTGGAACTCGGATAGTTCACCTGCCATATCCGTAAGTTTGTTTGTGTTCCCCTTTTCCTGCAGCTTGGCCAGTGAGACCCCTGTTCCTCCGTGTTCAGTAGGAGCAGGCCGTCTTACCTTGACTCCTAGTCCAGGGACCGGTCGGAGGGTGAGTTAGGGATCCGAGGTTCCGGAGCATGGGTCCTCCTACCTTCAAGGTCGGCCCATGCAGCTAGGAGTTAGGGTCAGGTTAGGGACGCTTTAGGAGGTGACCTGCTCCCTAATCCTGTTGTCCTGGCCGAGCAGCCAAAACATCAACTGGCATCGCACGGCTGAGGATTTCCCCCATCCTCAGCCGTGACAATCTATGACTGTATTGAGATCACCCCTTGATGAGTCTAGCGAGTTCTAGGCGAAACGCGTCGTGGTCTCGTTTTTTCTATATCTGTAGAGTCTCAGTGGCACCCAATCCTTGGGACAAACCATTGACACTTTTTTATGTGTATCGGGAGGGCCTCAGCTGGACCCACCTCTTTGGGATAACCGCTGACACTCTCTACCTAGCTATCTTTCCCTTGTTAGGGTTCCCATGATTAGGGATTAACAGGGACTGGATAGTATTAGGTTCGGGGACAGGGAACCTCCACCATCAGAGGGTCGCCCTGGGCTGAGCAGTCTATAGGGCAACTAGGGTGAGATTATTCTGCCCATGCCCGGCCCATAAGACCTTGCTCCTCTCCCCCGTTTTCCTCTTCTTTCTATCCTGTTACTGTGGATTTCTTGTTGGGGGCGAATACTCCCCTTTAGGAAATTCAAGTACTCGCATGTCTCCTTGCACTATATAGTGGTATATATATATACTGATACCCTTTTGATATAATAATAAAGGTATTTTTAAAAGTCACCTTCTTTAGCTGTTTTGAATTTTCTTATATATTTATAACCATTGATATAAATATATATATATATATAGATATAGCAAATATAATAGACTGTAGACTTGTGATTGTTAATAAATGTTTTGTGTTTGGCTTTGGTGAAGAAAATCGCTTACTCTATGAACTAGTCAGGCGAGAGTGATGCGGTCAGTGGCTTCTGAGCATCCAGGGCCTGATAGTTCAGACAGGTAACATAGCATTTTATTTTTTCATAGCTAAACACAAGGCAAGATCTACAGCAGAGAACCTAAATCTTTTGATATTTTTGTGTATAATAACAATTTTTTTGTTGCCTTTCACGAACCGTTAACACGTACAAACGTCCATAGACGAAGTCTCATATAGTCCCTTGGAGAGAACCATCGCCATTGGAGCTGTTCAGAAGAAGTCCAGCTGGGCGGCAGAAGGCGTTCGGGATATTAGAGGACCACCTCCAAGCAGCGAACCAAGGACAAGGAAAGGACAGCACCAAAGAAGATGGCTTCTCAACAAAAAGTAAGTACGGACTTCACACTGAAGCACCTAGCATAACACAGCACATTCAACCCCATCCTCCCCACCACTTGCAAATCTACAGAGCTGCTATGGTCCACTTTGTTGGACCAGGCATACGTTCATGATAAGGTATGTATCCTCAAAAGTGGCCAGTGTACAGTCGAGAGGGGCAGAGAAATTTGTGTGTTGAGTCTATACTCTCGAAAAAAGGAGAGTTTCTACTCTGACATGGACAAAGAACTGCTCAGATTGTACACTGAGATAAATCAGTTCAAGAACAGCACGGAATCAACAGATGCACTGATTGTTCAACTTCGAGAGGACCTGACTGCAAAAACGCAGACCATTGCGGATTTGCAACAGGTAATCTCAAATCTGTCATGGCCTGGTGCTAACGGCATGTTGCCCACGAAACAGGTTTGCGTTTAGGGAATGGCACAGGGGGAGACAGCGGTAACGGTGCCAATGTCTCCCACGGATCAAACATCTGACGCTTTAGACACTAGGGGACAGGTGGAATGGATACTACAGTTCTCCCCAACACCCAGGGAGAACAGATATAGCAGCCATATCCACGATCAGGACAACACTTGGGGATGGGGAAGTGGTTGGCAATATACCACTTCCAATCCACCATCGCGTCCGGAAACACAGGAGGAAGTTTATCCTAATTACACCAGTATGGAAAGGATACATTTTGTCACGGCCATGGCTATGACCGTGACTCCTGAACCGCATGCGGTTGTCAGCGGTTTAGTTTGGTTGTCAATCACAGGTGAGGGCTGTGGTATTTGCCTCACCTGTGGTTGCCGCTGGCAACAGTATGTATGTGGCAGCATAGCAGTCTGAGCTGTGTCATTGCAGCTTGCTATGTTGTGCATGCGGTTTCGTGGGCAACTGTATGCGGCTCCCAAGGAGTCACGGCCAAAACCGGGGCCGTGACACATTTCCTGTAGATCAGTTCACTTCATGCCATATCTTCGAGGGTCATTGTAACAAAAATTCTGTGGCTCCCGAATATCATATGGAGTTATTCAAATTATGGTTAGCCACACACCTGAATCAAAGGTATGAGGTAACGGGAAGGGTGCAACCCAAAAATGGACAGTTTCATAATAAGGAAGAATGTCTCTCCATACTCATGAGACTGGCAACGGACCATTAGGACGTTCCTCTGGATATCCTGACTAAATTCAAACTCACTATACATGATGAGCCCTTGTCTCTGTGTAGTCGGTTTGAAGCTATGTACAGGAAGGTTACAAAGGATCAAGGTATCGGAATTCCACAGGGTATGATCTGTATGTTTGTGGAAAAGTTCCCATACTTTGATACTGCAATCTGGCTGAGTGCAGCTAGGGAGACATCACTCACGGATGCGGCCATGATTATTGAACAGTGTAGACAGGATGCACTGCACAATAAAAAATCTGTCAAATCTAATTTAACTGTTTGCCCCACGGCCCAGCCATTGGAAAAGACAGGAAGCATTCGATGCTTTCTGTGTTTAAAATATGGGCAAATAAATAGGAATTGTCCACAATGGCCACAAAATAATCGTGCTAATCCGGAACAAAATGGCAATAATAATGGTTTCAAGATGAAACTTAATTATGCCAAATCAGTGGGGGAAAAGGTTGAGAACAATCTGGGACATTCACAAGGGCAGGCATCAAAGCGTGTGGCCATTGTGAATACCCCAGCCAGATAGTAGAGGGTGTGGAATTCTTGGACAGTGTACAGGGTAAGAACCCACAAGTGGCAGTATGTACCTCACAGGTACCTACTGGGAGTCTGGTACAAATTGATTGAAGATCAGGGTTCCCTAAAGATTTGGCACCAGTATATTCCATAATACTGGATTCTTCAGGGAGACCCCACATAACAGCCAGGATAAAATGACACTGGTGCAGAAATTTCCATTACCAACGTCAAGCATGATTTACACCTCAACAGCTCTCAGTGTGTGGTGATGGGATTTGATCACCAACAAGGGGGGGGGGGGGTGAAGGCCTAAAGAAGTTATTGTCCAGATTGCCAGATACATGACCCTTAACTTCTTAAGGACACAGCCATATTTCACCTTAAGGACCAGGTCATTTTTTGCAAATCTGACCAGTGTCACTTTAAGTTGTGATAACTTTAAAACGCTTTCATTTATCCAGGCCATTCTGAGACAGTTTTTTCATCACATATTGTACTTCACGACACTGGTAAAATGGAGTAAAAAAATTCATTTTTATTTATAAAAAAATACCAAATTTACCAAAATTTTGGGAAATAAAAGCATATTTCCAAATTTCAATTTCTCTACTTCTATAATACATAGTAATACCTTCAAAAATAGTTATTACTTTACATTCCCCATATGTCTACTTCATGTTTGGATCATTTTGGGAATTACATTTTAGTTTTTGGGGACGTTACAAGGCTTAGAAGTTTAGAAGCAAATCTTAAAATTTTTCAGAAATTTTCAAAAACTATTTTTAGGGACCAGTTCAGGTCTGAAGTCACTTTGTGAGGGTTACATAATAGAAACCACCCAAAAATGACCCCATTCTAGAAACTAGACCCCTCAAGGTATTCAAAACTGATTTTACAAACTTTGTTAACCCTTTAGGTGTTGCACAAGAGTTATTGGCAGAAGGAGATGAAATTTGAGAATTTAAATTTTTGGGCAAATTTTCCATTTTAATCCATTTTTTCCAGTAACAAAGCAAGGGTTAACAGCCAAACAAAATTCTATATTTTTTGCCCCAATTCTGTAGTTTGCATAAACACCCCATATGTGGCCGTGAACTACTGTATGGCCACACAGTAGGGCGTAGAGAGAAAAGTGCGCCGTATGGACTTTGGAAGGGAGATCTTGCTGGACTGGTTTATTTACACCATGTCCCATTTGAAACCCCCCTGATGCACCCATAGGGTAGAAACTCCATAAAAGTGACCCCATCTAAGAAAATACACCCCTCAAGGTATTCAAAACTGATTTTACAAACTTTTTTAACCCTTTAGGTGCTGCACAAAAGTTATTGGCAAATGGAGATGAAAAATTTGCCACAAAATTTAAATTCTCAAATTTCATTTTAATTCATTTTTTTCCAGTAACAAAGCAAGGGTTAACAGCCAAACAAAATGCTACATGTATTGCCCCGATTCTGTAGTTTGCAGAAACACCCCATATGTGGCCATAAACTACTGTACGGGCACACAGTAGGGCGTAGAGGGAAAGGTGTGCTGTGTGGTTTTTGGAAGGCAGATTTTGCTGGACTCGTTTATTTACACTATGTCCCGTTTGAAGCCCCCCTGATGCACCCCTAGAGTAGAAACTCCATAAAAGTGACCCCATTTTGGAAACTACGGGATAAGGTGGCAGTTTTGTTGGGACTATTTTTAGGGTACATATGATTTTTGGTTAATCTATATTACATTTTTGTGAGGCAAGGTTACCAGAAATAGAAATTCTGAAATTTCATCTCCATTTGCCAATAACTCTTGTGGAACATCTAAAGGGTGAACGACGTTTGTAAAATCAGTTTTGAATACCTTGAGGGGTGTAGTTTCTTAGATGGGGTCGCTTTTATGGAGTTTTTACTCTAGGGGTGCATCAGGGGGGCTTCAAATGGGACATGGTGCCAAAATAAAAGGCCATCAAAATCTGCCTTCCAGAAACCATATGGCGTTCCTTTCCTTCTGCGCCCTGCCGTTTGGTCATACAGCAGTTTACGACCACATATGAGGTGTTTCTGTAAACTGCAGTATGAGGGTAATAAATATTAAGTTTTGTTTGGCTGTTAACCCTTGCTTTGTTACTGGAAAAAATTTATTAAAATGGAAAATTTGCCCAAAAATTAATTCCCAAATTTCATCTCCATTTGCCAATAACTCTTGTGCAACACCTAAAGGGTTAACAAAGTTTGTAAAATCAGTTTTCAATACCGTGAGGGGTGTAGTTTCTGAGATGGGGTCACTTTTATGGAGTTTCTACTCTAGGGGTGCATCAGGGGGGCTTCAAATAGAACATGGTGTAAATAAACCAGTCCAGCTTTTTTGGCACCGTTTTTATTAAATTTTTTGACCGTGTATTTTTTTTTTTGACCGGGTATTTTTTTAGAGCAGATTCTTATGGACGCGGCAATACCTAATATGTCTACTTTTTATTTATTTATTTATTTATTTATGTATTACACTATATTATCTTTTTATAAACAAAAAAACAAACATTTTAGTATCTCCATAGTCTAAGAGTAATTTTTTTTTGTTTTTAGCCGATTATCTTAGGTAGGGGCTAATTTTTATAGGACGGTTTTGTTGGCACTATTTTGGGGGGCATATGACTTTTTGATCGCTTGCTATTACAATTTTTGTGATGCAGTGATACCTAATATGTCTACTTTTTTTTTATTTATTTTAGTTTTACTAAATAATATTTTGGAATTTTTTGTTTTTGTTTTAGTGTCTCAAGTCTGATAATCAGTATTTTATCCAATTGTCAGTGGCTAAGGCCTCTTTCACACTTGCGTTGTCCGGATCCGGCGTGTACTCCACTTACCGGAGGTGCCCGACGGATCCGGAAAAACGCAAGTGTACTGAAAGCATTTGAAGACGGAACCGTCTTCCAAATGCTTTCAGTGTTACTATGGCACCCAGGACGCTATTAAAGTCCTGGTTGCCATAGTGGGAGCGGGGGAGCAGTATACTTACAGTCCGTGCGGCTCCCGGGGCGCTCCAGAATGACGTCAGAGCGCCCCATGCGCATGGATGACGTGATCCATGTGATCATGTGATCCATGCGCTTGGGGCGCCCTGACGTCACTCTGGAGCGCCCGGGGAGCCGCACGGACGGTAAGTATACTGCTCCCCTGCTCCCCACTACACTTTACCATGGCTGCCAGGACTTTAGCGTCCCGGCAGCCATGGTAACCATTCAGAAAAAGCTAAATGTCGGCTCCGGCAATGCGCCGAAACGACGTTTACCTTAAGGCCGGATCCGGATCAATGCCTTTCAATGGGCATTAATTCCGGATCCGGCCTTGCGGCAAGTGTTCCGGATTTTTGGCCGGAGCAAAAAGCGCAGCATGCTGCGGTATTTTCTCTGGCCAAAAAACGTTCCGTTCCGGAACTGAAGACATCCTGATGCATCCTGAACGGATTTCTCTCCATTCAGAATGCATTAGGATAATCCTGATCAGGATTCTTCCGGCATAGAGCCCCGACGACGGAACTCTATGCCGGAAGACAAGAACGCAAGTGTGAAAGAGCCCTAAATTGGGATATAAATTTAGTACTTCATGGAAGTGTGGTACTTCCTGAAGCAACCAATAATGCAGAGGCCCGGATGATCGGGGCATGTGTCACACTGAGTAGTGGTGTCCTTCCATATCCCCCTCCTGTAACACATTCTGCACCTTTATTCGGTCCGTCCCTTCTTTCCAGTATGGGGGACAACACCTGGAAAGTGTTGGCCAGGGACGATCCGGGCGACTCCAGTTCTTGAGGTACTCTGGCCTGCTCTGTCCTGGTCAGAAAAGATTATGTCCTTGAGGACTGCCTCATAGAACTGAAGGAATGTCTCTGTGTTGCCAGCGCTCCGGGACAGCACAAAAGAGTTGTACAAGGCAACCTGCACCAAGTAGACCGCAACTTTTTTGTACCATGCCTGGGTTTTGTGCATGGTGTCATATGGCTTGAGGACTTGATCAGATAGATCAACTCCTCCCATATATATCGATTGTAGTCGATGATACAATCGGGCTTGAAGACCATTGCCACGGTACCTCGCACAGGGACAGGGGTGATTCCGTTACCATGAATTGTGGACAGTACAAGGACATCCCTCTTGTCCTTATATAGACCAGCAACAGGTTTCCACTGGTAAGGGCATGGGTCTCACCCCTGGGGATAGGTACCTGGAGGGGGTGGGTAGGGAGGCCGCATTGATTTTTCCGCACGGTCCCACAAGCGGACGTGGATCTGGCGGTGAGGGACTGGAACAAGGGGATACTAGTATAAAAGTTATCCACGTACAGGTGGTAACCCTTATCTAGCAGTGGGTGCATAAGGTCTCACACAAGTTTCCCGCTAACACCCAGAGTGGGGGGACATTCTGGGGGTTTTTATATACGAGAATCTCACCCCTCGTACACACGAAACTTGTAAGTGTACCCTGATATACTCTCACAAAGTTTGTGTCACGGATTAGAGTGGGGGTAACTCTAATCCGTGTGATGTTAACTTAAGTGGAAGCTGCTTGACAAGGACAACAGAATTAGGGAGCAGGTCACCTCCTAGCGCATCCCTAATCTGACCCTGACTCCTAGCTGTATGAGCCGACCCTGATGGTAGGAGGGCTCATACTCAGGAACCTCGGTTTCCTACTAGCCCTGGATAGATCCCTGAGCTAGGAGCTGGGTAAGACAACCTGTTCCTCCTGGATACGGACGAACAGGAGTCTAAACTGGCCAAGCTGCAAGGGACAAGAAACATAAACGGCCTATGGATATGGCAGGAAAGTGAAAAGCACTTCCACACCCACCTGCCACAGACACACTGACTGGATCCCGTGCTCACAAGCTGATGTCCACACCCAAACATAAAAGGACACAGCACACACACATAAACACACAGGAACCAGATCCATAGCTGCAGTAATAATAGACACCACATAAACATAAAATAACATCATAAACTTATGACCACAAGGGTGGCCGTCAGTGGCAGATGGTATTAGAGACCAGGAGGATTCCTCCAGCTTACTACAAGGCTGGAGTACCCCTCAGCTTCAGGTCTCCACAGAGGCTATATAGCCCAAAGTGGCCACACCCACACAGACACACACTGGAAAGGGAATTAACCCTTCCCAGACCAGACAGGGTAGTGAAGTCTCTAAAAGGAGAAGTGCACACATAACTTAAACCCCGTGCACACCAGACATAGAAAGTGCATACCTACATACACACATAGCCAGAGGCAACCGCACGCATCAACAGTGAGACGCCTAGCAACCAACTCAGGCTGCTACACTGCCAACAAACACCTGTTGTCCGCGGCAACCGCACTTGAGGCAAACTACTAACAGCCCCCAGCTGCGGTTGACAAAACACCCAGACCGCGGGCAACTGCATGCGGCTCCCAAGGAGTCATGACCATAAACATGGGCGTGACAGTTTGTACAGCACCTCGCCCGCTTAGAGGAACATACTGGCGGAAAAGAAGTCTCCCCTTGAAAGCAATGAGAGACTCATCAACCGCGACCTCCCTTCCAGGTACATAGGCCTGTACAAATTTGGCCCCAAAGTGATCGATGACCGGCCTGATTTTGTACAGGCAGTCATAGGCATGATCACCTTGGGGGGGACATGCTGCATTATCTGAATAATGCAGGCATTTCCGGATGGCCTCAAACCGGGAGCGTGTAATTGCCGTACTGTAAAGTGGGGTCTGGTAGAGGAAGTCCCCACTCCAGTAATGCCTGACACTAGGTTTCTTGACTAGGCCCATGTGCAGCACGAGGCCCCAAAATGTCCTTATCTCGGCAGCACTGACCGGGGTCCAGCCACCGGGCTTAGCCAAAAAGGAGCCCGGGAGTTGAGCAACAAACTGTTGGGCGTACAGGATCGTCTGCTCCACCATCAGCTTTATAAACTGGTCATTGAAAAAAAGACTAAAATAGTCGTATTCAGTGAAGCCCACTGTGGAAATCTGGATTCCTGGTTGGCCTACAAAATCAGAAATCACGGGCTCATAACGCTTTGGGGTATACCAGACAAGTTCACTGGCATGGGGCTCCGCTGGATTTAACTGGTGGGCCGGAAAACTAGTAGGAGCCCCAGAGCTGCTCGTACTAGGGTGGGGCATGGGGTCCCCTTGCTCCACCTGGCGGCGTCTCCGCCGCCTTGGGGGCTCATCATCATCGCTAGATGATGAGGAGGACGTGGATGACAAAAGAAAAGTGGGGTCATCCTCGTCCTTACTGGGACGAGAACATCCGGCGGGCCATAGGGGAGTGTGTGTGTGTGCGTGTGTGGAAAACTTTATTTGGTGTGCGTGTGTGTGGGGGCACGGGTGTTCGCGAACACACCCTAAACCTAACAGACCAGAGAAAAAAAGACTAACTAAAAAAAGGGCAAAGAAATGGAAAAATAATATAAAAAAAATTCTAAATCGCTGATCAACCGTCTGAAGTTGATCAGCGGTGGGGTGTGCGATGCGCTAACAGTGGCCGGACGCTAAGAGTCAGCGTACGCACACAAAAAAAAATTATGCTTGCGCCCAAAAAAAAGTTGTGAAGGGGTGGGGGTGGGCAGGGGAGCAAGCTGCAGGGTGATGCAATTTTTTTCTTCTCACTAACTTGCTCTAAAATATCCCTGCCTAATCTAACCTGTCCCGATCACCGACATGCGCATTTAGCCAAGGTGCCTGCTCAACAATTTGAGCAGGCACCGGGTTCCGATCACCGCCCGCGGGGTGGCGGTGATCGGAACTATACATGATGTACCGGTACATCATGTGTCCTTAATTACCGGGACAACATGCCGTACCGGTACGTCATGTGTCCGGAACAGGTTAAGATCCCAATGTGGTATTACCCCGGTTCTGACAACATCATCGGAACCAATGTAATGACCCAAAATGGGCGGATCTTAGATCTGGCAAACTGCATTGAATGGAAGGGCCCCAGACAATCCAAAGTGTTTCTCATTCAACGCCAGTGTCTGGGACCACCCTTGCCAGCAATAGAAAATTCTACTGACATACTCGAACACAAATGGACGGAGGTCTCACACAATCCGGACCTCAAGCCCATTGTGTACGAGGATCCTGATCCAGAGCAAAAATGACTGTGGCAGGCTGATTGGAGTTCAGGTGGACATACAAGGTCCCGCCCTTTCACCTCAACGGCAATACCACTTTCCGCCAGAAGCCACCCAGTCAATTATGGACACTGTCCAGGAATTGAACACAAGGGGTGTGGTCATAGAGGGAAATAAAAAATGCAACAATGCCCTCTGGCCAGTAAAGAAGAAGGACACCAAGGCATGGAGGCTCACCATAGACCTCCGGGTCCTTAATAAGTATATCCCAATGTCCACTCCAGTGGTGGCACACACTCCCCACATCATGGCCAGAATAAGCGGCAAAAGTTGCGTATTCTCGACCATAAATGTTGCCAATGAGTTCTTTTTTATCGAACTTACAGAAAACTGCAGGTACAAATTTGCCTTTACGGTGGGGGACAAACAGTACATCTTTTGTGTACCCCCCCAGGGGTTCCACAGCAGTCCCACGTATTTTCACCAGGCATTAGCGGCCATACTGAGCGTGTTTTTAGGGTCGTAATGTCTTCTGCAATACGTGGACAACTTGCTCTTGCATACAGAAACCATTGAAGGACACTTGGTTCTGTTGAGAGAGTTGTTGAGACAACTTGAGTCTTGCCCTGGCCAGGAGAGTCCCCACAAGGCAAATTTGGCCAAAGCAGAGGTGACTTTCCTTTGGGGTCCAAATTTCTTTTGGAGCCAAAGGAATCGTGGCGGCCCGAGTGGAAGCCCTGGTAAAGTTGCGTAGTCCTGGCACTCTACAGGATTTAAGAAAATTCCTGGGAGTAGCCAACTTCATGTGGGAGTTCATAGAAGATTTCGCTGCCAAAGCGAAACCTCTCTATGAACTCCTCCGAGGAGAAGAGCCTACACTCAAAGGTTGATCTGATGCGCACAAAGAGGCCTTTTCTACCTTGAAAAGGGACGTCTTTTTGGCCCCTGTATTGGCCACTCCCCATCCAGAAGGGGAAATGGCCATACAGGCGCATGCAGGGACGGAGTCTATCTCAGCGGTCCTCCTACAGCAGAAAGGGTAAGAGACTAGACCGCTGGGATACTGTCACCGCCAGTTCTGTAAGAAGGTCTGGCAGACGTTCTTCTCTACCTCTTGCATGACTTTCTTTGTTTTGGTTTCACTTTGTCATCTCCTTTCCTTCTCCCAGGTGTCACCTATTTAGACTAATTGTCTCCCTTTTATATTCCCTCCCATACTGCCTCACTTTGCGGTTTATACTACTTCCTGGATGAGGTGTTCACTGCTGGAGGCTGCTGCTGCTGTTTCCTCAGATAAGTCTTTTTCCTTTATTTGTGTTTCCTTGCTGGCTTGATTCTAGGTGACCCTGACTCCGTCCGTATTAAGTGCAGGGAGCTGGTGGTCCTGTCCCCTCACTATTATAGGGTTTTCAGGTGTCACACAGTATTAGGTATGTGGGCATGCAATCGTCTACCATAGAGACCCTTGCATGGGCATAGCAGTCAAGGAGAGCTCTAGGGGTTTTATAGGGCTCACCCATATGCTCCTTAGTTTGGGATCAAGCCAGTCGGATGTTTATTTATAAGTTCCAGCTTTCTGCAACATCATCCATGACAGATACTTCTCCAGGCTACTTTTGCCCGTTGCATGATAGTTCAATGAGTGTGCCATCAAAAACGCTGAGCATATTGTAGGCTTCCGGCCCCTCACCTTGCAGACTACATATTTTCCTTTGGCCCTGCTCCGTGATACACTTCCCTGAGTCTCCCAGAGATTCGGGAGATGAATTATGGATGTCAGTGGGCAGAATCTGAAGGTGAACCACAAAGCCAGGCATGTTCTGTCACAATTACTGAACATGACTGGAACCAAACCAGCGCAAATCAACGTGCCCCAAATATTCAGGGCCAACCGACATCCAGAAGACAGAGTCATCTTTGTTGATGGCTCTCGATTCTACATGGATGGGCCCTATGTGACAGGTTTTTCTGTGCTAGATGAGACCACAGGTACCCAGAATCTCGTCAGATTCATGTCGGCACAGCGGGTGGAACTCGAGGCTGTCAAGGAAGTTCTGCTCCTTCAACCCCCAGGGAAACAAACTAAATATAGCGACAGTTCATATGTAGTTCACTCCCTCACCCTGCACCTGGACACATGGAAGAGATGAGGCTTTGTAGACAGCCAAAATAAACCTCTGGCTCATGTGTCGGTCCTGAAAGAACTGTGTGAATGGGGCATGGCACACTCGGCGGAAGCAGCCTGCATTAAAATCCTTGCTCATCAGAAAGGGGACGAGCCTTTGACGCTAGGCAACAACAAGGCAGATGAATTGGCCAAACTAGCAGCAGTTTCTGGGACTCTTCGGGAACCAGGTATTGAGCCCCTACCAGCTTACCGGATTGCAGTAAGACAAACCAATCTGAAAGATAGCCCTGTGTCATTTAGGAGGAACAATCCAAAGATCCTCTTCTAATGGCACACATCACATCACCACAGCATCCCTAATCAACATGACAAGAGATCCTTTGTTATGATACCGGTACACAGCAACTTCTTCTTCCTGTGGTTGCATAGCATCTTCAAGCAGAACTGACGAGACTGAACCACCAACTGTTTGGACACCTTGGCCATGATAAACTCTTGTCTCTCCTGAGGGACAAATTATACTGGCTAGGAATGTCCAATACAGTGGAAGATAAGAGGTTACTCAACAGTGCCTGGTATGTGCTCAAGTGAACCCAAGGGCGTCTGCCCTGAAATCGGTGTTACAGCGGGTTCCTGCTCAGATGGTCTTTGATCCACAATCCAAATTGATTATATCGGACATTTACCAGCAGGAAGTCGTAACTGTTGTTACACGCTGGTAGTGGTGGATGTCTTCTTGAAATGGGTAAAAGCCATTCCCACCGTCAACGATTCGGCTGCAACCACTGCCAGTGTTCTTTGGGAACAGGTTTTGTCACAATGGTGTATCCCCAGAGTGATAGAGTCAGACAGAGGAACTCATTTTACGGGTAAGGTAATGAAAGCGCTTTGTGGTCTTTTAGACATAAAGCAAAGGTTGCATGTGCCTTACCATCCTCAGTCTGCGGGCATCATTGAGCGGATAAACCGGACCAAAGCATTACTGGAGAAAGGTTCCTCATGGGTAACCTGTCTTCCAGCCGTGCTAATGGGTATCCGAGCAACCGAGGCAACTAATACCGATATCACGCCATTCAAACTCATGACTGGATGCAAAATGCCCCGATGTCTGCCCAATAAACCTCTAGTGTCGGAGCCCATGAAGAACGCCATTGCTAGAGACATGTTTCTCCAACAGATTCAACAGAACCTGAAAGAGTTACTGCCTCATGCTGCAAATACGGCTGCACAAACTGTACCTACAGGGAGAGACACCGATGCCCTCTGTAGGAGAAATGGTAATGGTGAAAATCTTCCGTCGGGCTGGTCCTTGGGACGCAAACTGGGAAGGACCCTATCGGGTGATCGAAGTAATGGGTGATACTATGTTGAAGGTACAAAGGCCGATGACAACCAAGAAAAGATCACGTAGGCGGCATTAAGTTTTTTGGATCCATATCAACCAGGCCAAGGCCACCCAAGCCTCCCCAACTCAATAACTTGTACCCGCTTAGAGTTGGGTTAGGAAGGGGGGTTTGGTGGGTCGATGGTGGATCCATGGTACTGACAACATACTCACTATCACTTGACAGAACACAAGATGGAGACTCGCCATGGAAACAACTTGCCAGAAAAGACATAGGGATCCTCTGAACAGGGCACGCCTCCAGCTTGTGACACTGGTGGTAAGCATGATTATGGCAGGCTCAGCCTATTCGTGTGAGGGTCTGGCAACTAATTATGGTATGGCCAACGTATCACTTAGTAAACTCAGTCATTTAATGGTGGAATCTTTGGTGGAATGTTTGGGTAGCAAAATCCTGGAACCATGCGAGAACTTCACCTTTACACCAGGACAGTGGTATCTGTATGGTTTCCAGAATGAGGGTTTTGCCAAAGGTGTAATTCAACATTATACCCCAGTGGAGAATGTGTCTGCCATACAACATGACTTACATGCCCTCTGCCTCAAGGAATTTAGATATTTTCAAGACTCTGACCCTACACCTATCAAATCTTTAAGATGGGTGTCTAGGGACCCTCACTTGCACCCTTACAAGCAAGTGGAAGCCAACACTACCATGGTGTTGTGTACGAAGGAAGGGGTTCTGAGTCCTGAAGATGTCACTGGGGCAGAGTATAGTATCCTCAAAGCTACCTTCACCAGGAAGAATAGCCATGATGGTTTGAGGGTAAGGACATATTTTTATAGACCCATTCTGGTAAAGGGCACCCTAAAAGCTTATTGCTAGTGATGGACAAACATCGGCCGGGATGATTCGCGAAAGTGATTGCGCGAAAGCGATCAAATGTTCGCGAACCACAAGTTCGCGGCAGGCCACATTCACTTTAATGGCAGGCGAATCTGAAAAACCTTCAGGTCATATTTGCAGCCACCAAATACTTACTAGAAGTGCACAAATCGTCCCACAACATGGACAGTGACATACCAGTTGCAAAAATTCCCACAAAAAATATGTATTTTAATCAGGGGCCATTTTTATGCGTCTTAAAGGGAAACTCTCAAAAATGTGCCCTGCTGGAGCCTATAAATTTTTTTTTTAAACCACGGGAGTACAGCCCCCAAACATTAGGCAATCATCGGACAGAAAACATCAAGTCATTATGTGGCTGGAGGTATATTAGACGGTCAATAGATATCAATTTTACTGCAGGCCAGTGTACTACAGTCCTCAAAAATTATTAATTCACCGTGCAGAAAAGAACAATTGATAATGTGGCTTGAGGTACATTAGACAGTAACCTTATAACAATTTTACTGTTGGCCATTTAGATTTCAGGCCCCAAAAACTATGCATTCACCGTACAGAAAAGATCAACTGATTATGTGGCTGAAGGTATATTAGACGGTCGATGGATATCAATTTTACTGCAGGCCAGTGGACTACAGGCCCCAAAAATTATTTATTCACCGGACAGAAAACATGAAGTGATTATGTGGCTGGAGGTATATTAGACAGTCATTGGATATCAATTTTAATGCAAGCCAGTGGAGTACAGGCCCCAAACATTATGCATTCACCGTACAGAAAAGATCAAGTGGTTATGTGGCTGGAGGTATACTACACTGCTCAAAAAAATAAAGGGAACACTTAAACAACATAATGTAACTCCAAGTCAATCACAGTTCTGTGAAATCAAACTGTCCACTTAGGAAGCAACACTGAGTGACAATCAATTTCACATGCTGTTGTGCAAATGGGATAGACAACAGGTGGAAATTATAGGCAATTAGCAAGACACCCCCAATAAAGGAGTGGTTCTGCAGGTGGTGACCACAAACCACTTCTCAGTTCCTATGCTTCCTGGCTGATGTTTTGGTCACTTTTGAATGCTGGCGGTGCTTTCACTCTAGTGGTAGCATGAGACGGAGTCTACAACCCACACAAGTGGCTCAGGTAGTGCAGCTTATCCAGGATGGCACATCAATGCGAGCTGTGGCAAGAAGGTTTGCTGTGTCTGTCAGCGTAGTGTCCAGAGCATGGAGGCGCTACCAGGAGACAGGCCAGTACATCAGGAGAAGTGGAGGAGGCCGTAGGAGGGCAACAACCCAGCAGCAGGACCGCTACCTCCGCCTTTGTGCAAGGAGGAACAGGAGGAGCACTGCCAGAGCCCTGCAAAATGACCTCCAGCAGGCCACTAATGTGCATGTGTCTGCTCAAACGGTCAGAAACAGACTCCATGAGGGTGATATGAGGGCCCGACGTCCACAGGTGGGGGTTGTGCTTACAGCCCAACACCGTGCAGGACGTTTGGCATTTGCCAGAGAACACCAAGATTGGCAAATTCGCCACTGGCGCCCTGTGCTCTTCACAGATGAAAGCAGGTTCACACTGAGCACATGTGACAGACGTGACAGAGTCTGGAGACGCCGTGGAGAACGTTCTGCTGCCTGCAACATCCTCCAGCATGACCGGTTTGGCATTGGGTCAGTAATGGTGTGGGGTGGCATTTCTTTGGAGGGCCGCACAGCCCTCCATGTGCTCGCCAGAGGTAGCCTGACTGCCATTAGGTACCGAGATGAGATCCTCAGACCCCTTGTGAGACCATATGCTGGTGCGGTTGGCCCTGGGTTCCTCCTAATGCAAGACAATGCTAGACCTCATGTGGCTGGAGTGTGTCAGCAGTTCCTGCAAGACGAAGGCATTGATGCTATGGACTGGCCCGCCCGTTCCCCAGACCTGAATCCAATTGAGCACATCTGGGACATCATGTCTCGCTCTATCCACCAACGTCACGTTGCACCACAGACTGTCCAGGAGTTGGCAGCTGCTTTAGTCCAGGTCTGGGAGGAGATCCCTCAGGAGACCGTCCACCACCTCATCAGGAGCATGCACAGGCGTTGTAGGGAGGTCATACAGGCACGTGGAGGCCACACACACTACTGAGCCTCATTTTGACTTGTTTTAAGGACATTACATCACAGTTGGATCAGCCTGTAGTGTGTTTTTCCACTTTAATTTTGAGTGTGACTCCAAATCCAGACCTCCATGGGTTGAAAAATTTGATTTCCATTTTTTTATTTTTGTGTGATTTTGTTGTCAGCACATTCAACTATGTAAAGAACAAAGTATTTCAGAAGAATATTTAATTAATTCAGATCTAGGATGTGTTATTTTTGTGTTCCCTTTATTTTTTTGAGCAGTGTAGATGGTCAATGGATATCAATTTTACTGCAGGCCAGTGTACTACAGGCTGCAAAAATTATTAATTCACCGTACAGAAAAGAACAATTGATAATGTGTCTGGAGGTACATTAGGCGGTCACCGTATAACAATTTTACTGTTGGCCAGTTAGATTACAGGCCCCAAAAATTATGCATTCACCGTACAAAAAAGATCAAGTGATTATGTGGCTGGAGGTATATTAGACGGTCGATGGATATCAATTTTACTGCAGGCCAGTGGACTACAGGCCCCAAAAATTATTCATTCACCGGATAGAAAACATCAAGTGATTATGTGGCTTGAGGTATATTAGATGGTCATTGGATATAAATTGTACTGTTGGCCAGTGGAGTACAGGCCCCAAACATTAGGAATTCATGGACAGAAAACATCAAGTGATTATGTAGCTGGAGGTACATTAGGCGGTCACCGTATAACAATTTTACTGTTGGCCAGTTAGATTACAGGCCCCAAAAATTATGCTTCTCACGTACATAAAAGATCAAGTGATTATGTGGCTGGAGGTATATTAGACGGTCATTGGATATCAATTTTACTGTTGGCCAGTGGAGTACAGGCACCAAATATTAGGCATTCACCGTACAGAAAAGATCAAGTGATTATGTACCTGGAGGTATACTAGATGGTCAATGGATAGCAATTTTACTGCAGGCCAGTGTACTACAGGCCGCAAAAATTATTCATTCACCGTACAGAAAAGAACAATGGATAATGTGTCTGGAGGTACATTAGGCAGTCACCGTATAACAATTTTACTGTTGGCCAGTAAGATTACAGGCCCCAAAAATTATGCATTCACCGGATAGAAAACATCAAGTGATTATGTGGCTTGAGGTATATTAGACAGTCATTGGATATCAATTTTACTGTTGGGCAGTGGAGTACAGGCCCCAAACATTAGGCATTCATGGACAGAAAATATCAAGTGATTATGTGGCTGGAGGTCTATTAGACGGTCATTGGATATAAATTTTTACTGCAGGCCAGTGGACTACAGGCCCAAAAAATGATTCATTCACCGTACAGAAAAGAACAATTGATAATGTGTCTGAAGGTACATTAGGCGGTCACGGTATAACAATTTTACTGTTGGCCAGTAAGATTACAGGCCCCAAAAATTATGCATTCACCGGATAGAAAACATCAAGATTATAGGCCCCAAAAATCATTGGATATAAATTTTACTGCAGGCCAGTGGACTACAGGCCCAAAAAATGATTCATTCACCATACAGAAAATAACAATTGATAATGTGTCTGGAGGTACATTAGGCGGTCACGGTATAACAATTTTACTGTTGGCCAGTTAGATTATAGGCCCCAAAAATTATGCATTCCACGTACATAAAAGATCAAGTGAATATGTGGCTGGAGGTATTTTAGACGGTCATTGGATATCAATGCTAGGTCTATTAGACGGTCATTGGATATCAATGTTAGGTCTATTAGACGGTCATTGGATATAAATTTTACTGCAGGCCAGCGGACTACAGGCCCAAAAAATGATTCATTCACGTACAGAAAAGAACAATTGATAATGTGTCTGGAGGTACATTAGGCGGTCACGGTTATAACAATTTTACTGTTGGCCAGTTAGATTATAGGCCCAAAAAATTATGCATTCCACGTACATAAAAGATCAAGTGATTATGTGGCTGGAGGTATTTTAGACGGTCATTGGATATCAATGTTAGTGCAGGCCAGTGGACTACAGGCCCAAAAAATGATTCATTCACCGGACAGAAAACATCAAGTGATTATGTAGCTGGAGGTACATTAGGCGGTCACCGTATAAACAATTTTATTGGTGGCCAGTTAGATTACAGGCCCCAAAAATTATGCATTCCACTTACATAAAAGATGAAGTGATTATATGGCTGGAGGTATATTAGACGATCATTGGATATCAATTTTACTGCAGGTCAGTACAAATACATGTCAAATACATATGTTTAAAAGAACTAAAAATATAAAATTGGATTAAAAACATGGCTAACGAAATCCCCCCTCTTGAAAAACCCCAAATGATAATAGTTGATATTTGATAACACGTGGTCATCACAGGTGTTCAATTCATCCGTGGCCCCAAACATTAGGCATTCCCCGGACAGAAAAGGCCTTTTATGCCGCTGTATTTACATAAGACAGGGACCATTATTTGTTCTGGGTGGTGGCGGATATGTGTGGGCTGGCATGAGGAAATTCAATTAAATGTGGTCGTCACAGGTGTTGAATTCCTCCGAGATCCATGCCTCATTCATTTTTAGAAATGTTATGTAGTCCACAATGTCGTGAGCTAGGCGACGATCCCCCCTGTTGCGCTGGACAACCTTTCAGACAAGACACTCGACAAGGGGCAAGCCAAGAGTTCCAAATTGTGCCAGGTCTGGCCACAGGTCAAGCCTGCACACCGAGTAGTCAAGGGGTTCCTCGCTTCTCAGAGCGTCCACATCGGCCGTTAACCCGATGTAGTTCCCTGAAGGCTGGATCCGAAGCGCGGCTGTCGATGGGTTGAATGCAAGAATGATCTCATATCCGAAGTGACCAACACATCTTCAAACCACCCTCTTATTGCATGCTCTGTAGGATTGGTACCCGCAACTGTTTCTCTGTGGGTGGAAATTCCTCTGCCAGCACCAGCAACAGCAAAATGCAGCATCTCTCGAAGCAAGGCCTGGAAATGCCGCATTCTGACAGCCCTCTGTAATGCTGGTAACATGTCTTCCATTTTGTGTTTGTACCGGGGGGTCTAAGTACGTTAGCACCCAGTACTGGCTTGACCTTTATGCTTTTTATACTGGGGTCCCTCTTGAAACACTGGAGCATGAATGCCCCTATTTCCACTAAATTGGAAGCGGTGGAGCGCCCTGGCTCCTGCTCATCGCCCAGGAGAATGTCGTCCTCGGTCTCCTCCCCCCATCCACGGACAACACCAGGGATTCCAGAAAAATTTAAAGCCTGCTCTTCTTGCTCCTCCTCCTCCCCCAAGGCACCATCCTCCTCTGACTCCTCTTCAGACTCCTGCTGACTTGTCTCAGATGGAGTAGCTACCCCTGGGAATGTATTCAGCATTGCGACTTCCTCATCTTCCTGCTCCTCGACGGCTTGATCAATGACACAACGCAATGCACGCTCCAGAAGGAAGGCGTAAGGTACGATGTCACTGATGGCACCCTGGCTGCGACTGACCAGTTTGGTGATCTCATTAAATGGCCGCAGTAGTCTGCATGTGTCGCGCATGAGCAGCCACTGGCACGGTGAAAAAAAAACAAGCTCCCCAGAACCTGTCCTGCCGCATAGTTCGTACAGGTAGTCGTTAACGGCGCGTTTCTGCTGGAGCAGCCTATCAAGCATATACAAGGTGGAGTTCCAGCGCGTTGGGCAGTCACAAATCAGACGTCTGACGGGCAGGTGATGTCGCCGCTGAACGTCAGCAAGGCGAGCCATGGCCGTGTAAGATCTTCTAAAATCCAAGTCCAAGACATCCTGGACCCCGGGGTATTTGGCAACAAATCGCTGCACAACCAAGTTCAGGACGTGTGCCATGCATGACACGTGTGTCATTTTGCCCTGTTTCAGCGCGCTCAGCAGATTGGCACCATTGTCCCACACCACTTTAGCAACTGTCAAATTGAGCGGGGTTAGCCACTGATCGGCCTGTGACTGCAGAGCTGAAAGGAGTGCAGGACCGGTGTGGCTGGCTTCCAGACACAACAGCCGCAGCACAGCATGGCAGCGCCTTACCTGGCACGTCGAATAGGTTCTGGGGAGCTGGGGGGGTGCAGCAAAAGAATCGGTAGCAGTGGAAAAGGAGGAGTCAGCCGAGGAGGAGACGGAGGATGGAGTAGGAGAAGGAGATGAAGAGGCAGGCCTGCATGCAATTTGTGGCGGTAACACCAAATCCGCAGATGTATCTTGACACCGACACTGACAAATGGGAGTAGAGAGGAGAAGGAGAAGAGGCAGGATGTGGAGCGCTGGGAGTGTGGCTTTGTGGGTTCTGACGGTGTTGCTCCCATTGGGCTCGGTGATGGCAGGCCAGGTGCCTTCTTAAGGCAGTCGTCCTTAGGTGAGTGTTGGGCTTACCGCGACTTATGCGTTGACAGCACAGGCTGCAGATGGCAACACTATTGTCAGCAGCTGACACGTTAAAAAAAGCCCACACTGCGGAGCCATGTGCCGGCATCCTGGGAGCGCCAGATGTGACCGTGCATGATGGATGGCTCGCTCCAAATACATTTGCAGTCTGCTTTTTGCCTCTGCGAGTTCTGCGTGCTTCTCTTTCTTCTCCTCTTTATCAGGTGCTCCTCTCTCTCCCTCTGAACTCCCCTTCTCTTCCTCTCTTGTCACGTCATCATCATCACCTTCACCACCACTGACATTAGAGGTATATGAATACCCTGTATCAATATTTTGTGGAAACAGGTATATAGAACCCAATAATGAGTATTTGCTGGAAGCTGGCAAATCAAACTCCTTAATCAATATTTGGTGGAAGCTGGTGTATCACAGGCCTCAATCAATATTTGGTGGAAGCCGGTATATCAATACCCTGTATCAGTATTTTGTGGAAAAAGGTATATGGAACCCTATAATGAGTATTTTCTGGAAGCCGGTAAATCAAACCCCTTTCATAGATATTTGGTGGAAGCTGGTGTATCGCAGGCCTCAATTAATATTTAGTGGAAGCCAATATATCAATACGCTGTATCAGTATTTTGTGGAAACAGGTATATAATAGAACCCAATAATGAGTATTTGCTGAAAGCCTGTAAATCAAACCCCATAATCGATATTTGGTGGAAGGTGGTGTATTGCAGGCCTCAATCAATATTTGGTGGAAGCCAGTATATGAGTACCCTGTATCAATATTTTGTGGAAACAGGTATATAAAACCAATAATGAGTATTTGCGGGAAGCAGGCAAATCAAACCCCTTAATCAATATTTGGTGGAAGCTGGTATATCAATACCCTGTATCAGTATTTTGTGGAAACAGGTATATAGAACCCAATAATGAGTATTTGCTGGAAGCTTGTATATCCAACCCCTTAATCAATATTTGGTGGAAGCTGGTGTATCGCAGGCCTCAATCTATATTTGGTGGAAGCCCGTGTATCACACCCCTTAATCAGTATTTTTTGGAAGCAGGTATATCACACCAGTTTCAATTAGTTATTCGAATAGCGTTTGTCCCTCTATATAGCTGCGATATCTCAGCAGAACCGCACACAACTGCTGCACAATACAAATGCACTATAATATACTTTCTATGTTAGAAGGTATATTATAGGTATATCACACCCCTCAATCAGTTTTTGTTTGGGGGCAACAGGTATAAAACACCAGTTGCAAATAGTTATTCCAATAGCGTTTGTCTCTCTATCAAGCTGCGATCTCAGCAGAACCGCACACAACTGCTGCACAATACAAATGCACTATAATATACTTTCTATGTTAGAAGGTATATTTTATAGGTATATCTCACCCCTCAATAAGTTTTATTTTTATGGGGCAACAGATATATCACACCAGTTGCAATTACTTATTCCAATAGCGTTTGTCCCTCTATCTAGCTGCGGTATCTCAGCAGAACCGCACACAACTGCTGCACATTACAAATGCACTATAATATACTTTCTATGTTAGAAGGTATATTATAGGTATATTACACCCCTCTATCAGTTTTTTGGGGTGGCAACAGGTATAAAACACCAGTTGCAATTACTTATTCCAATAGCGTTTGTCCCTCTATCTAGCTGCGGTATCTCCGCAGAACCGCACACAACTGCTGCACAATACAAATGCACTATTATATACTTTCTATGTTAGAAGGTATATTATAGGTATATCACACCCCTGCCTCAATCAGTATTTTTTGGGGGGAACAGGTATATCACACCAGTTGCAATTAGTTATTCCAATAGTGTTTGTCCCTCTATCTAGCTGCAGTATCGCAGCAGATACGTACACAACTGCTGCACAATACAAATGCACTATAATATACTTTCTATGTTAGAAAGTATATTGAAAGTACTGTATATCACACCCCTCTGTATGTCACACCTATTGATAGCACACCTATACCAGTACTTAAAAGGACTTTTGTGGCCCTATTAGCTTCCGTTTGGTGTCCCTAACAGTCTGTCCCTGCTACACACAGCAACCTCTTCCTACACTGGCAAAAAACAGAATGTAAAATAGCTGCCAGATCGGGTTTATTTATAGGGTAGGGGGTGTGTCCAGTTATCTTCAGGGACATGTGTCCACAGATTACTTACAAACCAGTGCAATGATGTTAAAGTTAAACTGCAATAACTCTGGTCAGGCCCTATGGAATTACCAGAGTGGTCCGATAAAACTGGAAGGCTTATATCGAGCAACAGTTTTAAAGGTATGGACTGATGCCAAGTATCTTAGGTATACTCAGTTAGAGGGATCTCCAAGCATACGGTCTTTCATGATCACTATCATGAGAGACAACTGTGTACCGGAGGTGACGGGGTTTCGTCACCTATGCCCACTGGGAGCAGGATACCCAGATGGTGATGTTAGACACTAATCCCTGGAGATTAAATTTTGTGTTACAGGCTGGAGAGAGTGATCAGTGGTACCAGTTAAGCCAGTTAAGAGGTAGAGGGCAAGGCCTTTATTGATTCCGGTTCAGCGGCCAGCTTTATTGACTTTGAATATGCTAGTAAATTGGGTATTCCAATGTTTGCTTTACCTACACCTACCCATGTCATGGCTTTTGATGCTAATCCCCTGATTGGTGGTACGGTGAGGTCATGTACCTCTGAAATTTCTCTAACCGTGAGTGTGTGCCACTCTGAGAGATGTTCTCTTTTAGTCCTGGAGAACCTACCTGTTGAGGTGGTACTAGGGTTGCCTTGGCTCCGTTTACATAACCCCACAATAGATTGGTCCAAAGGAGAGTTGGTGAAATGGGGACCTAAGTGTGACTCATGCTTGTCCGTGGTCCAGGCTGGGGTTTCAGTAAGGTCTAATACATTACTATCATTTATTAAGGAATATTCTGATGTATTCTCATCCCCTACTCCAGAGGTTCTACCCCCCCCATAGATCTTATGATTGCGCCATAGAACTAATAGAGGGTACCAAATTTCCTAAAGGGCGAATTTATAATCTTTTTAAGCCCGAACGCAAGGCTATGGAAGATTATATTAAGGAGAGCCTTGCTAAAGGGCATATTAGACATTCAGTCTCTCCTATGGGAGCAGGTTTTTCTCTGTTAAGAAGAAGGATGGTGGTCTTAGGCCTTGTATTGATTACCGGAGATTAAATAAAATCACTGTCCAAAATAGATACACTCTCCCATTGATTCCGAATTTATTTAACCAGGTAATGGGGGCAACCTGGTTTTCCAAGATTGACCTGAAAGGGGCACACAATCTAATCTGAATCAAGGAGGGAGACGAATGGAAGACAGCGTTCAATACTCCGATAGGACGCTTTGAATATCAGGTGATGCCTTTTGGACTCAGCAATGCCCCTGCTGTGTTCCAAAACTTAATGAACGATATTCTTAGGGAGTTCTTAGGTAAATTTATTTTTGTCTATCTTGACGACATTTTGATATTCTCTCCCGATTTCGAATCTCATGTGTCTCATGTCAAACAAGTATTAGAGGTGTTGAGGGAGAACCAGCTGTCCGTTAAGCAAGAGAAATGTGTCTTTGGTGTACAGGAGATACTGTTTCTAGGGCATGTTCTGACTCCTCATGCCTTTAAGATGGATCCTGGTAAGGTTTTGGCAATTAAGGAATGGGTAAGGCCTTCATCCTTAAAGGCCTTACAACGGTTTTTGGGTTTCGCTAATTAATATCGTAAATTTATCATGAATTTTTCTGTAATTGCTAAACCATTGATGGACCTTACTAAGAAAGGGGTGGATTTGGAGAATTGGTCTACCAAGGCCATTTCTTCATTTGAAACATTAGAAAAGGCATTTAGTAGCGTTCCCATTCTAATCCAGCCTGATCAGGAGAGACCCTTTATTGTGGAGGTGGATGCGTCCGAGGACGGCGCAGGAGCAGTCCTTTCACAAGGTCCTGCTAGCCTCACTAACCTGAGACCGTGTGCCTTCTTCTCCAGGAAATTCTCTCCCACAGAGAGAAACTACGACATAGGGAATAGGGAGCTGCTGGCTATTAAATGGGCATTTGAGGAGTGGAGGCATTTTTTGGAGGGGGCAAGGCATCGGGTAACTGTTGTCACTGACCATAAAAACAAAATGTTTCTCGAGTCTGCTAAGAGGTTGAATCCACGGCAAGCTCGATGGGCTCTGTTTTTTACCCGCTTTGATTTCTACATTACGTTCAGGCCAGGAAGTAAAAATGTGAAGGCAGACGCATTATCTCGGAGCTTCTATGCTTTTCAACCCACTGAGGCACCGCCTGAATCCATCCTACCAGCAAACATCTTCTTAGCGGCTCTAACCCAGGATATCTCGGCTCGCATTAAGGCTGAACAACATCTGGCACCGGCATCCACCCCAACAGATAAGTTTTTTGTTCCCGTACAATTTTGTCTCCAGCTGTTGGGGGAGTGTCACGATTCTGCCTTTTGTGAACATCCAGGTTTTGAGGGCACTAAGGATCTGGTTTCTAGATCTTATTGGTGGCCCACTCTGACCAGGGATGTCAAGTCTTACGTGTCAGCCTGTGAGGTTTGTGCCAGGTCTAAGAAACCTAGGACTCTCCCTGCTGGTAACCTACAACCCCTACCCATTCCCAGTAGACCCTGGTCCCATATCTCGATGGACTTTATAACTGACCTATTAAAATTCCTAGATCCTTGTCAGTGTTACCGAGTGTTTTACCATTTAGTATGTACGGGTGACTTGCATTATTCCTTCCCATGTGCATAACTTTACATTTGTCAGTGTTAAACCTCATCTGTCACTTATCTGCCCAAGCCTCCAATCTATCCAGATCCCTCTGTAGTAGTATACTGTCCTCTTCAGTATAAATTACTTTACACAGTTTAGTGTCATCTGCGAAAATTGATACTTTACTATGCAAGCCTTCTACAAGATCATTAATAAATATATTGAAGAGAATAGGGCCCAATAATGACCCCTGAGGTACCCCACTAGTGACAGTGACCCAATCTGAGTGTGTACCGTTAATAACCACCCTCTGTTTTCTATCATTGAGCCAGTTACTTACTCACATACAAACGTTTTCTCCCAGTCCGAGCATTCTCATTTTATATACTAACCTTTTATGTGGTACAGTGTCAAATGCTTTGGAGAAGTCCAGATATACGACATCCATTGATTCGCCGCTGTCAAGTCTAGAACTTACCTCCTCATAGAAACTGATTAAATTAGTTTGGCATGACCGATCCCTCACAAAGCCATGCTGATATGGCGTTATTTGCTCATTTCCGTTGAGATGCTCTAATATAGCATCTCTTAGAAAACCTTCAAACAGTTTACCCACAACAGATGTTAAACTTACCGGCCTATAGTTTCCAGGCTTTGTTTTTGGACCCTTTTTGAATATTGGCACCACATTTGCCATGCGCCAATCCTGTTGGACATTCCCTGTCAGTATAGAGTCCGCAAATATCAAAAATAAGGGTCTGGCTATGACATTACTTAATTCCCCTAGGATACGGGGGTGTATGCCCTCCAGTCCTGGCGATTTGTCTATTTTAATCTTTTTAAGTCGCTGATGCACTTCTTCCTGGGTCAGACAGGAATTTATTTTTACATTCAGCATTTCATCTGACAGTTTATTTTCCTCAGTGAATACATTGGAGAAAAAAATATTTAACAGCTTTGCTTTCTACTCGTCGCTCTCTGCGACTCCCCCCTCATTACTCTTTAAAGGGCCGACACCTTCAGATTTATACTTTTTAACATTTATATAATTGAAGAACATTTTAGGGTTAGTTTTACTCTCTTTGGCAATTAATCTCTCGGTCTGTAGTTTGCCGCTTTTATTTGTTCTTTACATGTTCTATTTTTTTCCTTATAGTTTTTTAGTGCTTCCGTGCTACACTCCTGTTTTAGTGATTTATATGCTTTCTTTTTGTCATTTATTGCTTTCTTTACAGTTCTATTTATCCACATTGGTTTCTTTTTGTTCCTTAACCTTTTATTCCCATATGGTATGTACCTCTCACAATGAGATTTTAGGATGTTTTTAAAGATATCCCATTTTGTGGCTGTATTTTTATTTTTGAGGACTTTGTCCCAGTTAGTTAGACCTATGGCCTCTCTTAGTTGGCTAAATTTAGCTTTTTTAAGTTTGGTATTTTTGTTCCTCCCTGTAAAAACGCTCTTTTGAATGATATTTGGAAGGTTATTACTTTATGGTCACTATTTCCCAGGTGTCCCCCCAACCTGCACGTCTGTTGTTCTGTCAGGCCTATTGGTTAATACTAAGTCTAGTATGGCTGTCCCTCTAGTCAGGTCCTGAACCAGTTGGGAGAGGTAATTGTCTTTGGTTATTGCCAAGAACCTGTTTCCTTTATGAGATATACAAGTTTCAGTTTCCCAGTCTATATCTGGGTAGTTGAAGTCCCCCATAATAACCACCTCATTATGATTTGCCGCCTCGTCTATCTCGTTTAGTAGTAGATTTTCTGAGGACTCTGGTATATTAGGTGGTTATAATAAACTCCTATTAGTAATTTATTGTTGTTTTTAGCTCCATGTATCTCTACCCACAGTGACTCCACATGTTCATGTCCCTCACTTATATCTTCACGGAGTGTGGGCTTTAGACAAGACTTTACATAAAGGCAGACCCCTCCCCCTCTCTGGTTTTGATGATCCTTTCTAAACAGACTGTAACCTTGTACATTAACTGCCCAGTCATAGCTATCATCCAGCCATGTCTCAGTTATTCCCACTATGTCATAGTTCTCCTCACACATCACTAATTCCAGCTCCCCAGTTTATTTTGTCAGGCTTCTGGCATTAGTATACATACAGTACAGACCAAAAGTTTGGACACACCTTCTCATTCAAAGAGTTTTCTTTATTTTCATGACTATGAAGGCATCAAAACTATGAATTAACACATGTGGAATTATATACATAACAAACAAGTGTGAAACAACTGAAAATATGTCATATTCTAGGTTCTTCAAAGTAGCCACCTTTTGCTTTGATTACTGCTTTGCACACTCTTGGCATTCTCTTGATGAGCTTCAAGAGGTAGTCACCTGAAATGGTCTTCCAACAGTCTTGAAGGAGTTCCAAGAGATGCTTAGCACTTGTTGGCCCTTTTGCCTTCACTCTGCGGTCCAGCTCACCCCAAACCATCTCGATTGGGTTCAGGTCCGGTGACTGTGGAGGCCAGGTCATCTGGCGCAGCACCCCATCACTCTCCTTCATGGTCAAATAGCCCTTACTTTCAAAGTTTTCCCAATTTTTCGGCTGACTGACTGACTTTCTTAAAGTAATGATGGCCACTCGTTTTTCTTTACTTAGCTGCTTTTTTGTTGCCATAATACAAATTCTAACAGTCTATTCAGTAGGACTATCAGCTGTGTATCCACCTGACTTCTCCTCAACGCAACTGATGGTCCCAACCCCATTTCTAAGGCAAGAAATCCCACTTATTAAACCTGACAGGGCACACCTGTGAAGTGAAAACCATTTCAGGGGACTACCTCTTGAAGCTCATCAAGAGAATGCAAAGAGTGTGCAAAGCAGTAATCAAAGCAAAAGGTGGCTACTTTGAAGAACCTAGAATATGACACATTTTCAGTTGTTTCACACTTGTTTGTTATGTATATAATTCCACATGTGTGAATTCATAGTTTTGATGCCTTCAGTGTGAATCTACAAAGAATGGTCCTTGTCTTATGTATGTACAGCGGCATAAAAGGCCTTTTCTGTCAGGTGAATGCCTAATTTTTGCAGCCTCTACTCCAGTGGCCTACAGTGCAATTTTTTATCAAGTGACCGCCGAATGTACCTCCAGCCACAGAATCACAAGTTCTTTTGTGTCATGTGAATGCCTAATTTTTGGGACCTCTACTCCAGTGGCCTACAGTAAAATTTGTATCCAGTGACCGCCTAATGTACCTCCAGCCACAGAATCACAAGTTCTTTTGTGTCAGGTGAATGCCTAATTTTTGGGGCCTATACTACAGTGGCCTACAGTTCTCTTTTTATCCAGTGAATGCTTAATGCTTTTTATTCTTTATTTAAATGTATACGAATAACATAAAGTGCATCGGGAAAGTAGCCCGAGTACTTAGCATACTTCAAAAACATAACACTACAATGAGAGGTCAAGATAATACATTGAACTTACAGAATAGAGGGGTAATTGCAGTACGCGGTGATATACGTCCTTGAAATACAAGATATTTGTCTACGCATGTACACTGCAAGAAAACACTTCTAAAAAGGCAGTCCTGGTGCCATTAACGAAAATGACGAAGAAGAACATATCTTCCAAACCCATACCCATATGGAAAAATGCTAGCATCAGGTACCTATGGAAACTGAAATAGATTGCGCATGACAATTGAAAACAAACAAACACATAAAACAGATCTCAACTGCTACACTTACACACAGACAAAACACTGACGAACGAGTACCACAGGTGGGAGTGGGGGGGGGGGGGAAGCATAAAAGAGTACAGAGTGAGTCGTCTAATTTCTCACACCAAAGTTCTTTTCTGTCCGGTGAATGCCAAATTTTTGGGGCCTGTACTCCATTGGCCTACAGTAAAATTTTTATCCAGTGAATGCCTAATGTATGTCCAGCCACATCAGCCAAAGTTTTTTTCTGTACGGTGAATGCCAAATTTTTGGGGTCTGTACTCCAGTAGCCTACAGTAAAAATTTTATCCAGTGACCGCCTAATGTACTTCCAGCCACAGAATCACAAGTTCTTTTGTGTCAGGTGAATGCCAAATTTTTGGGGCCTCTACTCCAGTTGCCTACAGTAAAATTTGTATCCAGTGGACGCCTAATGTTCCTTCAGCCACATCAGCCAAAGTTCTTTTCTGTTTGGTTAATGCCACATTTTTAGGACCTGTACTCCAGTGGCCTACAGTAAAATTTTTATCCAGTGACCGACTAATGTACCTCCAGCCACATCATCACAAGTTCTTTTCTGTCAGGTGAATGCCTAATTTTTGGAACCCGTACTCGCTTGGCCTAAAATAAAAATTTTCTATGCTCTAGCAGGGCACATTTTTGAGAGTTTCCCTTTAAGACGCATAAAAATGGCCCCTGATTAAAATACATATTATTGGTGGGAATTTATGCCAATGACCCCCCCTCTGGTATATCACTGTCCATGTTGTAAGACTATTTATGTACTTCTAGTAAGTGTTTGCTGGCTGCAAATATGACCTGAAGGTTTTTCAGGTTCGCCTGCCATTAAATTGAATAGGGCCCGCCGCGAACACACGGTTTGCGAATCGTCCCGGCCGATGTTCGTCCATCACTATCCTTAACCTACTTCTCATTCCGTCACTCACAATCCATATCCTCACTCACATTCCATTTTTTCTTTTGCAATAAATTATTTATTACCGAATATGTGGTTCTTCAATGGGCACCATGTGTTCTCCACCTTACTTAAATCTATTTTCAGTGAGGTAGTATAATAAAGTAGTGTTTAATGTATATATTTTATTTTTATAAGTCATATCTTAATATAGTATTCATATATTAAAGGGGTTGTTGTTTTGAATCCACTTTGCCATAAAATAATAAAATGAATAACAGTTACCCTACCAATTTTCATTGGCTTCCATTCTGGCTCCCAGATTCCCCGCTGTTCTCAGTTTGTCTTGTGACATGTGACCGCTGGAGTCAATCAATGGCTATAGTGGTAATGCGTCAACATCATTGAAGTAATTGGTGGCAGTGGTCATATGTAGGGATGAGCGAACCCGAATTGTATAGTTCGGGTTCGTACCGAATTTTGGGGTGTTCGTGACACGGACCCGAACCCGAACATTTACGCAAAAGTCTGGGTTCGGTGTTCGGCGCTTTCTTTGCGCTTTTTGAAAGGCTGCAAAGCAGCCAATCAACAAGCGTCATACTACTTGCGCCAAGAGGCCATCACAGCCATGCCTACTATTGGCATGGCTGTGATTGGCCAGTGCAGCATGTGACCCAGACTCTATTTAAGCTGGAGTCACGTAGCGCCGCACGTCACTCTGCTCTGATCAGTGTAGGGATAGGATGCAGCTGCTGCTGTTAGGGCCAGATTAGGCAGGGATTTACTCCTCAAAAACACTTACTGAAGTGATCGATCTACAGCTGTGTATCATTCAACTTCTGCTAGTTAATTGCTCACTGTATTTAGGCTGCCCAGAGCGTTTTTCTGTCACTTTTTTCTGGGGTGATCGGCGGCCATTTTGTGTCTTGTGGTGCGCCAGCAAAAGCTGCCACCAAGTCCATTTAACCATCAATAGTGTTTTGTTTTTTTGCTATATCCTACATCAGGGGCTTGGCTGTGCTTGCTATTTTATTGAGGGGTGAAATACAATTGCCAAAATAGCAGTACCCTAAATCTGGTGTTTCAGCTGTGGCTAGCCAATTGTAATACTGTCTGCTGTCTGGCAAAGGATATATTTTTTTCTGGGTTGAAATACAATTCCCAAATTAGCAATTCCCTAAATCAGTGGTTTCTACTGTATCAGGCCAAGTTTAAATCTATCCATAAAAGGGTATATTACATTGAAGGTGCTGATAGGGTAATTCTTAATAACTTCACACGCTACCGTGCATTTCCAAGTGTAATTCTGTCCGTAAAGGGATACCTGTCATCCATCCAGGGCCTAAATACTAGGCCTACAATTTATATTCAGCTAAATCCGAGGTTACTGCTGTGGCTGGTCAAGTTAATTAGTGTCCGTCAAAGCACAGTTTTTGTTCTGGGTTGAAATTCAATTCCCAAATTAGCAATTCCATAAATAAGTGGTTTCTGCTGTAGCAGGCCAAGTTTAAATCTATCCATAAAAGGGTATTTTACATTGAAGGTGCTGATAGGGTCATCCTCAATAACTTCACACGCTACCGTGCATTTCCAAGTCTAATTCTGTCCGTAAAAAGGATATCTGTCATCCAGGGCCTAAATACTAGGCCTACAAATTATATTTAGCTAAATCTGTGGTTACTGCTGTGCCTGTATTAGTGTAATACGGTACCTAAATAGATAGCCAGATAGTTTTAGGTGCCTGTAAAAAAAAGGCCAGAATTTGAATTCAATACATTGGGCCAAATAATTTTTTTCTTATTGTGGTGAACGGTAACAATGAGGAAAACATCTAGTAAGGGACGCGGACGCGGACATGGTCGTGGTGGTGTTAGTGGACCCTCTGGTGCTGGGAGAGGACGTGGCCGTTCTGCCACAGCCACATGTCCTAGTGAACCAACTACCTCAGGTCCACGTAGCCGCCAGAATTTACAGCGATATTTGGTGGGGCCCAATGCCGTTCTAAGGATGGTAAGGCCTGAGCAGGTACAGGCATTAGTCAATTGGGTGGCCGACAGTGGATCCAGCACGTTCACATTATCTCCCACCCAGTCTTCTGCAGAAAGCGCACAGATGGCGCATGAAAACCAAGCCCATCAGTCTGTCACATCACCCCCATGCATATCAGGGAAACTGTCTGAGCCTCAAGTTATGCAGCAGTCTCTTATGCTGTTTGAAGACTCTGCTGGCAGGGTTTCCCAAGGGCATCCACCTAGCCCTTCCCCAGCGGTGGAAGACATAGAATGCACTGACGCACAACCACTTATGTTTCCTGATGATGAGGACATGGGAATACCACATCAGCACGTCTCTGATGATGACGAAACACAGGTGCCAACTGCTGCGTCTTTCTGCAGTGTGCAGACTGAACAGGATGTCAGGGAGGAAGACTGGGTGGAAGACGATGCAGGGAACGATGAGGTCCTAGACCCCACATGGAATGAAGGTCGTGCCACTGACTTTCAGAGTTCAGAGGAAGAGGCAGTGGTGAGACCGAGCCAACAGCGTAGCAAAAGAGGGAGCAGGCGGCAAAAGCAGAACACCCGCCGCCAAGAGAGTTTGTCTGCTACTGGCCACCGCCACCTGGGACCGAGCACCCCAAAGGCAGCTTCAAGGAGTTCCCTGGCGTGGCAGTTCTTCAGAAAATGTGCTGACGACAAGACCCGAGTGGTTTGCACGCTGTGCCATCAGAGCCTGAAGCGAGGCATTAACGTTCTGAACCTTAGCACAACCTGCATGACCAGGCATCTGCATGCAAAGCATGAACTGCAGTGAAGTAAACTCACTCAGGCTCCCCTTGCTACCTCTTCTGCTGCTGCCGCTACGTTGGCACCTGTCGCCAAGCAAACAGAGGATACCACCAACACCTCCGTCTCCTAGCATATCCACCATGTCACACGGCAGCGTTCAGCTCTCCATCTCACAAACATTTGAGAGAAAGCGTAAATTCCCACCTAGCCACCCTCGATCCCTGGCCCTGAATGCCAGCATTTCTAAACTACTGGCCTATGAAATGCTGTCATTCAGGCTGGTGGACACAGACAGCTTCAAACAGCTCATGTCGCTTGCTGTCCCACAGTATGTTGTTCCCAGCCGCAACTACTTCTCCAAGTGAGCCGTGCCTTCCCTGCACAACCAAGTATCCGATAAAATCAAGTGTGCACTGCGCAACGCCATCTATGGCAAGGTCCACCTAACCACAGATACGTGGACCAGTAAGCACGGCTAGGGACGCTATATCTCCCTAACTGCACACTGGGTAAATGTAGTGGCGGCTGGGCCCCAGGCGGAGAGCTCTTTGGCACACGTCCTTCCACCGCCAAGGATCGCAGGGCAACATTCTTTGCCTCCTGTAACCTCCTCCTCCTACTCGGCTTCCTCCTCCTCTTCTTCCACCTGCTCATCCAGTCAGCCACACAACTTCACCACCAAGCACCACTTCAGCACAGCCCGGGGTAAACTTCAGCAGGCCATTCTGAAACTCATATGTTTGTGGGACAGGCCCCACACCGCGCAGGAGTTGTGGCGGGGTATTGAACAACAGACCGACGACTGGTTGCTGCCGGTGAGCCTCAAGCCCAGCCTGGTGGTGTGCGATAATGGGCGAAATCTCGTCACAGCACTGGGACTAGCCGGTTTGACGCACATCCCTTGCCTGGCGCATGTGCTGAATTTGGTGGTGCAGAAGTTCATTCACAACTACCCCGACATGTCAGAGCTGCTGCATAAAGTGCGGGCCGTCTGTGCGCGCTTTCGGCGTTCACATCCTGCCGCTGCTCGCCTGTCTGCGCTACAGCGTAACTTCGGCCTTCCCGCTCACCACCTCATATGCGACGTGCCCACCAGGTGGAACTCCACATTGCACATGCTGGACAGACTGTGCGAGCAGCAGCAGGCCATAGTGGAGTTTCAGCTGCAGCACGCACGGGTCAGTCGCACTGCGGAACAGCACCACTTCACCACCAATGACTGGGCCTCCATGCGAGACCTATGTGCCCTGTATCGCTGTTTCGAGTACTCCACCAACATGGCCAGTGGCGATGACGCCGTTATCAGCGTTACAATACCACTTCTATGTCTCCTTGAGAAAACACTTAGGGCGATGATGGAAGAGGAGGTGGCCCAGGAGGAGGAGGAGGAGGAAAAGGGGTCATTTTTAGCACTTTCAGGCCAGTCTCTTAGAAGTGACTCAGAGGGAGGTTTTTTGCAACAGCAGAGGCCAGGTACAAATGTGGCCAGACAGGGCCCACTACTGGAGGACGAGGAGGACGAGGATGAGCAGGAGGTGGAGGAGGATGAGGATGAAGCATGTTCACAGCGGGGTGGCACCCAACGCAGCTCGGGCCCATCACTGGTGCGTGGCTGGGGGGAAACGGAGGACGATGACGATACGCCTCCCACAGAGGACAGCTTGTCCTTACCTCTGGGCAGCCTGGCACACATGAGTGACTACATGCTGCAGTGCCTGCGCAACGACAGCAGAGTTGCCCACATTTTAATGTGTGCGGACTACTGGGTTGCCATCCTGCTGGATCCCCGGTACAAAGACAATGTGCCCACCTTACTTCCTGAACTGGAGCATGATAGGAAGATGCGCGAGTACAAACGCACGTTGGTAGACGCGCTACTGAGAGCATTCCCAAATGTCACAGGGGAACAAGTGGAAGCCCAAGGCGAAGGCAGAGGAGGAGCAAGAGGTCGCCAACGCAGCTGTGTCACGGCCAGCTCCTCTGAGGGCAGGGTTAGCATGGCAGAGCTGTGAAAAAGTTTTGTCACCACGCCACAGCTAACTGCACCACCACCTGATACGGAACGTGTTAGCAGGAGGCAGCATTTCACTAACATGGTGGAACAGTACGTGTGCACACCCCTCCACGTACTGACTGATGGTTCGGCCCCATTCAACTTCTGGGTCTCCAAATTGTCCACGTGGCCAGAGCTAGCCTTTTATGCCTTGGAGGTGCTGGCCTGCCAAGCGGCCAGCGTTTTGTCTGAACGTGTATTCAGCACGGCAGGGAGCGTCATTACAGACAAACGCAGCCGCCTATCCACAGCCAATGTGGACAAGCTGACGTTCATAAAAATGAACCAGGCATGGATCCCACAGACCTGTCCATCCCTTGTGCAGATTAGACATTTATAACTACCTCCCCTTAACAATATATTCTTGTACTCCAGGGCACTTCATTCAATCCTCTTTTTTTAATTTTACCATTATATTGCGGGTCAACCCAAAGTTGAATGAACCTCTCCTCTGTCTGGGTGTCGGGGCCTAAATATCTGCCAGTGGCCTGTTCCAGTGGTGGGTGACATGCAGCCTGATTCTCTGCAATGGGACTTCTCTCCTCTGTCTGGGTGTCGGGGCCTAAATATCTGACAGTGGTCTGTTCCAGTGGTGGGTGACATGAAGCCTGATTCTCTGCTATGGGACCTCTCTCCTCTGTCTGGGTGTTGGGGTCTAAATATCTGACAATGGCCTGTTCCAGTGGTGGGTGACGTGAAGCCTGATTCTCTGCTATGACATGAAGCCTGATTCTCTGCTATGGGACCTCTCTCCTCTGTCTGGGTGCCGGGGCCTAAATATCTGACAGTGGCCTGTTCCAGTGGTGGGTGACATGAAGCCTGATTCTCTGCAATGGGACCTCTCTCCTCTGTCTGGGTGCCGGGGCCTAAATATCTGACAATGGCCTGTTCCAGTGGTGGGTGACGTGAAGCCTGATTCTCTGCAATGGGACCTCTCTCCTCTGTCTGGGTGCCGGGGCCTAAATATCTGACAGTGGCCTGTTCCAGTGGTGGGTGACATGAAGCCTGATTCTCTGTAATGGGACTTCTCTCCTCTGTCTGGGTGCTGGGGCCTAAATATCTGACAGTGGCCTGTTCCAGTGGTGGGTGACATGAAGCCTGATTCTCTGCAATGGGACCTCTCTCCTCTGTCTGGGTGCCGGGGCCTAAATATCTGACAATGGCCTGTTCCAGTGGTGGGTGACATGAAGCCTGATTCTCTGCTATGACATGAGCTGTATTGAATGTCCATGCTGACAGTGATGGGGGATGGGCAGCCACCTGGCTGATCAGACAATGGACATGACTCATCCTTCCTTATACAGGGATGAGGTGTGTGCAGTGCACTGTTCCGCTATGTTGATGCCCTCACCTGTCCTTTTGATATGTACCTGGACTTTCTGGGCTGACTGGCTGAAGTTGTAAAGCCATCCCCCAATGGGGGTCGTTCTATTGCCTTAATAAAGAAGGAGTCTGAGGTCTATTGAAAAAGCTTTTTACACTGACTCCAGCTTGAACCAGCATTGTGTCTGACTCTTCCTGAGCTAAAGAAGTACTTCATCCCTTATACAGAAAGAACTGAATAATAGCTACGGAATTGGTTGTGCTTGGCGCACTTTAATACTGAAGTGTACCTTTTAGTGCACTGGAGATTTGTGAGAAAAGTCCAACTAAATTATCCATATCACAGTGCATTGTATTTTAAAAGCAATCAGAATATTGTCTGTTATATTCCCCTCGTGGGACTAAGTGGTTAAAAAAAAGTAAAAAAAAAAAAACATTTATTAAATTAAATTGAAAATACTATTTTCAATGAAAAAAATTGCAAAAAAAATCTCCCCCATATGTTTGGTATCGCCGTGTCCATAATGACCCAAACTACATAAATATCATGTAAATTATCCCCTATGGTGAACGCCGTTAAAACATAAAAAATAAGTTAGATAAATAAAATCTTAAAAGATAAGTGGGGTAGACGGCTCTACTTTTCAAGCAAATAATAGAGATGCAGAAACTGCTAAATCTGACTCACCCAGTCAGAAGAGTAGAGATTGAGAAATAAAATGATAAGCAGGCACACTCCTATATGGGTCAATCTATTTTGGTTTATTTATAGTATTAAAATAATATTGTAGTTGTAGGATGTTTTTTTTTTTTTCAATTATATATTAAAATATGTATTAGTGCTGGCAGTAAAATATAAGGTATATAGGATTAATGATAAAATATAATATATATACGATCAATGGTTCAAAGATAAGAGTCTATGAAAATGTCCTTTAGAGTAAAGATGATAAAATATAGAAAGTAAGTAGAAGATGGATTATGCGCCTTTTATAATGATGCTTCTGTTTGTGGAATAGTCTTTCAGAAATCAAATGGAGATATGCGTTGATAGTCTTGTATTGAGCTAGGGATGGTCCTCTTTAAGTCACGACTTCAAGGTATAAGTGACGGTATATATATAGTACAAATGGCTGTATTATTGTGCAATACTGTAGGAAGAAGAGATGCTCTGTGCCCCAGTGCGGCGTCCCGCACTGTCTCTGGCTGCAGAGATCACTTACCCACCAACCGGCGCTGTTGTACCCGATCCTCCAATGACAGTCGGCTGTTCCTGGGAGAGTTTGTGGAGTCCAGCATGATTTGGAGAAGTCGTCGGCGTACCTCGTGTTGCCTAGGACGCCGGGGGCGTGGTTTGCGCGTCTGGAGTGTGACGCGGGCGGTCACGTGATCGCAATCTTTTCAATGTCTTTTCAGAGCGCTCCTTTTGGTATGGTTAGGATGGTACACCGTAGTTAGTGTTCTGACAATCCTCTATAGGCTTCTTAAACGCGTTTTGGGAGTCTCTCCCTTCATCATCCACTACAAGTCATCCTGCAAAAATCAAGCCCTCACACAACTCAATAGAAAGAAAAAGAAAAAAAGGTATGGGTCTTGGAAAGCGGCAATGCAAAAAGATTTTTTTCATTAAAAAAAAAGGGTTTTATTGCACAAAAGTAGTAAAACGTAAAAAAAAAAATTATATGTATTTGGTATCACTGCAATCGTACTGACCCAGAGAATAAATATATTGTTATTCATACTGAAAAATGAACGCGGTAAAATTTAAAACTCAGTGATAGTATTGCTATTTTTCCCATCTCCCTCTCTGAAAGAGTTAATAAAAGTTTATCAGAAAGTTATTTGTACCCCAAAATCACACCATTAAAAACTACAAATTGTCCCACAAAAAACAAGCCCTCATACAACTATATAGACGGAAAAGATATAAAAGTTATAGCTCTTGTACAGCAATGATAAAAAAAAGGAAGAAAAACGTTTCGTCAGTAAGGACCAAAACAGGCTGATCAATAAGGGGTTAATATAGGTAATTAACATGTTAACAGTAAATAAATATTAAATTGTGACTAATATAAATAATGGAAGTGGGGCACACTCTAAAAGTATAGGGATCTTTAATGACAATATAAATAATAACAATACATTACAATATCAGCAAGTATAAAATTGGATGTGAAGCAGCAGATAAAAATGGTACCGACAATAAAATGGGTAGTGAAATAAGATGGTTATAAAAGAATATACACTACAGCTATATAAAATACATTAAATCAGACAATATATTTAATAAATATAGATCCCAATAATAATTATACGAATACGAATATGTGCGTTGGATTCAAATATTCAATATAATAGATAGTTCACTGGTTGTATTTTATATTCCATATAGGATTTGGCCAATAATATGGGTTATCCTCTCCCGTAGACAGTCCTCTATCACCACTATATATCAATGATCAAAGTCCCAAAGTCTCAGGCATATGCAGCTTAACTGTTTGATTATACAGCAGTCAGGCTGTTCATACGCACAGCGGCGTCCCGCTGTATTTGGAATAAGGAGCGATCGCTTGTTGGAGATATGCAAGTGCTTACCCGAGGGTCTTTAGGTGCTGGATCGTGGGCTCTCGACTCTGTAAGTCCGTGCTGTCTCCGGTCTATCTCCGGTCTCAAGAGCTAGTAACCAGATTTGAACTTTGGCGCCAGTGAGGTTTGTTTGCTCCACGTGGTGTAGTTACCTCTCGTATAATAGCAGTGGCTCACTTCGGCACCTCGCTGGTTAAAAGGCAATTTGTCCAGGCTTCCTCGGACTTGCAGGGTCTCTCCGCTTATTGGGGGGATAGTACCAGACGCGTTTCGGGGATTTACAGAAATGACCCCTTCCTCAGTGGTTAATTTCCCCCTACTTGTGTTCCTCTTATATAGTGGATCAAGTATGTCAAAAGGACTGGTTCGGAATCCAGGATTTTTGGGATTGGGATCCCTAGTTTCGGCTTCTGGTTTAAACATATATTCACAGTAATTTATCCTATCATAATGATCTAAAAATTTACATAAATAATTATTAAGTAAACCATTTTATAAATACATTCAAGACACAGGGGGATATAAAATATCGACAGAAATCTAGAAAAGGTAATAGACATATATAGGTAAAATAAATAGATATGGAAGCATCCGTTTTCAACAACGGTATGGGGACATTAGTGAGTGATCAGTCTCCCCTAAATCAAGCCTACTTTCATTTTTTTAATATATATAATATACATCGTGGAAAACGCATTGATAACGCCTGTGTCGCAATGCGGCTTTAGTGTGTCTCCAAGGTTTTTTTCCCTTTTTTTTCCTCAAAGAATCTTCAGGTCTCAGAGATAATCATTATATTACATAGACTTTTACTATATTAATTTCTAATGCAATTATAGTGGCGACCAGTAGTTATATAGCAGGGTTTAACCCTTAGAGACACATTGTAGTAGACACATCGGGAGTGCTATAGTGCTATAATGATAATCAGATTTTGGAAAGCATTCATGTGAAAAAATCAGGTGGCTGGCTCATAATAATTGGCTGGGTATTATTCTGTGTGTACACATATTAATATAGTAAAGTGTCTCTATATTTATGGGTGTTCGTTCAATTGTCCAATATCTCTTATTGCGACCTATCTCATAGGGAACATATACACTTCCAATGCAACTCCAATACAACTTTCTTCATAGTTCAATATCCTGGAGTTTTTATAAGTTTTTTTTAAAAGTTTTTTTAAAGTTTTTTTTATAAAAATGGCTTTCTCTTCAAAACTCTGCAATATTTGCTTCTCTTTATTTTCGTTCATATAACTAAGATCAAGAAAACAATTTTGAACTGTCACATCTCATAGAGGATTTTCAGAGTTAAATAAAATGAAGTGACATGGAAATAACATGCGGTTTGGATGCGGCTTTAAACTGATGTTCTAAAATCTTACATGGAGATTCTTTTATTTTATTCTATATTTAATATTTAAGATGTCGATGGATGGGGGCCAGATGTAGAGGAAAAACTGTGCGACATTAAATATCACACAGTTGATCATCGACAGATGGCACCCATCCTATAGAAAGCCAAACAGTTCAAAATCTGCATTCAAGCCATACGGTTGTAGTGTATTGAATTCGAAGATTCGTTTTGTTTCAAGTCGTGACATCTTCTCAACATGGTTACCCCCTCTCCAGTCCCTTTGTACTTTCTCTATTGCTGAGAATTTCAAACAAGAGGGGTCTTGACTGTGTTATTTTAAAATGATGCGACAATGAATGATTTTCAAAACCCTTTTTTATGTTTCCAATGTGTTCTGCAATGCGCTTTTTTAACGTTCTTTTTGTCCTTCCCACATACTGGAGCTTACAGGGACATTCTATTACATATATTACATCCTCTGTGCTACAGGTCAAAAATTCATTAATTGTGTGGCAATGCTTATTCGATGTTGATCTAACTTCTATTGTTTTTTTAGGGAATGAAGTCAATTTACAGTTCCCACACCTGCCACAACGAAAGAAACCCTTAATATTTGCCCAGGATTGAATAGTTGAAGCACATTTCTTCTTTGCTTGGACGGTAGGTGCTATTTTAATACTTAGATTAGGGGCCTTTGTAAACACAATTTTTGGTTTAACTGGTATCAGTGCATTCAATATCTTATCCTTCTGTAATAAATGCCAGTGTTTGTTGACAATGGACTGTATTTTTCTAAAATCTCCGTTAAAGGGTAAAATCAAGCGCAAATTGGTATCCGTTTGTTCAGCTTTTCTAATTAGTCTATCTTTTTTATCAATAAAAAATTCCTCTCTCTTCATTTCCTTAACTTTGTTGAGGGCCACGTCTAAAATCTCCATCGGATATTTTTTCTCTAAAAATTGCTCTTTCATAACCTTAGCTTCTTTTTCGAATTCTTCGTTTAGTGTACAATTTCGTTTTTCTCTCCTCAACTGCCCCTGCGGAATATTAATTAACCAGTTAGGGAGATGACAGCTATTAAATAGAATATAGCTGTTGCAAGCTGTTGGTTTCACGAAAGTCGTACATTGTAGTTTGCCCCCTTGGTTTAAAATCCGTAGATCTAAAAATTCAAATGAGGTCTGACTGATATTTCCTGTAAAACTTAGATTCCACTCATTTTTATTAATATCCTCTAAAAATTGGTTCAAAGAGTCCCCATCTCCCTGCCAGATAAAAAATATGTCGTCGATATATCTCTGCCAGAGCACCAGGCTCGTCCCCAGCTTGGGTTGGATGTTTTCATATTCCCACTGTGCCATAAATAAATTAGCATAGCTGGGGGCGAACCTGGTGCCCATGGCTGTCCCCTGTATCTGTACATAAAAATCCCCTGCGAAGTTAAAATAATTGTGAGTCAAGATAAAATCTATTGCTTCCGCGACATACTCGATCTGCGTTTGATTCAAAATACCCTCCATTGTCAATTGTGATATGACTGCCTTTTTACCTAATTCGTGTTTGATCACGGTATAGAGTGACTGTACGTCAAGGGTACCCATAATCCAGTTTTCACCAAAATTAAATGATTCAATTGTTCTTATGATCTGTGTTGTATCCTTGACGTATGAGGGAACTTGTTTAACTCTGGATTGTAATGTCACATCTATATATTTGGATAAATTTGAGGTCAGTGATCCGATCCCCGATATAATCGGGTGACCAGGTGGATTTACATTATCTTTATGGACTTTGGGCAGGCAATAAAAAACAGGGATACGTGGGGACCTATTAATTAAGAAATTCTGCTCGTCTTCATTTAAAATTCCAATTTCTCTACCTTTAGTACACAATGTTTTTAATTCTGCTAAAAATGATTCGGTTGGGTCATTTAGGAGTTTTTTATATGTGCTGCTGTCTGCAAGTTGGCGCATACATTCAGCATTGTATTTTTCTAGGTCCTGTACCACTATGGCCCCTCCTTTGTCCGCAGGGCGGATAACAATGCTCTCTTCTTTTTGTAATTCTTTTAGAGCTTTTACCTCAGTGTTTGTTAGGTTGTTGCGTTTATATCTAACTTTTTCTTTTATTTTGCGAATATCATGTTCAACGCATTCTTTAAAGCTAGCCATTTCTTGACTTATCTCATTCCTGGGATATTTCTTTGAAGTTTTCTTTAGATCAGTATGGACAAATCTATTGTCGATTACAGTTTCTCGATTTATGGGATTTTTTAAAAAATATTTCTTTAAACACAAACGTCTTATAAATTTTTCGACACCAATAAAGGTGTCAAATTTGTTTAATTTGTTGGTGGGGGCAAATTGGAGACCTTTATTTAATAAAGTGACCTGTGCATTGGTTAGATTTTTGGTGCTCAAATTAATGATGGAGTCATTAGTGATTATAGTGTTATCTATCTGTGCTTTCTCCCTCTTCTTTTTCCCTCCTCTACGTATCTTTCCCTTTCCCCGTGATTCCTTGTTCTCATCCGATGTTCCTGGGTGTTGTAGTGTTCGTGTTGCTGTGCTTTCTCTGTTCTGTAGTGTTGTGCTCTGTGTGTTTCGTGTGGGGTTTGGGGTTTGTGTCTGAGATTGTATTGGTGATCTATTTGTGATTCTTTGTATCGTGTGTGTGTTCTCCCTTGTGATGATTCGTTCCTCGTCCGTGTTCTGTGGTGTGGTGGTGTCCTGTCTAAAAAATGTTCCCGTTCCTCCAAGATCTCAAATCTATTTTGGACGGGTATAGTGAAGTCATTTGTGAATTTTTCCCTATTGGATGTGCCCTCATTTATAAATATTTCCCTATTGGGTCTGTTTTCCTCTTGTATAAAATTAAGTGAAGTAGGTCTTATTGGTGTATCCCGTTGTGTGTCCCCGATGTCAAGGTTTCTTCTGTTTATTCTGTTTTCATAACTGATCTTTTTAGTCTTTTTATCTATAATCTCTTGTTCAATTCTGTCCAGGTTAATGCATAATCTGGACTGAAAGGTCAGGAATCTTAAATATTAAATATAGAATAAAATAAAAGAATCTCCATGTAAGATTTTAGAACATCAGTTTAAAGCCGCATCCAAACCGCATGTTATTTCCATGTCACTTCATTTTATTTACTCTGAAAATCCTCTATGAGATGTGACAGTTCAAAATTGTTTTCTTGATCTTAGTTATAAGAACGAAAATAAAGAGAAGCGAATATTGCAGAGTTTTGAAGAGAAAGCCATTTTTATAAAAAAAAACTTTTAAAAAAACTTTTAAAAAAACTTTTAAAAAAAACTTATAAAAACTCCAGGATATTGAACTATGAAGAAAGTTGTATTGGAGTTGCATTGGAAGTGTATATGTTCCCTATGAGATAGGTCGCAATAAGAGATATTGGACAATTGAACGAACACCCATAAATATAGAGACACTTTACTATATTAATATGTGTACACACAGAATAATACACAGCCAATTATTATGAGCCAGCCACCTGATTTTTTCACATGAATGCTTTCCAAAATCTGATTATCATTATAGCACTATAGCACTCCCGATGTGTCTACTACAATGTGTCTCTAAGGGTTAAACCCTGCTATATAACCACGATGTATATTATATTTGTGGTCATGGCTACGGCCAAGAGGTATCCGAAGAACCCTAGGGAGAGAAACAACAGGAACAACCTAACCCAGCTAGGCGTGTCTTAGCTGACCTGACTAAATGGCTTGTTGTGTGCCCTGAGCCATGATCGTGGGTAGGCCTATAAGTGGGCATACCCTGTGGAAATGAGAAGATAAGGGAGGGAGGGTGGGGCACCTGAGAACCCACGCCTGGAAGTGAGGGTGTGGCTCGTATATGAAGAGCCTCCGCCCCTCCCACAAATGCAGGCTGACTAATCAGCCTTACCAACTTGTGGTCATGGCTACGGCCAAGAGGTATCCGAAGAACCCTAGGGAGAGAAACAACAGGAACAACCTAACCCAGCTAGGCGTGTCTTAGCTGACCTGACTAAATGGCTTGTTGTGTGCCCTGAGCCATGATCGTGGGTAGGCCTATAAGTGGGCAAAAACCAAGCCAAGTAGGGTAGAAAAGGAATTCGAATGGCATGTGCAAACTAATCCCCAAGCCAACTGCAAGGCGTCAGGGATCTAGAGCGAAAATTCGGGGTATACGAGGCAAGACCAGTAGGAGACCTACAACCCATCTTGTGGATGACAAGGCCAGAGACATGATTCTCAATATTGCGTATACTGCCCCAAAGCGGAATGGAGGACCGGGAATACGTTGTGAAATGGATCATAAAAACCAACTGAAACTTGTAAAGTTTGGCTCTAGTGCGAGTACTGGCAATGCCCTAGCCTCAGGAGATCGTGGGACCGCAACCTAACTGCCTAGACTATTTAGAAATGAGGGCCAAAAAGAAACCATGAAGATAGGAAGAGAATCCTTGAATAGTTCCCCAGACAACAGCTATCTGCTAGCCGTGGTCCGCGCGTTGTTCTACTGTGTGCCCGAGAATTATTTTTGCGTTTGAGACGTGAAGACCGACCTACAATCTGAAACTTCTACCGTGAGGAAATGCTGGACCTTGTCCAAAATCCGATTTAACGTGGTTGTAGGGAGTCTGAGGTTAGTGCGGCAAGAAGCTACGAAGCCATAATATACAAGATTCTGTCTATGCCCTCCCATGAGTGAGGGAATGCAATGCAATGAAGCTACCGACGAAAATGAGTTCCTGGTCATGGTAAAAAAAAGGCAAAGACTTTGCGCGGGGACCTGGTTGACAAGATATGATTGACTACGATCAGAGACTGAAATGTTAGAGGGAATTGCCCTACTTGTTCTTCATCTGGCAGGACCTGAACGAAAGCATGAACAATTAAAGAAAGACTAAATATCTGCGTAAGACATGACAATGATGCTGTAGGGCGAACCGGACCAGTTTGTGGTCAAAACATAAAGTGAGCAATCAACGTTGATTATTAGGAAATTAGGGAAGCAGGTATGTATGCGATACATAGGGGCCAAATCAGCCCAGATGCACAACCAACCAGGCAATCAGCCCAGCAGGACTGAAAAACAGTCATCGGGCCCCCGAAGCCATGGGGCCGAAGCTGTCATCGGGCCCCCGAAGCCATGGGGCCGAAGCTGTCATCGGGCCCCCAAAGCCATGGGGCCGAAGCTGTCATCGGGCCCCCGAAGCCATGGGGCCGAAGCTGTCATCGGGCCCCCGAAGCCATGGGGCCGAAGCTGTCATCGGGCCCCCGAAGCCATGGGGCCGAAGCTGTCATCGGGCCCCCGAAGCCATGGGGCCGAAGCTGTCATGGGGCCGAAGCTGTCATCGGGCCCCCGAAGCCATGGGGCCGAAGCTGTCATCGGGCCCCCGAAGCCATGGGGCCGAAGCTGTCATCGGGCCCCCGAAGCCATGGGGCCGAAGCTGTCATCGGGCCCCCAAAGCCATGGGGCCGAAGCTGTCATCGGGCCCCCAAAGCCATGGGGCCGAAGCTGTCATCGGGCCCCCAAAGCCATGGGGCCGAAGCTGTCATCGGGCCCCCAAAGCCATGGGGCCGAAGCTGTCATCGGGCCCCCAAAGCCATGGGGCCGAAGCTGTCATCGGGCCCCCAAAGCCATGGGGCCGAAGCTGTCATCGGGCCCTCGAAGCCATGGGGCCGAAGCTGTCATCGGGCCCCCGAAGCCATGGGGCCGAAGCTGTCATCGGGCCCCCGAAGCCATGGGGCCGAAGCTGACATCGGGCCCCCGAAGCCATGGGGCCGAAGCTGACATCGGGCCCCCGAAGCCATGGGGCCGAAGCTGACATCGGGCCCCCGAAGCCATGGGGCCGAAGCTGACATCGGGCCCCCGAAGCCATGGGGCCGAAGCTGTCATCGGGCCCCCGAAGCCATAGGGCTGAAGCTGTGACCGGGCCCCCAAAGCTATGGGGCCGAAGCTGTCATCGGGCCCCCAAAGCCATGGGGCCGAAGCTGTCATCGGACCTGAATAAAAGGTGCAGGTTAAATTAAACCATGAGCCTGACCGATGTGGCAGGCGATACCTAAGATAAACTACGTGGCCTGAATGACATGCAAGGCGAAATATCGTTAGGAACGAGACCTGACCGACGTGGAAGGTGACCCCAATATGAGTTCAACTGCATGACCTGAAAAGACGAAGGGAAACGTGACAGAAAATGGAGATAATAACGGACAAAGTAAAATTAAACCTGAATAAAATAAGCTGGCAAGCAGGTAAAGATATGAGTCATTCAAAAGCATAGATGCACAGATGGACAGACAACCATTGGTCGGACCCCTGAAGCCATGGGGCCGAAGCAACCACCAGGGGCCCATGGGGCCGGGCAGCCGCCAGGATGCGAACCTTAGAATTAAGGACGGCAGGGGAAAAGATTGGGGCTTAACCCAACGGGTTTAGTAATCAACCGGGACTCGATGACCTAGAAAGACAAAGACATGGGGTAAAGCTTCTTAATGAAATGAGGCTGAAATGAACTGCAAGTACTAATCTGTAAAATATAAATGAACAAAAGAAAACTTCTGAAAGGTGTGCCATGGAAAATAGTATCAGATGGCCGTATGACCTACCAATGTCGATGACGATTGTGAAATCCTCTAAGCCAAGAGCCATGCGTGAGAGTCCCCCATGGCGGGAGCCATGCGTGAGAGCCCCCCATGGCGGGAGCCAAGCGTGAGAGCCCCCCATGGCGGGAGCCAAGCGTGAGAGCCCCCCATGGCGGGAGCCAAGCGTGAGAGCCCCCCATGGCGGGAGCCAAGCGTGAGAGCCCCCCATGGCGGGAGCCAAGCGTGAGAGCCCCCCATGGCGGGAGCCAAGCGTGAGAGCCCCTCATGGCGGGAGCCATGCGTGACAGCCACTCATGGCGGGAGCCATGCGTGAGAGCCCCTCATGGCGGGAGCCATGCGTGAGAGCCCCTCATGGCGGGAGCCATGCGTGAGAGCCCCTCATGGCGGAACAAGTATCAGATGACCGTGCGAACTACGAATGACGATGCCAGTCGTGAGGTCCTATAAGCGAAGAGCCACTCGTGCGAGCCTCTTATGAATTTTATTATTATTATTTTTTATAAACCACTTATGCAGCACCAGAATGCCTTGGGGACTCGCATAACCATGACCCCCTCCAACAGCAAACCTGGAAACACTAACCAGCCTACAACCATGTTGTACCCCTAACAAACAGAACATGAAAAAACGGTCATGGGGCCCCCGGAGCCATGAGGCCGGATCAGTCATAGGGCCCCCGAAGACAGAGGGATGACGATAAGTAATTAAAACGTAAGCCGGACCTGATGGCATATGAAGCGACTTGAATGATTAGATTGGCTAGAAGGTGGCCTAAGGAAGATGACTGCCAACAGGCGTTAAAAATATAGTCATTAGTAATCCGAAGCACGTGCATACATAAAACACTAACCACCGCGAACCATAAACGTAAACATGAAATTGAAACAGAGATGGGAGAAAAAACAAGAGCCTGAGGCATTGCAAGTTCGCTAAGAGAAGTCTCTTATCGTGACAAACAAATAAACGGTTTGTGAAAACATAGCAGGAAACTTACTGGCCCACTGACCTCTGCTGAGGAGCTGTTTGGTGAACTGGGGCAGGAGACCAATCTGAGTGAATACGAACCAGAAGTAAAAGGAGACCAGTCTGAGTGAATATGAACCAGGATTAAAACAGAAAGTAGGCCTATGGAATGTAACAGACCACCAAGGAAGGGAACGTAAGCCTGAAAAGAACGCAGTTATGTTTGTCGGGAGAGAGGTACCAGAGCGGTGGGTGCAGACTGCCCCAATGAGATTGAGCAAAACCATGACGTAGCAATGAACAGGAGAATGCAGCTTTGAGTGGGAGCAGAGTACAACACATGATGTAACAACAAATGGGTGAATGCAGCTTTGGATGCGAGTGGTACCTAAAAAACATGGTATGGGCGCAGCTCTGAGTATGGGTAGCGCATGAAAAGCATGGTATAAAGCGGACGTATAAATGCAACCTGGAAGTGAGCAGAGTATTGACGTGATGCGAAAGCAGACACGTGGACGCAGCTCTAGTAGTGAAAGGAGTATAGGACAACATGCGAAAGCAGACATGCGGACGCAGCTTTGGATGTGAACAGAATATTAACTTGATGTGGCAGCAGACATGGAAAGCGGCTTTGGTGAGTGGGGTATACGACCTGGTGTAGCAGTAGAAGTGTGAACACAACTTTGGGTATAAGCAGAGCATGAAATTTGGTATAAACGCAGCTCTGGTTGTGAGTGGAGCAAGGTGGGAACACCAGGGTGGTGCGTCCAGAGCATGAAAACAGAGTAACAGTAGCAGCTATGGCTGTAAGCCGAGTATACAACATGTAATAACAGGCGTGTAATACGGATCCGGCTGTCGGCTGGGGACAGATTGAGATGTAACAGCCAACAGGTGAACGCAGCTTGAATGCGAGACCAATCTGAGTGAATACGAACCAAGAGTGGAAAAGTACAGGACAGTAAGGACGTGCGGATGCAGCATAAGACATGAAATAAAAGCCGAAAGTGTAAATGCAGCTCAGGATAACAGCAGAGCGTGAAAGTGCAGCAGGGTTTTTAAGTACATGGAGCAGTGAAATACGTGAAGTCTAAAGATGGTGGTAGCGGGGGGAGGGGGGGAGACACATCGCAAGGAACAGCTACAGCAAGAGGCCTAAACAATAACAGCTGCGTCCGATCTCCAAACATGACGTCACGTGCAGCCCGGGTAACTTTCTTTACAGCAAACCGGCTGAAGTAACTTTTCATACGAGACGAACGAAACAAAGTGAAACTTGTAAGATTTATAGGAGCTAACTCCTATTACCAACAAACAAAGTTGAAAAGAAAATAGAAGTATTTAGGCCCAACAAGCAAACCTGAGGTAGCAGATTCTGAGGCAAAGCCTCCCGTTCGCTAGCAAAGTCGGTTCCGACCGGCCAGGAGAGACGGCCCCGGCCCAACCTACTTACGTAGTACGGCGCGTGCATGCCACGGAAGCAGAGAGCAAAATAACAAGCTCTATTCTGGCTCCATGCTGCAAAGAAAGACTCCTACCACCAGAGAAGCTAGTCTGCTAATGACACCCAGCAGCAGCTGTGCACCTGAGAACACATGCCTGAGAGTGAGGCTGTGGCTCGTATATGAAGAGCCTCCGCCCCTCCCACAAATGCAGGCTGACTAATCAGCCTTACCAACATATTAAAAAAATGAAAGTAGGCTTGATTTAGGGGAGACTGATCACTCACTAATGTCCCCATACCGTTGTTGAAAACGGATGCTCCCATATCTATTTATTTTACCTATATATGTCTATTACCTTTTCTATATTTCTGTCGATTATTTTATATCCCCCTGTGTCTTGAATGTATTTATAAAATGGTTTACTTAATAATTATTTATGTAAATTTTTAGATCATTATGATAGGATAAATTACTGTGAATATATGTTTAAACCAGAAGCCGAAACTAGGGATCCCAATCCCAAAAATCCTGGATTCCGAACCAGTCCTTTTGACATACTTGATCCACTATATAAGAGGAACACAAGTAGGGGGAAATTAACCACTGAGGAAGGGGTCATTTCTGTAAATCCCCGAAACGCGTCTGGTACTATCCCCCCAATAAGCGGAGAGACCCTGCAAGTTCGAGGAAGCCTGGACAAATTGCCTTTTAACCAGCGAGGTGCCGAAGTGAGCCACTGCTATTATACGAGAGGTAACTACACCACGTGGAGCAAACAAACCTCACTGGCGCCAAAGTTCAAATCTGGTTACTAGCTCTTGAGACCGGAGATAGCACGGACTTACCGAGTCGAGAGCCCATGATCCAGCACCTAAAGACCCTCGGGTAAGCACTTTCATATCTCCAACAAGCGATCACTCCTTATTCCAAATACAGCGGGACGCCGCTGTGCGTATGAACAGCCTGACTGCTGTATAATCAAACAGTTAAGCTGCATATGCCTGAGACTTTGGGACTTTGATCATTGATATATAGTGGTGATAGAGGACTGTCTACGGGAGAGGATAACCCATATTATTGCCCAAATCCTATATGGAATATAAAATACAACCAGTGAACTATCTATTATATTGAATATTTGAATCCAACGCACATATTCGTATTCGTATAATTATTATTGGGATCTATATTTATTAAATATATTGTCTGATTTAATGTATTTTATATAGCTGTAGTGTATATTCTTTTATAACCATCTTATTTCACTACCCATTTTATTGTCGGTACCATTTTTATCTGCTGCTTCACATCCAATTTTATACTTGCTGATATTGTAATGTATTGTTATTATTTATATTGTCATTAAAGATCCCTATACTTTTAGAGTGTGCCCCACTTCCATTATTTATATTAGTCACTATTTTCAGACTGGGTGTTGTCTGATTAGTGGGTGCACCTCTACGCGGTTCTCCACCCCATTCTAGTGCGACATTACTCAATTGTTTCAAATATTAAATTGTGCCCCATAAATGTGCACCACTCACCTAGCCCTTGTGCTGTTCCTGATTATAATGACCGCATTAAGCCTCATTCACACGTCCGTGCTGAAATCCGTGAGACGCTGGTCAGTGATGCATCCGTGAAGCTGTCCGTAATGGATCCGTGTAGGGTCTGTGTGTCCGTTTTATTCTGCCCGCTGGCCGTTGCCCAACTGTGGCAGTATTGCGGCCTGCAAACAGCGGGTCTGTAATATGTGGGCACCGGCTGTGTGCTCCCCGCATCACAGATACAGACTCATTCACTTGCTTCTGTGGTGTTTCTGTCCGTGCCTCCGCACTGCAAAAAAATAGAACATGTTGTATTTTTTTGCGGTGCGGACCGATCACGGACAGATTCAAGTTGAATGGATCTCGATCCGTCCCGGCCGCCGCACGGACGTTTTCCGTGCATTAGGGGCCGCAAATTGCGGTGCCCAATGCAAGGAACGGCCGCACGACAGTTGTGTGCATGAGGCCTTAGTTTAACAAAAATTCTGAAAAGACAACAGATTTTTCATAATCTGGGATCTTGAATAGTATTAAAATGAACTGATCTCTGCCCATTCCCTTCCAACACACCTTATTTCTCTCGCAACATGTTTGAATTGTATTTAGATTTAGTGGTGCCAGACATGCACTAATGGGAGACCTGGGAAATGTTTGTTGGACAGGACAGATTCTTGGCTATGTGTAATAAGAGTAGAAAAGATGTAGTGTATGAAGTGGTCTATTTGCTTTGTTATACATGGTTGTGAGCAAGCTGATCTCTTTTTTTTCTTGGCTTTGATCTATATGAGTCTTTGGAAATCTATTATGTGAATAAAGAATCTGTATGCTCATTGAAACTGTATTGCTCAAGGAGCACGCAATGACTGCACATGAAAAACTATTCAGTCTGTTCATATTTTGCAACATTTTCCAGTGAAGTGCCCAGCAGAATTGACTTCCTTTTGCATGAGGTCATTTGGTTTCCATCAATTCTTAAATTTTTAGCTTCTAATTATATCTTTGTCAAGAAAAGTTGTGCAGAGATGCGCTAAGTGTAAACATAGTTAAAGTGTTTAAATTCATGTACAGTAGTTCTGACAGCTTTACGAGGATGTAAAGCAGTTGTTAGAAAGGAAGGAGCTAGCTGTGGGAATCAGCAAATACCGTATGCTGCTGAATTACTGCCTGTTTATTTAGATGTGAGGGCTACTTTGGAGGGAAATGACCGATAGATAGCTTGTTGATGACTAAGTGGGAACACTTCAAGTTTGTTTGAAGTAATCAGAACTGGTCACAGGGGTGGCATAGGCTCATTGGTGCCTGAGGCTTAAAGGTACCCATTCACATTAGTCCAAATTTGTTTAAAAACAGATGAACAGTAGTTGTTTTATCTGACAGATTACAGATCATCATCTGAAAAGAAGTCTTCCGTGTTTGAAATTTTCAGTCAGATTTGTCAACCAACAGGTTTGCCTTTGGTCTAATCCTGAGGGCATTATCCTGGCAGTCCCCTGGCTTTAACACTTAGGCCCCCAAACAGCAATCTAGATTTCAATGCAAGGCAGCCACCAGGCTGCTTTGAATAGTCTTTGTGCGGTTGACAGCTGACCCACTGGTGTCAGAGACACTGGTGCGGAGCACTAAGGGTTCAGGCAAAACTCATATTCAGTAACAGGCCAGGGTCAGGGCAGGCAACTGAGGGTGAATACGATATTCAGGCACAGGTCGGTTTAGGCAACAGAGAATCTATCTAATGCTGCATACACATGCTGTTGAGAAAACTGTGAAACCAAGCTCGAGAGACGACAGGAATTAGACTGAGTTCATATCACCGTTCAGCTTTCAGTTCTTCTCTTCAGAAGAAGAAAAACAAAAACAAATTGTGTTTCATTAGTTAAGCATAGAATTGCATAGGATCTATTTTTTAAAGGATCCTGTAAAAAATTCATCCTGTTTAGAGTTGAGCGAACCCTAACTGTAAAGTTCGGGTTCGTACCGACCTTTAGGTTTTTCGGCACCCGGACCCGAACATTTACGTAAAAGTTTGGGTTCGGTGTTCGGCGCTTTCTTGGCGCTTTTTGAAAGGCTGCACAGCAGCCAATCAACAATCGTCATACTACTTGCCCCAAAAGGCCATCACAGCCATGCCTACTATTGGCATGGCTGTGATTGGCCAACTGCAGCATGTGACCCAGCCTCTATTTAAGCTGGAGTCACGTAGCGCCGCCCGTCACTCTGCTCGGATTAGTGTAGGGAGAGGCTGCAGCTGCTGTGAGGGAGAGATCAGGGAGAAATCTTATCAAGAACTGCTTTTTTTACTCAGCGATCTACAGAAAATGTGTTTTGTGGGTGCAGTGCACAATTTTGTTAAGCCTGCCCTGAGCCAACTACTGCTGAAAACAAACTTTTTTTACTTCAGTTTGTCAATATCAATACATAATCGGCAGCCATTTTATGCAACGATAGTGCACCAGCACAGGCTATCTGCATGTCTGCAAATCCAGAAATACATCTTTTTGCTTACTGGGGTGAAAAAAAACTCTAATATACTGGCCCAGTGACTGTCACATTTAGGCCAGAAATACATCTTTTTGGTTACTGGGGTGAAAAAACGCTCTAATCTACTGCAAAATCTGGGATAAGACGTGCATAAGTGACTGTCACATTTAGGCCAGAAATACGGCTTTTTGGTTACTGGGGTGAAAAAACCCTCTGATATACTGAACATCTGGGATAAGATGTGCATAAGTGAGTGTCACATTTAGGCCAGAATTTCCAGAAATACATCTATTTGCTTACTGGGGTGAAAAAACCCTCTAATATACTGCAAAATCTGGGATTAGACATGCATAAGTGACTGTCACATTTAGGCCAGAAATACGGCCTTTTGATTACTGGGATGAAAAAACCCACTAATATACTGCACATCTGGGATTAGACGTGCATAAGTGACTGTCACATTTAGGCCAGAAATACGGCTTTTTGATTACTGGGGTGAAAAAACCCTCTAATATATACTGCACATCTGGGATTAGACGTGCATAAGTGACTGTCACATTTAGGCCATAAATACGGCTTTTTGGTTACTGGGGTGAAAAAACCCTCTAATATACTGCACATCTGGGATAAGACGTGCATAAGTGAAAGTCACATTTAGGCCAGAAATACATCTTTTTGCTTACTGGGGTGAAAAAACCCTCTGATATACTGCACATCTGGGATTAGACATGCATAAGTGACCGTGAAATTTAGGCCACAAATACGGCTTTCTCATACTGGGGCATACTGGGGTGAAAAAAAAGCATCTGTTTCATATAGTGCACATCTAGGATTAGACATGCATAAATGAGTGTCACATTTAGGCCAGAAATACAGCTTTTTGCTTAATGGGGTGAAAAAACCCTCTGATATACTGCACATCTAGGATTAGACGTGCATAAGTTACTGTGAAATTTAGGCCACAAATACCGCTGTCATATAGAGTTTAAAAAAAAAGAGTGCAATACCCTACATCAGGGTTTTTATTGGCGGTTAATTATTTTTAACAGACTTAACCACTTTTTACTTTGCTTTGTGAACGCTAACCATGAGGCAAACATCTAATAAGAGACGCAGTCATGGTTATGGTGGTGGTGTTGGTGGAGCCTCTTGTGCAGGGAGAGGACGTGGCCGTTCTGCACAGCTACACGTCCTACTGAACCTACTACCTCAGGTCCCAGTAGCCGCCAGAATCTACAGCGATATTTGGTCGGGCCTTATGCCGTTCTAAGGATGGTAAGGCCTGAGCAAGTACAGGCGCTAGTTAATTGGGTGGCCGACAGTGGATCCAGCACGTTCACATTATCTCCCACCCAGTCTTCTGCAGAAAGCGCACAGGTGGCGCCTGAAACCCATGCCCAGTCTGTCACATCATCCCCGTGCATATTGGGGAACCTGTCTGAGCCTCAAGTCATGCAGCAGTCTCTTATGCTGTTTGAAGACTCTGCTGGCAGGGTTTCCCAAGGGCAACCACCTAGCCCTTCCCCAGGAGTGGAAGACATAGAATGCACTGACACACAACCACTTATATTTCCTGATGAGGACATGGGAATACCACCTCAGCACGTCTCTGATGATGACGAAACACAGGTGCCAACTGCTGCGTCTTACTGCAGTGTGTAGACCGAAAAGGATGTCAGGGAGGAAGACTGGGTGGAAGACGATGCAGGGGACTATGAGGTCCTAGACCCCACATGGAATGAAGGTCGTGCCACTGACTTTCAGAGTTCGGAGGAAGAGGCAGTGGTGAGACGAGCCAACAGCGTAGCAAAAGCGGGAGCAGGGTGCAAAAGCCGAGCAGCCGTCACCAAAACAGTTCGCCTGCTACTGGCCACCGTCACCAGGGACCCAGCACACCAAAGGCAGCTTCAAGGAGTTTCCTGGCATGGCACTTCTTCACACAATGTGCTGACGACAAGACCCGAGTGGTTTGCACGCTATGCCATCAGAGCCTGAAGCGAGGCATTAACGTTCTGAACCTTAGCACAACCTGCAGGACCAGGCATCTACATGCGAGACACAGGCTGCAGTGGAGTAAGCACCTTCAAAACCAAGAAAGGGCTCAGGCCCCTCCTGCTCCCTCTACTGCTGCTGCCTCGGCCTCTTCCTCCGCCACTGGAGGAACGTTTGCACCTGCCGCCCAGCAAACAGAGGATGTGCCACCAACAACACCACCTCCGTCACCAAGCATCTCCACCATGTCACACGGAAGCGTTCAGCTCTCCATCTCACAAACCTTTTGAGAGAAAGCGTAAATTCCCACCTAGCCACCCTCGATCCCTGGCCCTGAATGCCAGTATTTACAAACAGCTGGCCTTTGAAATGCTGTCATTCAGGCTGGTGGAGACAGACAGCTTCAAACAGCTTATGTCGCTTGTTGTCCCACAGTACGTTGTTCCCAGCCGCCACTACTTCTCCAGGAGAGCCCTGCACAACCAAGTATTGAATAAAATAAAGTGTGCACTGCGCAACGGCATCTGTGGCAAGGTCCACCTAACCACAGATACGTGGACCAGTAGGCACGGCCTGGGATGCTATATCTCCCTAACTGCACACTGGGTAAATGTAGTGGCGGCTGGGCCGCCAAGGATCGCAGGGCATCGTTCTTTGCCTCCTGTTGCCTCCTCTTCCTACTCGGCTTCCTCCTCCTCTTCTACCACCTCCTCATCCGGTCAGCAACAGACCTTCACCACCAACTTCAGCACAGCCACTGGTGCATGGCTGGGGGAATACGGAGGACGCAGACGATACGCCTCCCACAGAGGACATCTTGTCCTTACCTCTGGGCAGCCTGGCACACATGAGCGACTACATGCTGCAGTGCCTGCACAACGACAGCAGAGTTGCCCACATTTTAACGTGTGCTGACTACTGGGTGGCCACCCTGCTGGATCCCCGTTACAAAGACAATGTGCCGTCCTTAATTTCCTCACTGGAGCGTGATCGGAAGATGCGCGACTGCAGGCGCACGCTGGTAGACGCGCTCCTGAGAGCATTCCCGACTGATGCCGGGGGACAAGTGGAAGCACAAAGTTAAGGCAGGGGAGGAGGAAGAAGTCGCCAACGCAGCTGTGTCAGCGCCAGCACTTCAGAAGGCAGGGTTAGCATGGCCGTCATGTGGAAAAGCTTTGTCACCTCGCCGCAACAACCGGCCCCAACTGCTGATATGGAGCGTGTTAGCAGGAGGCAGCATTTGAACAACATGGTGGAACAGTACCTGTGCACACGACTACATGTACTGACTGATGGTTCTGCCCCATTCAACTTCTGGGTCTTTAAATTGTCCACATGGCCAGAGCTTGCCCTGTATGCCTTGGAGGTGCTGGCCTACCCTGCAGCCAGTGTACTCTGTGAACGTGTATTTAGCACGGCAGGAGGCGTCATTACAGACAGACGCAGCCGCCTGTCCACAGCCAACGTGGACAAGCTCACGTTCATTAAAATGAACCAGGTTTGGATCCCACAAGACTTGTCTGTACCTTGTGCAGAATAGACATTTATACCACCATCAAACATACATTCTTGTACTCAAGTCAAGTGCAATGATTCTTTGTTTTCTTTTTCTTTATTTGTCCCAAAATTTTGGAATAAAAAATAAAAAAAAAACATTGTTGGCTACCTCCTCCCTCTCCATTGCTGCCTCCACCTACAACACCACATTCACCGCTTCCTCAACCTCCGACTCCATATCCACCTCCTTCTCTGAGTTGCAGGTTAATAATTTGTAATTTTTAGTTATTTTATTTCATTTTAAGTTATTTCCCTATCCACATTTGTTTGCAGAGCATTTGCCATGCTCTTAAGCACATTTTGCTGCCTTTTACATCCCTCTAGCCTTTTCAAGGACTATTTTAGAGCCATTTTAATGCAAAAAAGTGCCAATTTTAGTGCACTAAATTGAAAAAAATCATATTTTTAATTGTCGGTGACATTTTACCATTTTTGACGTATACAAACCCCTGCTGTGCCTGGGTGACAGGGGCCTAAATCTCTCAAAATCCTCAGTTCTATTGCTGGGTGACATGATCCCCCTTTTGCCGTGAATGAACCCCTGCTGTGCCTGGGTGACATGGGCCTAAATCTCTCAAAATCCTCTGTTCTATTGCTGGGCGACAAGAACCCCCTTTTGCCATGAATGAACCCCTGCTGTGCCTGGGTGACAGGGGCCTAAATCTCTCAAAATCCTCTGTTCTATTGCTGGGTGACATGAACCCCCTTTTGCCGTGAATGAACCCCTGCTCTGCATTGCTGACAGGGAACTAAATTTAGTGAAAACATCTGTTACTGATCGGAAGATGCGCGACTACAAGCGCACGCTGATGGGATTCCCACCTGACAGCGGGGGCACAGTGGAAGCACAAGGCGAAGGCAGAGGAGGAGGAAGAGGTCACCAATGCAGCTGGGGCACCACCAGCACCTGAGAAGGCAGGGTTAGCATGGCCCAAATGTGGAAAAACTTTGTCAGCCTTGGAGGTGTTGACCTGCCCTGCAGCCAGTGTATGGTGTGAATGTGTGTTTAGCATGGCAGAGAGCGTTATCACAGGCCACAGCCAATGTGGACAAGCTTACGTTTATTAAAATGAACCAGGCATGGATACCACAGGACTTGTCCGTACCTTGTGCAGAATAGACATTTATACCAGCCTCAACCATCCATTCTTGTACTCAAGTGCACTTATTCTTTGTTTTATTTTGTTATATGTCCCAATATTTTGGGGGATACCCCAATTTAAAAATAAAAAATAACACAAATCAGTGTTGGCTACCTATTCCTCCTTCACCGCCGCTTCCACCAACACCGCCACGTCAACCTACACCGCCACATCCACCCATCCACTGCCTCCTCAACCTCCTACTTCTAGATCCAGATTGTTATTTTAAATTTTTCTGTATTTTATGTTATTTTAAGTAATTTCCCTATCCACATTAGTTTGCAGAACAGTTGCCATGCTCTTAAGCAAATTTTGATGCCTTTTGCAGCCCTCTAGCCCTTTCCAGGACTATTTTAGAGCCATTTTAGTGCCCAAAAGTTCGGGTCCCCATTGACTTCAATGGGGTTAGGGTTTGGGGTCAAGTTCGGGTCCCGAACCCAAACTTTTTTTTCAAGTTTGGCCGAACTCGTCAAACCCGAACTCCCAGGTGTCCGCTCAACTCTAATCCTGTTGCATCAGTTGTCATCCGTTTCAGTCATTTCTGTCTGAGATCTAATTTGGCCCAAAGTTCAAGGAGTTGTTTTTTATAGTAATTGGGCTGCTAGCTGGCTCCTACACAGCACTAGAAAGATAGTACTGTCTCTTACTGTTGTGCATTGCAGCAGAGTCTGTATATATGTGAATAGCACAAGTCCTAAAACACAAAGAAATACTCAAGTAATTCAATCTACCTGTCACAAGGGTACAAAACATACAAAAAATGCCAGGCCGCTTATAATGAATTAATACTTTATTTCAAAATGACATAAATTTACAAACATGATTAAAAAAAAGTATGGTGCAGGAGATAAAAAGAGAGAAGACATCACTGGAGGAAACATACAGCGGATACATGTCCGTACATCAGTCCATCAATGCAATACATAGGAAGATAAAGTGCAAATGCAAACAAATCATCTGTAATCAAAAGGACATCGAACAATTACCCATACTGCGTCTCCTCCAGGTTGGCGCCATCCTGGAGGAGACGCAGTATGGGTAATTGTCCGATGTCGTTTTGATTACAGATGATTTGTTTGCATTTGCACTTTATCTTCCTATGTATTGCATTGATGGACTGATGTACGGACATGTATCCGCTGTATGTTTCCTCCAGTGATTTCGTCTCTCTTTTTATTTCCTGCACCATACATTTTTTTAATCATGTTTGTAAATTTATGTCATTTTGCAATAAAGTATTAATTCATTATAAGCGGCATGGCATTTTTTGTAGGTTTTGTATTGTGGTAGTTTGCCATAGGCTTATGCCAGTTAATTACTTCTTTAAGTAATGATTCCCTGGTTGGGGTATATATTGGTTTTTCTGTCACAAGGGTGTCAAGACCTATCACTGACCCTGTGGTGTCTGGGATCAGAAGGTCGCAGTGGGTGGCTATTCGCTCCATGACCTAGTTGTGGGAATTGATTCCGGTCCAGGTTGTCCTGTTTTAGTTTGCAATCCCTTTTGTCCTATCTAGGTATCAGTAGTTTTCATTTCAGCAGTTTTTTGTCTGCAACTCCCTGCCACTATATATTCTCTCTTCCTATTTCCCTTGCTGTCAGATATAGACCTTCCTTTCAGGTTAACTATTCTGACCTCAGGTGGTGTTGCTGTGAAACCTGCTGGAGCTGTTGGAACCAGTGCAGTTGGATCTCCGGTTCTGTCCAGTTTGTTTCCGGCGATGCTACAAGGAGGAAGCGCGTCGCTGGCTCCCCGTTACAGTACCACGAGGGTCCACCGGACCCATATTTACTGGAGCGGGTTTTTCCGGGTGAGTAAGATGGAATTTTCTCACCAGCCTAGCAGCATGCATCTTACTAGACTAGCCTCAGGACCAAAGCCCTTCCAATGGACCAAATATTGCAGAGAGTTTCAGACCTTTCTTGCATCAATAATCATAGAGACCTTGAATTCTGGTTGACCGGCCACCTCCGCTGGTCGTGGAGCTACCTGTGAAGGGGATAACGGCTGTGACGGACTGAACCGTCACTGGGGCTGCTGGAGAAGCCTGAGGGCCAGCCTCCTTCCTACAGACTATGGATCCAGCACTATGGAGACTCCCTCAGACCTTTTGGGGTTACAAGGAACTATGAACCCTGATTTATGTGTGGAATTTATATGCCACATATTTCCTATTGCCTATTAAAAAGTCATGGTGTGGATTCAGCAAAACAAAAAGGGTTAACTCTGCACTGAGACTCCCACTGATTGTGTTAGTGATGGGATTAAGATAGCTGATTATAGGAGAAGCCAACTCCTAGATGAGTAGATCACCCTATGATACACTCAGGAGATAATCCCATCACATGTGTCTCCTCTCTCCCTATTCATTCATTATGGAGGGGGTGAAGATGTCTGTTTGCATGTTGTTCATGGTTGATTGCGTTATGTTGTTAGACTTCTTGAACTGTATATACAGTCGTGGCCAAAAGTTTTGAGAATGACACAAATATTAGTTTTCACAAAGTTTGCTGCTAAACTGCTTTTAGATCTTTGTTTCAGTTGTTTCTGTGATGTAGTGAAATATAATTACACGCACTTCATACATTTCAAAGGCTTTTATCGACAATTACATGACATTTATGCAAAGAGTCAGTATTTGCAGTGTTGGCCCTTCTTTTTCAGGACCTCTGCAATTCGACTGGGCATGCTCTCAATCAACTTCTGGGCCAATTCCTGACTGATAGCAACCCATTCTTTCATAATCACTTCTTGGAGTTTGTCAGAATTAGTGGGTTTTTGTTTGTCCACCCGCCTCTTGAGGATTGACCACAAGTTCTTAATGGGATTAAGATCTGTGGAGTTTCCAGGCCATGGACCCAAAATGTCAAAGTTTTGGTCCCCGAGCCACTTAGTTATCACTTTTGCCTTATGGCACGGTGCTCCATCGTGCTGGAAAATGCATTGTTCTTCACCAAACTGTTGTTGGATTGTTGGAAGAAGTTGCTGTTGGAGGGTGTTTTGGTACCATTCTTTATTCATGGCTGTGTTTTTGGGCAAAATTGTGAGTGAGCCCACTCCCATGGATGAGAAGCAACCCCACACATGAATGGTCTCAGGATGCTTTACTGTTGGCATGACACAGGACTGATGGTAGCGCTCACCTTTTCTTCTCCGGACAAGCCTTTTTCCAGATGCCCCAAACAATTGGAAAGAGGCTTCATCGGAGAATATGACTTTGCCCCAGTCCTCAGCAGTCCATTCACCATACTTTCTGCAGAAGATCAATCTGTCCCTGATGTTTTTTTTGGAGAGAAATGGCTTCTTTGCTGCCCAGGCCATCTTCCAAAAGTCTTCGCCTTACTGTGCGTGCAGATGCGCTCACACTTGCCTGCTGCCATTCCTGAGCAAGCTCTGCACTGGTGGCACTCCGATCCCGCAGCTGAATCCTCTTTAGGAGACGATCCTGGCGCTTGCTGGACTTTCTTGGACGCCCTAAAGCCTTTTTAACAAGAATTGAACCTCTTACCTTGAAGTTCTTGATAATCCTATAAATTGTTGATTGAGGTGCAATCTTAGTAGCCATAATATCCTTGCCTGTGAAGCCATTTTTATGCAACGCAATGATGGCTGCACGCGTTTCTTTGCAGGTCACCATGGTTATCAATGGAAGAACAATGATTTCAAGCATCACCCTCCTTTTAACATGTCAAGTCTGCCATTTTAACCCAATCAGCCTGACATAATGATCTCCAGCCTTGTGCTCGTCAACATTTTCACCTGAGTTAACAAGACGATTACTGAAATGATCTCAGCAGGTCCTTTAATGACAGCAATTAAATGCAGTGGAAAGTTTTTTTTGGGATTAAGTTAATTTTCATGGCAAAGAAGGACTATGCAATTCATCTGATCACTCTTCATAATATTCTGGAGTATATGCAAATTGCTATTATAAAAACGTAAGCAGCAACTTTTCCAATTTCCAATATTTATGTAATTCTCAAAACTTTTGGCCACGACTGTATACTGAGTTGATCTTCAATAAAGGGAGTTCCTGTTTTACCCTTCATCATGTTGAGGCTGGTGTTTGGGTAACTGATCGACACTGGGGATTGCTATATGCTGAAGATTTGCTATACTCCCCTGGCTATAACTACTAGCTCTTGTAAGAGCTGTTCCTGCTCTCTGGATTTAGGAGAGGTTCACCCACTGGAAGTGGAAGCCCAGTCTTGGGTCCAGCGTGGGTGGAGGACAGTGAGACCCCAATCAAGCGGTTCCTGTTCCTGGTTCCTGTGGCGGTTTTGGTGTAGAGCGGAGTGCTTGGAGTCCTCGGGAAGCACTACGAGCATCCATCAATGGAGGTACCTGGTCGGGGTGCCAGGAGATCCGTTACACCGACGACATATAATTTTTAAGTAAAGACTTGTGAAAAGCATTATGGATATGAAAGGAGTCGGGTTATCTTAACTTAAAAGATATAGGATTAATAATGGCCACAATCTCATAAGGCCCAATAAACCGTGGTGCAAAATTATTCAAAGGTACCTTCAAAGACAAATTCTTGGTAGACAACCACACTTTATCACCCAACCCAAAATCTACTCCTCGAGAGCGCTTTTTATCTGAGTTACTTTTCTGAATCTCCTGGGCTTTTCTCAGGTTGGACTGAACCTAGGCCCAGGCTGTGCACAGTTCTCTAGCCATTATATGGGCCTCTGGAATTTGCGAAGAAGACGGAGAAAACAAACTTAATCGTGGATGAAAACTGTAGTTTTGGATGTCATATTACTGTTATATTTTGTGTTCACAGAAGCAGAAAAAGATAACATGCCTTTAAGATTCATTTTGTAATGTAAGGTAAACTCAGTGACACAGCAGAAACAACAGAAAGCATAGTGTTAATCTGTTGTTCCTGGGCAGAAGTCTAGACCAATCACAGCCAGCTTCTCATACAGCAAGAGTTTTCACCAATCACAGCCAGCCTCACAGACAGCCTGTCTGGGAATTCCCCAGAGAAGAGACATTCACTCCACTGAGAGCTGAGTTTTATGGGAACAAGAGGCCAATATAGGTATTTAAAACAAGTTATATAATATTCATATTGTTAGTATTGTGTTTAGGACTGTATACTGAACTAGATATATATGTGTTTACTTACAGTTCCACCAATTGCAACCAAACAAATTCAATTGCAAAGTACAAATACAAATTGCAAATTGAAAGCTACAGTTGCAAACTATGAACTACTACAAATACCATACAAACATATTGCAATCCAAATTGCATACAACCATACCAGATCATACTCAACCATTCTGAAAATAGTCACTGTTAACTGCAAGTGAACTATTAGTTAAACCTCAGATATACCTCAGAGAGATCATAAAGTGCTTAAATAACTTAAAGTGAGAGTACAGATACTCAACAGAGAACTATATCCACCATTTTATGTTGAATGACAAGATTAAACAGTTGAAACACCATCTTATGCATACCGCCATTTTGTGATATCTTTTCAACACGTGTTATGTACATGGACTATCTGCTGCGGAGGCGGCAGTGTTATATATGAAGAAAAGTTGAAATGAATAAAGAAGTTATTTGAAGCATTTGGTGAGCTCTTTAACCCTACTGTATCCATAGAACGGCGCTAGAGGAATTACAAAGTAATAGACAGTCTGGTTAGACTAAAAAGTCAGAGATACCAAAATTATTCTAATGCCACAGCGCAAAAGGCACTTCATAGTGCTGCGCCTGCCCAAAAAAACAAGATTACAGTAAACATACCAGTAGATGAATTCACCTGGTTGTTACTGGCGAATTCAGCCAGAGTCAGATGTTTCATCCATAGCTGTTGGTTATCAGAGACATAGCACCTTAAATACTGCTTTAGAGACTGGTTCAAACTTTCAGTTTGACCATTTGGCCGAAGAAAAAGACAAAGAGATGTTACATTTACGACAAAAAAGCCCTCCAAAACCTTGAAACAAATTAGACACCTCTATCCGAAACCACATTTTCTGGGATTCCGTGTAAACGTATAACATGATCAACAAACAGGGAAGCCAGAGTCGTGGCATTAGGCAATTTTGACAGAGGGTTGAAGTGTACCATTTTACTAAATCTGTCCACCACCACCCACACAACTGACTTACCCTCAGAAACCGGTAAGTCGGTGAATAAAATCCATAGAAATATGGGACCACGGTCTATTCGGGTTGTGGCACTCACCCAACAGTTGGAGACGTAAATGACCAGGGACAAACAATTTATCACTAGGAGATTGTACCGGAGTCAAGTGTTACACAGAAATTTCAGTCGTCAAATCAGCGGAGACCGAAGCCTCCTGTCGGCAATATAGGTTCAGGTGGAGTGTCAGGAGGTTGGAAAGCACAGAAACTTTGGGACAGGGTATCAGCTTTAATATTTTTACTTCCTGGCCTGAAAGTAATACAGAAATTAAAACGTGTAAAGAACAATACCCATCTAGCCTGCCTGAGATTTAATCATTTAGCAGACTTCATAATCATGAGATTTTTATGGTCAGTAAGAACTGTAACATGATGTAGGGCCACTCCTCAAAGGCCCACTTAATAGCAAGCAATTCTCGGTTCCCAATATCATAATTTCTCTCGGTAGGAGAGAACTTACGAGAGAAAAATGAGCATGGTCTTAGGTTCGTGAAAGTTGATGACCCCTGGGAAAGTACCGCTCCTACCCCATTCTCGGAGGCGTCGACCTCGACCACAAAAGGCTTCTCTTGGTCAGGTTGGACCAAAATAGGAGCGTTAACAAAACATCTCTTGAGTGTTTCAAAAGCCTTAGTGGCTTCGGGAGACCAATTTACTAAATCTGCTCCCTTTCTAGTTAGGTCAGTGAGAGGCCTAACGACAATCAAACATTTTTTAATAAATTTCCGGTAGTAATTGCAAAAACCCAAAACATTTTGTAACGCTTTTAGAGAGGAGGGTCTCACCCATTCCAGAATCGCCTGCACCTTCCAAGGATCCATCTTAAAGGATTGGGGAGTGAGAACATACCCCAAAAACTAAATTTACTGTACCCCAAATATAAATTTTTCACCTCTAGCAAATAGTTGGTTTTCTTGAAGAACCTCTAGTACCTGTCTAGTGTGGCTAACATGAGTATCCAAATCGGGTGAATAAATCAAAATATCGTCTAAATAAACGATCAATAATTTTCCAATAAATTGCATGAAAATATCATTGACAAAATTCTGGGGCATTGCTTAAACCAAATGGCATCACTAGATATTACTAATGCCCCTCAGGGGTATTAAAAGCAGTTTTCCACTCATCCCTCTCCTTGATACGAATGAGATTATATGCTCCCCTGAGGTCGAGTTTAGCATTGGGCTCCAAGGACCTGATTAAACAGGTCTGGAATCAACGGCAAAGTGTATTAATTTTTGATAGTAATTTTGTTTAACTCTCGATAATCAATACAAGGTCTTAAACCACTATCTTTTTTTTCAACAAAGAAAAATCCTGCTCCCATAGGGGAAACCGAAGGTCTGATATGACATTTTTGTAAACTTTCCTTCAGATAGTCCCTCATAGACCTCCGTTCAGGGCCAGATAGATTATAAATACGACCCTTAGGGTACTTGGATCCTGGAATAAGTTTGATAGCACAATCATACGGTCTATGAGGGGGAAGGAACTTGGCATCAGATTTGGAAAACACATCACCGAAGTCACTGATGTAAGGGGGCAGGTTATTCGATTCAGAAGCGATTCCAGCTTGAATAACTGGTGAACAGCATGACTCACACTTTTGCCCCCATTTCTCTAATTCACCCATTGACCAGTTGATAATTGGATTATGAATTTGAAGCCAGGGCATGCCCACAACTACTTCCATGGGTAAATTTTTTAATACCAAAAAGGAACAACTCTCCATATGACTAACCCCCACAGTCAAGGTTACCTCTGGCGTACAATATTCCACAGTACCGCCCACCAAATGAGTGAAATCAAAAGCTATAATATGTATAGGCTTGGGAAGAGACAAAATAGGTAATCCCAATGACAAGGCAAAATTATAGTCGATAAAATTAGAGGCGGACCCCGAATCAATGAACGCCTTCCCAGACCCTTTACACATGCCCAAAGAAATAATCACTGGCAACAATACCTTTTCTTTCACTTCCTCTTGGAGTACCTTATCCTTCTGATCATCAGGCCTGGAGGATCTCTTGGAAGGAGGAATTTTGGGGCAAAGACGTACCCAGTGATAAGATTCTCTGCAGTAGAAACAGGCACACTTTTGATGTCTAAGATCCCTCCTGGTCATCCCAAGTTGCATGGGTTCTTCTGGGTTACTTTCCAACTTGACTTTCAAGGGTGAAGAGTCTGGTTTTACCACCACCTGTGGAAAAGTCAGAAGTTCTCGCCGTCTTTCCCTAATACGTTGATCTAGGCTGACAGCTAGGGTCATGTTCTGTTCTAAAGTGTCAGGGGTTGGATAACAGACCAACATGTCCTTCAGTTCATCGGAGAGTCCAGTCCTGAATTGACACCTAAGTGCTTGGTTATTCCAGCCAGAGGAAACGCACCATCTCCGGTATTGGGTGCAGTACTCCTCAACAGGTCTATCCCCCTGACAAAGCGACTTTAACAGGGACTCTGCCACCGTACCGCTTAGGCCTGAAAAAATGCTTCAACAGTCGTTAGGCAGGGGGAGTCCACGGGGAAGGAGTAGGCCCATTCTTAAGGATCTCCCTGCAGCAAAGAGATGATAATGCCTACCATTTGCTGTTTGGAACCCGAAGAGTGTGGACGTAAACGAAAATAAACCTAGCAGCTTTCTTTAAATGTCAGGAAATACTTCTTATCCCCTGAAAAACGGTCAGGCAGTTTGACATGAGGTTCAAGATTTTGAGCGGAGGAGGCCACTACAGGTGGGGCCTGGTGCAATTCCTGCTGCTGTAGCATCCTGCACCATTTGGGTGAACTATGTATGAGGACTGGCATAGGGTCCATGGTATAGGTAAGGCCTGTGAATCTGTCACAACAGAGGGTAGGGATAAGTGCAGCCCTAAACTCCACCCCACCTCTGTCCCTGCATACTTGCATGGCCAGTTCTAACTGACGGCGTACTTGGCGGCAGTTCCTCGCTTAGATATGCGCAGGGGCCAAATAAGATAACAGAAGTACCGTAACAGAGTCAGACAAGCCAAAGTCAAAGCCAGGAGGTCATGCAGGTACACAGGGAGCAATCTGATAATGAAGTCAAAACACAATCCGGAGTCAGAAGCCAAGAGGTCACGTCAATACCAGGGAGGTCACAAGGTCGAGGTCAAAAATAGAGCCTAGGTCCAGAACACACAGAAGGCACAATATGAAAATGCTGGTGAGGGTAGCAGGACCATTCACAGGCAACCTGTGGACAGCAGGCTGACTGTTTAAGTAGCAGAACAAGTGGGTCACATGACGTGGCCAGTGTCATGTGACCAAAGTCCAGCCCAAACCATCTGAGCGCCGATAAATTGTGATCGGTGCTCAGCGCCTCTTTCAGCTAGGAGGATGCTGGCTGCGCTGAGGAGGCATGCGCGGCCGGGCCCTTCCCGCCCCCTGGTCCCCATGGAGACGAGGACGCAGGCAGGATGCCGGCAACACTGCAAGGAGGAAGCGGGTCGCCAGCTCCCCGTTACACATGCCCTAATAAAATAGCAGATGTGGTTTTGTCTGATTTGTTCTAAATAAATCACCAAAACGTATGCTTTGCTTGGAAGTAGAATTTTTTGGAAAGTTGTTCAATTAAATTACTTTCTCTACAGTGCCCCTGTTTTCCTAGTTAGCTGAGTGCAGGCTCGGACTGGCCCTCAGGGTTACAGGGCAATCCCCCGGTGGGCCCCTGAGCAAGGTGGGCCCCTTGTCTCCGACCCACTGGGAGACAAGTGTTACTGGTGGGTACTGTCGGCCCACATAATAAGTGTTACTGGTGGGCCCTAGGTACCCCAGTCCAACAATGGCTGAGTGTTACATGACCTGTGATGTCCGCTTCTTTCCCTGCTCTGATGACGTTCCGTGCACAATCCTGAGGGAGCAGCCTGAGGGTCTTCCTCTATGCACGAAATGTCACTGAGAAGAGTGTGCTGGTTGGAGTTACAAGCCCCCTGCGATCCCCGATCTGCTAGTTGAGCTGTCTGCCCTGTGTCTCCCCTCCCACTGGATTCTTCAAGCTTAACCCTGTCACGACTGCAGACAGGGAGACACACTAACACAGTGAGCCCTAACTGGAACCCAACCCGCTGTCCCTGCCTGCTTGCAGAACAATCCCCAAGCGGAGAGTCCACAACTGGTCGACAGTCCCTATGTTAGTAAGTGCAGAGAGCCAAACCAAGAACTGGCAGTAAAAATTGCAGGGACCTGTTCACACAACAGAAAACCAAAACTGACAAACACACAGAGAAGGGTCATACAGAAATAGGTCAAAGCCGGAGGTCAATACAGTGTCAAATAACAGAGAGGAGGGTCGTCACAAGTAGCCAAGCCAAGGGTCAAAACCAGACGGGTAACAGGGTACAGAATCGCAGAACAGAGATACCTCCAAGTCAAGCCGAAGTCAAATCCAAATAGCAGCAATCCAAAAACACACAGTAGCAACAGGAACACAGCAAGGGAAAACCTATAACTGGCAAGGGTGTATTACCAGCAGGTGGTTTAACCACTTCAGCACAGAGCCACTTTTCAACGTAAATCCCAGGCCGATTTACAAATCTCAAATGCGTCACTTTATATGGTTAACAGCAAAATAAATACTCTTAATACTCAAAATACTCTTATTCTGCAGTTTACAGAAATAGCCCATATGTGGCGGTAAACTGCTCTATGGCACGTGGCAGTGGTCAGAAGGAAAGGAGTGCCATATGGATTTTGGAGGCAGATTTTGCTAGAATGGTTTTTAGGCACCATTTTGCATTTGAAGAAACCCTCAAAAAGTGACCCCATTTTGGAAACTACACCCCTTAAAAAATATATTAAGGGGGTTGCTGAGCACTTTGAGTGATTGGCTTATGTGAGGGGTCATTTTTGGCGGGATGAGGTGACGTTTTCATTGGTACCTTTTTGGGGTACATAAGACTTTAAATGCTTGGTATTACACTTTTTGTGAGGCAAGGTGACAAAAAATGGCATAGTTTTTTAAATATTTTTTTACAGCATTCACCTGAGGGGGCATATAATGTGATATTTTTTATAGAGCAGGTTGTCACGGACACAGCAATACCCAGTGTGTCTATAATTTTTATTTTTATTAAGTTTTACACAGTGAAAACCTTTTTGAACAGAATAAAATCTTGTTTTTGTGTTACCATTTTCTGAGAGACATATTTTTTTTATTTTTTGGGCGATTGTCTTAGGTAGGGTCTCATTTTTTGCAGGATGAAATGACGGTTTGATTGGTACCATTTTGGGCTAAATACGCCACAGGGGTGTGGCTTAAGTGATGCATAATCAGGGGCCGTGGCTTAAGTGGGACACCGAGAGGGGCATGGATTAAGTGACACCTAACCAAGGGTGTGGCCCAGGCGGCACATCCACAGGGGGCAAGGCCTGCAGTCCTGCAGTGCCCGAGCCCCAGACTACGGCGCTCAAGCTTGGACAGGTAAGTTGGTGACAAACCCCTTTTACCATCAGCAGCACAGACTCAGGGTTGGAGGCTCTGCCTCAGGTACTGAGCTGCTGCAGGCCTTACTCTTCTCCCCAGAAGTGAGCAGACAGTGAAGAAAAAAAAATGCTGTATACAGGATCCTCCTTGCCCCTGCAAACACAGAGCTGACAAAGACCGGAGGAGTTCTCTCCTCTGTACTCTTCTGCTGGCTGTGAGGAAGTGTCTGCAGAGCATTGCACAAGAACAGGTAGGGGGAAGAACTTGTGTGTATCAGCAATGTCATTGTACTGTGCAGCTGGGACTTCTAGTCCCACACATTGAACATGAGTATCCTGGCAGTCAGACTGGGAGGAGGAAAGGCAGTCTTTGTTGACACCCACAAATATTCATGAGGAAAACCTCAGAGATTGTTGTTACATGCCCCCACAGCTCTGCAACTGCATGTCAACAAAGGACCAGAACAGAATTAGGGAAATTAGTAAATACAATTTTTCCCCAAAAAAACTTGCTTAGTTTATATACATATTGCTGACCATCAGATTTGTAGTGCTTTATTTTTTTTTTATATAACTCAGACAACCCCTTTAATGGTGATTTTTTTTATAACAGATATTTAAACTAGCATTAGCACTAAACACAATGGCGTTCCAGTGAATAACCTCCTGAACCCTATCTAGATTGGTGATTTCTCCAAGTGGTTATTCTTATAAGTGCATTGGAGATATTCAGGAGACTAACTTAGACTAACTCAGAGCTTTTCCACTGTAGCAGAACTTCAGCGGTGTTTCAGGTGGATACTCAGACACTGTGTTTCAAAACAGCAGAACTTCAGCGGTGTTTCTGGTGGATACTGAGACACTGTGTTTCAAAACAGGTGAGGAATTTGTTAGACAGGTTATCACTATTGTCTGATTGCAAATGAGCATAGGTGATTAAGGTGTTAAATTTGTTGTTGGGGGAGGAGCTTTTGTGGAGTGTGTACCACATAGTATTAGATTGCCTAATTATAGCTTGCTGATTTTTCCAAGTGCTGATTCTTATAAATGCATTGGAGATACTCAGGAGGTAATCTGGAGGTGGATACAATCTAAACAAGTAACATTTGTTTGTTTATAATCTTTCCCCTCTTTAAAATGGAAGATCTGGTTCTGTGCAGGAATTGTTGTGCTTTTATTTCAGGTTCCACTCTTCAGAGGTTTGGATGCTGTCTGATCTGTAGACAGCTCTCCATAATGCAGCAGGAAATATCATTTTTGAAATCTGAGATTTGTAAATTAACCGTTAAATAAACTCAGGTTGAGAACGTTGCAATGCCACTGCCACAGAGGCCCCCTAGAAATGGAAGATGGGTTACTGCAGGTTCTAGTAGACTGAGAGTTGTTAATAGAAGACATGTCCCACAGTCTGTGGCTCTCCATAATTCATTTGCAGCACTTTCAGAGTGCAAGAGCAACATGGAGGATGGCTCAAGCACAGTGGGTGAGAAACAATCATCTCCCATGCCTAAAGTATGCAAGACTGCAGCCAAAGACAAAAAGGAGAAGGTGAGGACTGATAGTAAGCAGCTGTTAGTCGGCGATTCCATCATAAGAGGTGTGAAGTTTGAAGAAAATGGTGTTGTAAGATGTCTCCCTGGTGCTACCGCTAGCAGGGATAGACGACGGATCCTTAAAATTGTTAGGCAAGCAAAGCAGGAAAGGGAGGTGGATGTTATTGTCCATCTTGGGACAAATGATCTGGCTTGCAATGAGGTTTCAAAGGTGAAGGAAGCTTTTCACACACTTGGAAATGATATATGGGAGGTTGCATCAACTGTTTCATTCTCTGCAGTTTTGCCTGTGCATAACCTTCAGCATGACAGGAAGATGCGCATTAAGGAATTCAATGTATGGCTTGGTGAATGGTGTCTGAACCAAGGGTTTGGCTTTGTGTCTCATGTTAGCTCTCGTTGGAATGGAAAAGAACTGTACAAGAAAGATGGTTTGCATCTTTCTCTCAAGGGAACAAATGTCCTCAGTGAACAGTTCCAAGTATGTGCTAAGGAGCATTTGAACTAGGAAAGGGGGACAAAAGAGTTATAATCCAGCAGTCCGACTGCCCCCCAGAACAATGCCAGAAGATGCCAGTAGCACAAAGGTTAAGGCCTCTTTCACACTTGCGTTGTCCGGATCCGGCGTGTACTCCACTTGCCAGAATTACACGCCGGATCCGGAAAAACGCAAGTGTACTGAAAGCATTTGAAGACGGAACCGTCTTCCAAATGCGTTCAGTGTTACTATGGCACCCAGGACGCTATTAAAGTCCTGGTTGCCATAATAGGAGCGGGGAGCGGGGGAGCAGTATACTTACAGTCCGTGCGGCTCCCGGGGCGCTCCAGAGTGACGTCAGAGCGCCCCATGCGCATGGATGACGTGATCCATGTGATCACATGATCCATGCGCTTGGGGCGCCCTGACGTCACTCTGGAGCGCCCGGGGAGCCGCACGGACGGTAAGTATGCTGCTCCCCCGCTCCCCGCTACACTTTACCATGGCTGCCAGGAATTTAGCGTCCCGGCAGCCATGGTAACCACTCTGAAAAAGCTAAATGTCGGCTCCGGCAATGCGCCGAAACGACGTTTAGCTTAAGGCCGGATCCGGATCAATGCCTTTCAATGGGCATTAATTCCGGATCCGGCCTTGCGGCAAGTGTTCCGGATTTTTGGCCGGAGCAAAAAGCGCAGCATGCTGCGGTATTTTCTCCGGCCAAAAAACGTTCCGTTCCGGAACTGAAGACATCCTGATGCATCCTGATGCATCCTGAACGGATTTCTCTCCATTCAGAATGCATTAGGATAATCCTGATCAGGATTCTTCCGGCATAGAGCCCCGGCGACGGAACTCTATGCCGGAAGACAAGAACGCAAGTGTGAAAGAGCCCTAAGAAATGACAAGCTCAGATTCTTGTCTACAAATGCTCGCAGTTTAGGGAATAAGATCAATGAGCTATATCATTTCCAAGTGTGTGAAAAGCTTCCTTCACCTTTGAAACCTCATTGCAAGCCAGATCATTTGTCCCAAGATGGACAATAACATCCACCTCCCTTTCCTGCTTTGCTTGCCTAACAATTTTAAGGATCCGTCGTCTATCCCTGCTAGCGGTAGCACCAGGGAGACATCTTACAACACCATTTTCTTCAAACTTCACACCTCTTATGAGGGAATCGCCGACTAACAGCTGCTTACTATCAGTCCTCACCTTCTCCTTTTTGTCTTTGGCTGCAGTCTTGCATACTTCTGCTGCTATAATGGCAGCTGAGAATATAGATTTAGTGGCTGTTACTGAGACGTGGTTCAATGGGAGTAATGACTGGGATATAACAATACCAGGGTTCTCTCTATACAGGAAAGACAGAGAAGGCAAGAAGGGGGGAGGGGTGGCCCTTTATGTGAAAGATAGCATGAAATCTAATTTGATACAAGTTAGCGAGACCAATTTAGAGTCAGTTTGGGTTAACTTGCAGCTTGATAATCATAAGGTAACTCGTGTAGATGTGATATATAGACCACCTAGCCAAGTCAAAGAATTAGATGATCTACTAGTTGAGGAAATAGCTAAAATGACATTGAAAGGGGAAGTTATCATTATGGGAGACTTTAATCTTCCTGATGTAAACTGTAAAACCAAAATAGCTAGTTCTGCCAGGAGTACAGATATTCTAAATTCCCTACGGGGATTATCTCTACAGCAAGTAGTTGAGGAGCCAACCCGGAAGGAGGCCATTTTAGATTTAGTATTCACAAATGGGAATTTGGTATCTGATATTACTGTAGGGGAAAGCTTGGGATCTAGTGATCACCAGTCAGTGTGGTTTACTATAAGTACAGTGATTGAGTCACACCACACAAAAACAAAAGTTTTAGATTTTAGAAAAACTGACTTTTCTAAAATTAGATTAGTGGTATACGAGTCCCTATCAGATTAGAACAGTTTCAATGGAGTCCAGGAGAAATGGGACTACTTAAAAGTGGCACTATTGAAGGCAACAGAAAATTGCATTAGGCTTGTCATTAAAAGCAAAAAAAGGAAGAGACCACTGTGGTACTCAGCAGAAGTGGCCAAAATCATTAAAAACAAAAATATAGCATTTAGTAATTATAAAAAATAAAAAAAAACGATGACAGGAAAATTTATAAGATTATGCAAAAAGTATGAATAATAGGAGGGCACTCAAAATATCCAGGACCACCAGAAAACAAATGTCTATTACCACATTTAATATAAAAAGTTAATAACATAAAATAGTACATACATGAGATAAAATATAATACGGTACAAGCGTGGTATGAATGTGCCCTCTTGGGCATAAAACGTCTGGATGGCACCAAGCGAGCAATGCTATGGTACCACACAGGTAATATAGTAGCCGCTCTTACAAGCTGTGGGCTAAGTCCTGGGTAGGTAATCTGGATCCCAATGTAATGTCCTCTGGGAATCTATATTGATGTTGATCTATAAATTAGACCGTACTGCCATAGGTAGTGTATATCGATAAATATAGCCCCATGGGGCAAGGTACATTACCCCTCTTCTTTTGCTTGGCAGAGATGGAAAACAGTCTTTGCTTCGCCGCCCGGACTCACCCCGGCGTCCCGTGTGGTCTCTAGGTCTGATACGCAACGTCCCACGTGACCTGGTGGCACACCACGTGATACACGTGACTCGTTTAGGGATCAGCTCGATTAGTGCTATGTTGGGTCCTAGAGTCCGGACCATGCGATTGTCCACAAATCTAGTCGATAGAGATCCAGGGGGCTACCTATTGGTATCAGCACCTTAGGAACTCGACAGGGGGACTTGAAAGAAAAAGAAGAACTTTGCTGTCTCAAACCGGACGCGTTTCAGGGATCACACCCTTTCCTCAGCTGTAATGACAGCATCTTGATCCAATGCACCTTATATACCCTCCATTATTTCAATGAGGGTTTCTGGGAACTCAGTAGAGTAGAACACCCGACATGAAACATTTGTGTCTCTCACTTGCTCATGTGGTATTGGTACATTTGACATTATGACAATCTCTTTAAATACATAAATTGCTGGGCTAAAACCAAAATAACAACATGATACAACATTCATCAACTTTGTTTCCCATCCATCTACATCCCGGGATATCCATATTACTTTGTAGTCCAAAAACGCACCTGCGGTAGAAGTGCGTTTTTTGCAATATGGGTGCGTTTATTATGGCCATCAACTTGGAGCAATAGTCTTCACTATATCTGGCTAGAGCAACCTTGGGAAACATCCAGAAGTGTACATAAGAGACCTTAGACCATAGGAATGTTATTAGTGGGATAAATGCTAGAGTGGAGATGGTGATGAGGGGTGGTCCGGCAGGGAGAGGGGATCCAAGTGCTGGAAACAAAAGCCTGACTTGTATCCCATGTCCTCACCAGACAACCCCCCCAAATCGGGACTCACAAGTAGCCAAACAACTCCATCTCCGCATTTAGTTCCCTTGGAGCCAGCATGTCGAACTCAAAAATCCTACGCGATTCCTGTCTAGACATGCGGATAATTTGATTTCCTCCTCTCTTTGATTGGTGTACTTTTTCCATAGCCGTAAAGCGAAGGGAGGATGGGTCACAATTATGAAATATTTTATAATGTTTGGAGAGTGAGTGTAATTCATCCCCCTTTTTGATTTTCAAAATGTGTTCCATCACTCTCTTTTTCAAAGACCTTTTAGTCCTGCCTACATACTGTTTACGGCATGGACATTCAAGGAGGTAGATGGCATTTTGAGAATCACATGTTAGTGTTTCCCTGATCTCTATCTCAAAGTTGTTCTGTGTAGATTTTACTTTCATAGTTTTTTTCGGGAAGGACATAGTCTTGCAGTTCAGGCATCTACCACACCTAAAGAACCCCTTTGGTTTAATCCATAATGAGCCTGTTTTGGTCTGTTGTTGTTTAATGGTCGGGGCGACTTTTGAAGCCAAATTATTGGCTTTGGTGTATGTTATCCGTGGGAATCCTGATAAAAAAGGGCCCAAAAGTCTGTCCTCCAATAAAAAGTGCCAATATTTCCGGACAATCCTCTCTACCTGTTTGTGTTGTGTATGGAATGGTAGGATCAATCTCAAAATTTCATTGTGTTGTGTGGCCTCCTTAGGTGTGAAAAAGGCATCTCTTTCCATCAGCCTCACTTTATCCAAAGCTTCTGAAACGATTGTCCGTGGATATTTTTTCTCTGGGAACTGGTGCCTTAGTGCTGAGGCCTCCACTTCAAATTGACCCCTATGGGTGCAGTTGCATCTCAAGCGTCTAAACTGGCTCACTGGTATATTGGTGAGCCATCTAGGCAGATGACAGCTGGAAAATCTTATGTAGCTGTTTCTGGCAACCGTCTTGAAGTGGGTGCTGCAAGTGATTTTCTGTCCCTCAACCTTCAGATTGACATCCAGGAAAGTCGCCTTTCCATGTCCAATGTCAGGGATGAATTTTTAATTCCTATCATTCTGATTAATATCGACTAGGAACTTATTCAAAGATTCCTCATCCCCCTGCCAGACAAAAAGAATATCGTCGATATACCGGCGCCAGAGCACCAGACTCGTCCCCAGCCTGGGACGTATTGTGTCATCCTCCCACTGGGCCAAAAATAAATTGGCATAGCTGGGGGCGAATTTGGTGCCCATGGCAGTACCGGTTAGCTGTAGATAAAAACAATCCTCAAACATAAAATAATTGTGTGTCAGGATATAGCGGACTGCCTCCACAATGAACCCAATCTGTGCTTCCTCCAATTCGCTATTCCGTCTACGTTGAATATTCAGGGCCTCTAGGCCTTTGGTGTGTTCAATCACCGTATATAACGAACTAACATCAAGCGTCCCCATAATCCAGTTCTCCTCCCATTTTAATGATTCTATGGTCTTAATAATATCCGTTGTATCCTTGATGTATGATGGGACTATCCAGACCACTGGTTGTAGTCATTCATCTATATACTGCGACAAATTGACAGATATAGATTTGATCCCTGACACAATCGGCCTGCCCGGGGGGGATTTTAAATCTTTGTGGATTTTCAGGATGCAGTAAAAGGCCGGGATCCTCTTATCAGTACCCACAATAAAGCGGGCCTCCTGTTCCAATAGGAAACCTTCCACTTGGCCCTTCCGACATAGCTCGGAACAGCACCTGAAAAAAGTCATTCGTCGGGTCCTTTCTCAATCTCTTATACGTCGACTCATCATTCAACTGCCGAAGACACTCGTCCCTGTATGCCTTTGTATCAAGGACCACTACAGCCCCACCCTTATCGGCTGGGCGTATTGTTATGTCATGTGTCTTCTGAAGTTGTTGGATCGCCTCAATCTCCTTTCTACTCAGATTGTTTCTATTCCTTGGTTTTATTTGTCTCCGTTCTCTCTCCACGTTCACCCTAAAGGCCATCATCTTATCACTTATTTTCTGCCTAGGATATTTCCTCGATCTCTCTCTCAGCCTGGTGTGGGAATATTTGTCTGGTGTGGTATTAATTAGCTCCTGTGGAGACCCAGGGTTCTTCAGGAAATATTTCTTTAGACATAGTCTTCTAATGAATTTCTCTATCCCAGTATAAGTGGAGAATTTGTCAATTGGCTTAGTGGGGGCAAATTTTAATCCCTTATTTAACAATGAAATATGTGCTTCCGTGAGTTGAAATTTGCTGATGTTGATTATACTCGATGTGTCCTGTGTATCTTGTGATTGTGTCTTTTTTCACGTGAATGTCTCCCTCTCCTTGTCTTTTTTTGTGTGTTGTGATTGTAAGGCACTTGGTTCAAGGGTGACTTGTTCCAATAATTGGTTTGATCCTGGTGATTGTAATCCGATTTCGGTGGTGAATATCTCTCGTGAGTTAGTTGACGGTGTCTTAAATTGTAATCGTGTTGTCGTATGTGGTGATATCTCTGTGTTTGATTCCAAAAATGGAAATTGGAAATTGTTCTATCTCTTTCTTCAGGGTGGATATCCGATCCGAGAGTTCTTCAATCATTTGTGATCTTCTAGTGATCACCATTTGTATCAAGACCTCTGATTGAGTTCTCAGGAACAGATCCCACTCTTTCTGAAATTTCTCATCCACTAAATCAGAGGCTGGGTTTTTCATAAGACTCAGCCCCTTGGGGATGAAGCCTTTACGCAAATACTGGTTTAATGCCATTATTTCCTGTGACAAACTGCCATTTGCCACTGAGCATTGTAGAGGACTTATGGCTAGCCTCCTGCCCTACGACTATGGCCCCGGGACATATTACCCTTCAAGAACAGAACTATGCCGCATGTCTGGACTGTTCTTAGGACCGAACGCGGTCAGCGGTGTATACTAAAGAATCTATGGAACTGTTTTCGGCAGGAAATTGTGCTTGCGGTCGGTCATAAAGGACTTCCACTAAACTTTTGATCCGCTGGAGGGATTTGTGTGATTTTTGGAAGTGTTTATGTTTGATGTAAGCTCAGTTTAAATATGAAATTTTTATGGAGATGGAATGTATGGTTTTAAAGTTAGTGTATGTTTAAAAACTGTATTTTTACTGTCTGTGATAGTTATGTTAATCCATAATTATATCCCAGACAGAAGGGAGGATTTTGTGTATTTGGGTGGTAATTCCTGCCCTATTGTTCCCACATGTACAGGGAGTGCAGAATTATTAGGCAAGTTGTATTTTTGAGGATTAATTTTATTATTGAACAACAACCATGTTCTCAATGAACCCAAAAAACTCATTAATATCAAAGCTGAATATTTTTGGAAGTAGTTTTTAGTTTGTTTTTAGTTTTAGCTATTTTAGGGGGATATCTGTGTGTGCAGGTGACTATTACTGTGCATAATTATTAGGCAACTTAACAAAAAACAAATATATACCCATTTCAATTATTTATTTTTACCAGTGAAACCAATATAACATCTCAACATTCACAAATATACATTTCTGACATTCAAAAACAAAACAAAAACAAATCAGTGACCAATATAGCCACCTTTCTTTGCAAGGACACTCAAAAGCCTGCCATCCATGGATTCTGTCAGTGTTTTGATCTGTTCACCATCAACATTGCGTGCAGCAGCAACCACAGCCTCCCAGACACTGTTCAGAGAGGTGTACTGTTTTCCCTCCTTGTAAATCTCACATTTGATGATGGACCACAGGTTCTCAATGGGGTTCAGATCAGGTGAACAAGGAGGCCATGTCATTAGATTTTCTTCTTTTATACCCTTTCTTGCCAGCCACGCTGTGGAGTACTTGGACGCGTGTGATGGAGCATTGTCCTGCATGAAAATCATGTTTTTCTTGAAGGATGCAGACTTCTTCCTGTACCACTGCTTGAAGAAGGTGTCTTCCAGAAACTGGCAGTAGGACTGGGAGTTGAGCTTGACTCCCTCCTCAACCCGAAAAGGCCCCACAAGCTCATCTTTGATGATACCAGCCCAAACCAGTACTCCACCTCCACCTTGCTGGCGTCTGAGTCGGACTGGAGCTCTCTGCCCTTTACCAATCCAGCCACGGGCACATCCATCTGGCCCATTAAGACTCACTCTCATTTCATCAGTCCATAAAACCTTAGAAAAATCAGTCTTGAGATATTTCTTGGCCCAGTCTTGATGTTTCAGCTTGTGTGTCTTGTTCAATGGTGGTCGTCTTTCAGCCTTTCTTACCTTGGCCATGTCTCTGAGTATTGCACGCCTTGTGCTTTTGGGCACTCCAGTGATGTTGCAGCTCTGAAATATGGCCACACTGGTGGCAAGTGGCATATTGGCAGCTGCACGCTTGACTTTTCTCAGTTCATGGGCAGTTATTTTGCGCCTTGGTTTTTCCACACGCTTCTTTCGACCCTGTTGACTATTTTGAATGAAACGCTTGATTGTTCGATGATCACGCTTCAGAAGCTTTGCAATTTTAAGAGTGCTGCATCCCTCTGCAAGATATCTTACTATTTTTGACTTTTCTGAGCCTGTCAAGTCCTTCTTTTGACCCATTTTGCCAAAGGAAAAGAAGTTGCCTAATAATTATGCACACCTAATATAGGGTGTTGATGTCATTAGACCACACCCCTTCTCATTACAGAGATGCACATCACCAAATATGCTTAATTGGTAGTAGGCTTTCGAGCCGATACAGCTTGGAGTAAGACAACATGCATAAAGAGGATGATGTGGTCAAAATACTCATTTGCCTAATAATTCTGCACGCAGTGTATATTGGTGATTTCCCTTTGTCCTGGGAGATAATTAAATTGCTTCGGGTGTCTCCAGGGCAGAGAGGAGGAAACCATGATGCATTGTGGGGACCTGCATAAATACGGGCGGGTAGCCCTCAATAAAGAGTTCAGTTCAGTTCAGTTCATGTTTTTCTAACCCTTCAAAACGCAGCCTTGTCTCGTTATTGGAGGGAATTCCTGCATCACGCTGGGGATTGCTATGCTCTGCATATTCCCTGGAGGAGAGATCTTTCCCACACAGTCCTGAATGCTGGAGGTTCATTCAGGGTGGAAGAAAGACGGAGCGGCTCCAGTTAAGCTACGGCGGTTGTGGAGTCTGCGGTGCTTGTGGTGTCCAGTGCGGTGCTTGTGGTCCTCGGCGCAAGCTAGGAAGCGTCCATTAACGGAAGCGGATCCGTTACATTTCCCATTTGTTGCGCTGCTGTTTCTGCAATATTTTTTCCAATTCCCTGAAGGTCTCATCTCTGGTTTTCCCCACATGGACTGAGTTATCCTCAGATATATCCATTGAGAACGATTGGATTTTCTTATATTTAGTGTATAGATGTTCCCAGATATCCATTGGGAAAGCAAGGGGGAGCTCAACTGAAGGGTGTAAAAACAAGAGCTTAGGATATGGAAACAGCGGCTCACCCCAAACACTCCCAAAAGACCAGGTGCTCACTCCACGGATCCACCCGAATCCAGAGAAAATGATGCAAAAAGTATGAATAATATTAGGGCACTCAAAATATCCAGGACCACCAGAAAACAAATGTCTATTACCACATTTAATATAAAAAGTTAATAACATAAAATAGTACATACATGAGATAAAATATAATATGGTACAAGCGTGGTATGAATGTGCCCTCTTAGGCATAAAACGCCTGGATGGCACCAAGCGAGCAATGCTATGGTACCACACAGGTAATATAGTAGCCGCTCTTACAAGCTGTGGGCTAAGTCCTGGGTAGTTAATCTGGATCCCAATGTAATGTCCTCTGGGAATCTATTTTGATGTTGGTCTATAAATTAGACCGCACTGCCATAGGTAGCGTAGCAATGGTATATCGATAAATATAGCCCCATGGGGCAAGGTACATTACCCCTCTTCTTTTGCTTGGAAGAGATGAAAAACAGTCTTTGCTTCGCCGCCCGGACTCACCTCGGCGTCCTGTGTGGCCTCTAGGTCTGATACGCGGCGTCCCACGTGACCTGGTGGCACACCACGTGATACACGCGGCTCATTTAGGAAACAGCTCGATAAGTGCTATGTTGGGTCCTAGAGTCCGGATCATGCGATTGTTTGTGGACAATCGCATGGTCCGGACTCTAGGACCCAACATAGCAGAATAAATAGTCACCCAATCAAAAAAATCAATAAGATTAGTTTGACATGATCTCCCTGAAGTAAACCCATGCTGTTTTTCATCTTTCAATCCATGGGATTTTAGATGTTCCACAATCCTCTCCTTAAGTATGGTTTCCATTAATTCCCCACTATTGATGTCAGGCTTACTGGCCTATAGTTGCCCGATTCCTCCCTACTACCTTTCTTGTGAATGGGCACAACATTTGCCAATTTCTAATCTTCTGGGGTGACTCCTGTTGCCAGTGATTGGTTAAATAAATCTGTTATTAAACATAATGGGCATACATGTGCACTATAGAGCAGGCCTGGAAGCCTTTAAAGTAGGATTGGCTTGCAGAAGACCATGCATAAAGGAAATCAACAAGGTAAAAGAGGAGAGAATATTTAAAAGAAGAAAAACTGCTACAGGAGGACATAGTTTTAAATTAGAAGGGCAAAGGTTTAAAAGTAATATCAGGAAGTATTACTTTACTGAGAGAGTAGTGGATGCATGGAATAGCCTTTCTGCAGAAGTGGTAGCTGCAAATACAGTGAAGGAGTTTAAGCATGCATGGGATAGGCATAAGGCCATCCTTCATATAAGATAGGGCCAAGGGCTATTCATAGTATTCAGTATATTGGGCAGACTAGATGGGCCAAATGGTTCTTATCTGCCGACACATTCTATGTTTCTATGTTTCTATTTTAGTTTTTTTGCATATTGAGTGTATTATTTGTATTCATTATTTATTCTCAATATGTTTATAGATTTATGAATTGTGTAAAATATAAGGTTTAATAAATACAGTTCGATTATTTGCAGGTCAGTGCCAAAAATCATATCAACTTTTTTCCATTTTGCTAAGCTTTTTTTTTTCTATTTTGCTAAGATAGTTCCCTATCAGTATGTCTTTGGAGTGTAAGAGGAAACCGGAATACCCGGAGGAAACCCACGCAAACAGAGGGAGAACATACAAACTCCATGCAGATGTTGTTCTTGGTCAGAAAAGAACCTAGGACTCCAGTGCTGCAAGACACCAGTGATATCCACTGAGTCATAATTATAATTATTTTATGACAGATGAATGATTCATTACAGGGGCAGTATAGTCCAGGACAAAGAATGGCATGAGTGAGTCAGGATGGAACAATGTGCTACAAGAAAGAAGGGTCTTTCCACCCTAATAAATGTCCCTCAGTACAAAGTTTTTTCCTGTTACATTTTGTACAGCCAACTGTACAAAATGCAAGAGAACCAGTCAAGAGAACCACGACCGAAATGCACATCCCACAAATACCAATAAATAAAAAGCTATTTTTATTAGACAACACTAACACATAGACATATTAAAAATTGTATACAATAGAACTTAGTGTTGGTGAAAAATAAAACCAACACCTATACAGAGTCCACCAACGTCCAAAGATAAGGATATAAAATATATAACCCAGCTACATCAATAACCATATATCTAAATACATAAAAGCCTTGCATCAAAATACAATGTGGCATCAAAGAAGTTAAGATAGGACCAAATCCGGTCATAATATAGGAGTCATGACCTGTAGAAGAGCTGGTGAAGTGGACCTTTGTGACATGAAGAAAGACGCAGATCAATTATATATCTATTCAGCTCAATTGATTTCTTGAAATAGAACAATTTTTTTTTTCTTTTTTTAAGGGCAATCATCCAGTTTCCCAATAAAGTGATATAACAAGAGCATAGATCATTCAGGATGCATAAAGACAAAATACCTAATGTAAAGCATCACATCAAAAGAAAAACTACAAAATCATCCATTATTGATCTACCGCTGAAAAGATTTTTTGATGGATTTCCTGTATTCATTTACTTATGACATCCTCAACCTACTATAACAAGCCAGCTATATGTGTTTTGTGCTTTTGGCATGCTTTTTCACGTATTAGAAAACCAGTTATCAGACAATGCTAGATTCAATTGCTTTAAATAAATACTTCTCTTACAGTCTAAAAGTAGAAGACACATTATTATTTGCTTACTCCATTTGCAGTGCCATTAATTCCCATGATCTTTCTTGTTGGAAATCAGGTAAAAAAATGTATGTGACTTTATACCTTTATACATTTCTTTTCAATGTTCTAAAGTTTTCATAGTGGCATTCTGATCACAAAGCTAACATCCTCATGTGCCCAAATAATAGGACAATATCTCCTATGATTTAATTCCTGACAACCAAACTGATTTTGTTATCTTTCCAGTAACCTTGCGAAGCAAATATCAGGATTGGCACAATTTTCTCACAGGAACACTTAAAGGGTAACTGTCATATTTTTTTAATTTGCTAGTTTATTAGAACTAGGCATGTATACCTATGTTAGTCTGTCAATGATTGTCAAAAGCTCTGTAATTAATGTTCTCTGTCCCTTTCCACAGCTCCCTTAAAAGACTGTTGCTAGGGTTTGCCTGTCTTCCCTTTAGTATAAACAGAAGACAGAAGGGGCGGTCCTTCACACTGCATGCCTGCATTAGGCTTCAGAGTGAGGAGGCATGTCTCTCAGTAATCCAATCTGATTGGCTGGCAGGGAGCTGTATGGAAAGTGAGAACTGGCAGAGGAGCCATCTTGAGAAGGTCCTCATATTGTAAAAGTTTAAACAGCCGTAACTAAGGGAAAAACTCAAGGAAAACAGTGGTATGTGAAGAAACTAAAGATTGCTTTATGCATAGTGCTGCTGCAACAGTAACATATGCTAAAATAGATTTTTTGCTGAAAACATGAGTTACCCTTTAAATTATAGTGTAAATATTGCTGTAAGGGTCCATTCATATGTCCGCAAAATTAGTTTTCAATGGGGCCGGAATGTGCTGTCCGCACTCGCATTTGCGGATCTGCACTTCCGTTTCGCAAAAAAATAGAACATGCCCTATTTGTGTTCGCAATCGCGGACAAGAAAAGGCATTTTCTATGAGAGTGCCGGCGTCTGTGTTTTGCGGATCCGCAATTTGAGGATCGGCAAAACACATACGGACGTGTGAATAAACCCTAAGAAGGAAGAGGTAATACGTGCAGTACAGTACAAGCATTGTCATAAACGTATATTTCTTTTTTATAATTTCCAAAGAAATATATTGTCACAATCATGATTGATCACCAACAAACCGTAAATACAAGCTAGACAGAATGGTTAAAACAATGATTCAGCAATGATCAATGAAACCAATGAACAAAAAACTTGATATTGTATAAGCAAATGGGTTTAGTGATGCAGGATATTGTGCACATAAAAAGAACAATCTTACCACATTCTCACAGTTGAAAAGCATAAGGGACGGAATAACATACAGTGCATGCCCGAGCAGCGCTGGATTGCTGTCCCCATTGTGCCACCACAGTACTTGGCCTGGCCTAACCTTTTTCTTTTTGTTTTAACATTAATTTGTATTAATAGTATTTCGATTAACAATTTAGACAGCACTCCAAGTTTAGTTAATTGATTTTTATTTTGTTTAATAGTATTTCGATTAGTTAAAAAATACATGAGCAAACAATAAATTAATATAATAAGGAAAACAAAAAAAAAAAACAGTAGTTACATACTACATAGAAGTGCAAATAAGGGTGCTACTCAATATTCAAGAAATCAAATGTAACAAGTAGCACTAACATCAGTATAATTCTGGGCTAAAATATGTGCCAAATTCAGTTATATAGAGATCGTATTAAATATTTGCATGACAGCCAAACATCCCATCTGTTCTTAAAAGACACATTAGTATTCAAAGAAGAAGCAATCATGGATTCATGCTGACATTTATTGTTAACCCCTTAGCCAATGATGGAGTATTTGGAGCAATTTATTCTCTCACAACTGTAAGTACATGAAGGATGATAGTTTTATGGAATAAAGAGAATTGCTTAGAGTTTGTTTAATAATGCTAATGAGCATCAAGTATTATTGGGAATCCACAAATAAAAGAGAGTAATTTCCCAATTCTTTTCCATAACCCTAGAATGCCAGGGCATTCCCACCATATATGAAGAAATGACAATCTCCAGCAGGTATTGGGAATATCACATAAAAGACAGTTTTGCAGGTACCATGAACCATTGGTACAGTAGTTTCCTAGTTATCTCAATATGATTTGAATATCTGATAATTTGGGGTATTGCAATGAATGCCTCCTGCCACTGGTTCTCAGATAAGGTAGTTTTAAGATCTCTTTCCCACTTTGATTTGTCTTGCAAAAGAGAGCCAGGGCCTAAGTTTATCAGAAGTAACCTTTTTCATCCAGGTTGGCAGAGCACGCGCCCTGAAAAGTGCTACCCCTCCAGTAACAGCTCTGCTCAATTAGACTGTTAGGGAGCATGAAGATTAACAACGTACACATTTCAATACATTTCCACTGCGCTATGGCACCCATTTTTATCAGGGGACTAATAGCTGTACTAACCAAGGTAATTACCTACAAAATTAACATAATGCATAGTTCAGTGGAACCTAGCGGGCAAGCAATCCCTTTACTGATTCTGACATATGACTCTATGAAACAGGGCGGAAATACAGATTGGCCCTGAATATGGCAAGTATGAGCACAGTGTTCCACATAAATTTAAGCAGGACATTGCATAGAGACCACGCTCACTGGAAGCACATCATTAGGGAATCCCCTCCACGGATATGCACTGCCTGGAGATGAGGGCGGGCAATGGAGCAAGCCCCCCTGTGACAAGGCTGAGCTAAACCCTACCCCTGGGCCCTCACTGATTGGCTGGTGCTAGTCTTTTGCTATTCTAGTATTTGCATAACAGAGATGCAGGGAGCAATGGCAGATCAGAAAAAAAGGTATTGCATCGGGTACACCATAGATGACCTACAGCAGAACGATCAATTAATTAATCATAATGAAAGCATGGGAAAAATATGTAGTTAAAGGATAAGGTATACCTAATCAGTTGTATCTTATGTGTACCTCATCAAAACCCATGATAAAAATAAAAAAAGAAGAGTGATAAGTTTAAGATTCTGGCAACTGAGGACAGGGTCAAGCTCAAAGAAAACATCTAAAAATATAACTGTTCATTAAGGCCATGTGGATTAAAAGTCCTCAGTTGACAGATCCACCAAGTCTCATGCTATACCACATTCTTGTCACAGTCTCCCCATCTGACAGATGCTAATACTGATTCAATGACCATGCATTTTCAACATTGTGGATACCCCCACACAGGGCCTATTCTGGCTTTTCTGTTGCCTTAGGCAAAAAATTAAATGCCTCCCCTTCTTCCCCCTCCCTCAGTGTTTTGTGACCAGGGACAGGGGAGACCCTAGCCTTTCTACTGCCTGAGATAAAAGTTGAAACGTCACCTACATGCCAAATTCTCAACCTAACCCATTCCTTTCAGATTGGCGGGGGTCCGACACCCGGCATCCCACGATCAGCTGTTTGAAGAAAAGGCAGTGCTATAAGAGCTGTTTTCTCTGCTCTGTTCCTCTGCTCACCCCAGCATTTGCAGTGCTGAGCAGGTAAACAGAGCAGAGAAGGCAGCACTCGTACGAGAAAAAAAATAATCAGACAACCCATTTTAAAGACATACTTGGAAAACATTACACACAGCTCTACAGAACATACAGGGTAATACAGTCCCACATACCTCTTACACCCAGTGATGTCTCCTCTCTGACATAGATGTTCTCTTTGCTCATCTTCTCCATTCAGACCAGACTGACTGTCACGAGGGTATCAAGAGCCACGTCTGACTCCGTTATACCCGGGGTCAGGAAGTCGCAGCGGGTGGCTGCGCGCTCTATATCTAAAGATCATGGTGTTTCTTAGTTATTGTTTTCTGTGTTTGCCTTGCTATCCTTTTTGTCTCTCTCAGGGATCCGTAGCTTCTCCTCCTCAGCTGTTTCGTGTCTGCCACTCCCTACCTCCTTATATTCTCCCCTCACACTTCTCTAGTTGCCAGTTATAGAGCTTCCTGCCTGGACATCTATACTGACCCACTGGAGTGGTTAATCCTGGTTGTTGTTCCTGTGTGCTACCCTCCGGATCCCTGTTTGGCTTATTGTTGTCTCCTGTTGTCGCCCACCTGGGAATATATGTTGAGTCTGTGTTGTCTGTCCTCCCCTTGGTGTTTTCCCTTAGAGTTAGTGGTGCGGACTAGTGTTCCCATCGCCCTGTTCACTACCTAGGGCTCAGCTCAGGGAAAGCCAGGGCTTTAGGCACGTGATCGGTGTACGGGTGAGGAACCCGTCTAGGGACGTCAGGGCAGCCAGGTGCCAGCCGCCAGGTGAGTCAGGGGTCACCATCTTCCCTCTCACTTGGGCAGGGCCTTCCTCGTTCCCTCCCTCTGTGTCACGTATGTGATAGCCACGCCGACCGTGATACTGCCATGAGGATTTCTTTCAGCCATCTCTTCTCTCTGCAGAGTTTGACAAACAGACATCTTAGGTTCCTACTTTTCCATCATCCTCTCATCTTCTGAACACCCCATTCTGCCACTCCTAATACTGTGCCCGCTGTGCTCCCCAATACTGGTACCACACAGATAGTGCGCCAGTACAGAAAATACCTCCTTACCTTTCAGATCAGACCCCCATATAAAACCTCAGATGAGACCTTCTTTAGACCTCTATGTCAGACCCCATATCAGACCTCAGACCAGGTCCCCATCAGAACTCTCAGACCCCCATTAGACCTCTCAGACCCCCATATCAGACCTCAGAGCAGACCTCCAAGCCCCCATATCAGACCTCAGACCAGACCACCATATAAGACCCCCATTAGACCTCCAGACCCCTATATCATACCCCCATTAGACTTCCAGTCCCCCTATCAGACCTCAGACCAGACCTCCAGACCCCCATTCGACCTCCAGAGCTCCATATCAGACCCCCATTAGGCGTCCAGACCCTCATTAGATCTCCAGACCCCCATATCAGACCCCCATTAGACCTCCAGGCCCCTATTAAATTTACAGACCCCCATATCAAACCTCAGACACCCATTAGACCTCAGATTCCACATATCAAACCCCCATTAGACCTTCAGACTACCGTATCAGACCCCCAATCAGACCTCAGACCCCCATTGGACTTCAGATCCCCCATATCAGACCTCCAGACCCCCCATATTAGACCTCTAGACCTCCAATCAGACCTCTAGACCCCCAATCAGACCTCTAGACCCCCCATATCAGACTTAATAAATTAACTTACCTCCTGGTCCAGCAGTCTTCTGGCTCTCTTCTCAGGGCCCGTGCTGCAGTCACCTGACTTCCTGCAGTGTCAGTTCAGAGTGTGCTCTGTATGTCCTGATGCTGCAGGCAGTACGGGAAACACAGCAGCGTGGGACCTGAGAAGAGCAAGCAGGTGGAGGGGTAAGTACAGCGCTCACAGCGCTTCACTACCCCGCCTCCAGCATACTAGTGAGCGGTTCCATAATGGAAGTGTAGTGTACGGGGACTGTAATGCCCGTCACTACAAAAGGGTCACTTGGTGTGTTGTCGTCCCTCCTTATTTATGGGGAAGTTGGTATATGTCATCTTTATAAAATGTCATGTAATGTAATGCTATATAATTCCCTGTTACTGTGAAACTTGCATGTACAGGCCTGCTAGGGGTGTCATTCCAGCTCTTAGTCACTAGAGGGAGCTAGGGAGCCCTAGTCTATATAAGGCCCAGTCAGGGAAAGGAAGGCAGTCAAAAAGTTGAGTCTAGCCCCACCAGAGTGAGAACCAAGTTGGAGACTAGACAATGTCAGAGACAAGTCCAGGCCTGAAGCCTGCAGTCCAGGAGAGAGTTTTGCAGTCCCTGTAACCGGGTTCCAGATTTAAGGAGAAGGTTCCCCTCCTGAATTCCCATAAGCAGAAACAGGAATATCTCAGTTAAAGAACCTGAGGAAGCCGGGAGAGAGACAGAGGCAAAGCTCAAGAAAGCAAGAGGTACTCAAGACAACAGAGGAGGTACTTTATAAAGATAAAACCAAGGATATACGCCAGAGCTAGGGTATTGGGCCTTGGAGAAGATTTTCTATGTCCCAGGATCAGTCAGGAATAGAGTGCAAGCTCCTGTACTGCAAGTCCTGTGTTTCACACTCTGAAGTCACCTTGCTTAATCTGTATTGCCTGCATCAACTGTATTGAAAAATCAACTGTATGCCGAGGAACTGCGATTCCGTTAATGTCTCTATATGAAAACTACTAAAGTTGGAGTTCTGTTTTAACATCACATGGTTCCTCATTTATTCCTGTTATCAGCAAACGGCGTGCCACCGTTTAATTGGCACTGGCGTCACGAACATTTTCCTACCATCACCTGCCTATGCAGAGAGTCAGCCGTCTCAGGTTAGTGTCTATTGCACTACTACACCCAGGAACACATTTCTACACACAACTTGAGTACGCTGCACCTCTCTTTTGGCGTCACGAACAGGATACGCACGCTTTCTAGTGCAAGAAGCGTGAACTTTGTGCCTTATACAGTTGCCCTGTGACCAAAGTGACAAATTGCCTGTTTTATTAAAGTGAACTTTGTGGACTGAAAAACATACCCAAAGTGTGCCTAAAACCTCCAAAAAGCGCTGTACAGTGTTGCGCTATCAAGAGGAAGGAAATCGCCACACCGGAGTGTGGTTTTATGGACTTTTTATCATCCTGCTTGCTGTCAGTGAATAGACAGCATTTATACCCAAAGATGGCCGCTGAGGCTACTGAAATAGCTGCTGCGTCATCTTCATCCCGAAAAGGCGGGAAAAATTGGCGCCTTTCTGAGGAAATAGCGGGAAGGAGTTCAAGGTCAGGCACCACTGCTTATCTGGACATTTGCATGTCTGCCAGCATGGACACCGCCTTCCATATACTGGAATACCTGGGGGGCGGCCTCCCAGGGCAATGGGAGGAGCTGGCTGATTTAATTGATGCGACCCTATCGCTCTCCGGAGAAGGATCGAGCATGTTGGAAAGTGAACAGAGCGTTGCTGCAACGTCCGCACCTGAGATTTCAAAAATGAGTGATATTGGTGTAGAGCCAGAGGAGGCTCCACCGGCCTACTCTCCGGGACCGGAGAAACCCGCCTGCCGCCCACGGGAGAAAGAACCGGAGCATCATTTCAGCTCATGGAAAGACTTCTTTCAACCCTCTTTCAAGTGGTCGTCACTTATGGCAGAGATCCGGGAGGCCGCTATAAAGCGGAATACAAAGACCAAGATCTATTATGAAGAGTTGACCAAGACAATCCATGAAAGACACACCAACACCCAACCCCGCCTGGAAAGGAGAAAGGGAGTGGTGGTGTCCTTTGACAAAACCCGTGGCTACGGGTTCATACAAGATTACCTGACTGGCAGAGACCTATATGTCAATAGAAGGTCTGTCAAGAGAGACTACCTCCCTTCCTATCAGCACAGCCTCCGCGAGGGAGAGGAAGTGGAGTTCACCCCTGCCGAGAGCCTGAGAGGCCCTTATGCAACTGCCGTGACCCGTCCCAAGCGAGTACCTGAGGACTGGGAGGCAGAAGAAGAAGACTACTCTGGCTGCGAGCGGGAACCGGAACGCTCTCCAGAGCCGGCCCATCACGCCTTCCAGGAGCGGAGCTCCTTCATTGGGCCTAACGTCTTCTGGCAGCCAACCGTGTTGGAAAAATGGGTGAGCCCTTATCCTTCCCCCGAGCTGCCTCGTCGGGAGAAGACCATGCAAGAGATGGAAAATTTAAAAGGACTTCGAAATACCTTTGAGAACATCTGGAGGGGTCGGAGACCCGATGCACCACCAGAACCTGCAGAGGCCGAGTCCGCGCCATCGGTGACTGTACCTGCGCCGGCGGCACCAGCAGATGACAGCGACTCTGACACGGAGAGCATCGGTGAACAGATTGTCCGGCTGGAGGAGAAGTTGCGGGAGCTGCACAAGATCGCGACCGCCAGGATCCAGACGCCGCCAAAGAAGGACGAGGTAAGGGTGCCTGTCACCACCCGTAAACCACCGTCTGCTAAGGTTGCTCCGTCAAGGCCCCAAGGAAGACCCGTTATTCCTGTGAGTTGCTGCACCGAGCCCACCGGACCGCTTGCGGCGGCGGTACCAAATGCCTTACATCCCACAATTATCATGCCGGGACCAGTACGGGCCACCCAAGGGTTTACCTCTAGGTCCATGGGGCCAATACCTATTAGGGGCCCCTTTACCTTGCAGCTGCCCCCTGACACCGTTATGTGGGCACATCCTCCTGTAGAGGATTACTACAGGCCGTACTTGCCAGCAGAGCCGGGTAATTATGACATACCCCTGTGAATCAGCCTGCTAGGCCTTTGATTTATTTCACCAAAGAATGATGTTATTAACCCTTCCAGGACAGGAGTCCTATGTTTCCTGGTCGTTTGTTGCTGCTGCCAGTTTATCCACGGCTCAGTGGTAGGTGTTAACCACTGAAATTACAAGGTCAACAAAGCCAAGTTTGTTTCCAGGATCTCCTGCCTGCTTTTGCTATTTTCCACCATGTTGTGCCTGTTCCGTAGTTGCACCTTTTACCCTTAACTCCCTTTTCAGGTTGATCAGGGGTATTACAGTACGTGTCTTTGCTGTCATTTTATTGTGCAACTTGATACTAAGGAACCGTGCCCGGAGACAGACTCAAAAGAACCTGAGCCTCTGAGATTCTTACTCTTTTTAAAGGAAATGTGCCCAGAGATGGACTCCACCGCATGAGAGCCTCTGTGATTTATAGGTAAATAACCTGGGTACGGACTCATGTTTGTTCTTTGAGCCTCCAAGAACTTTTATACTGTTTTACCGTTTCTTGCTGTTCTATTATGGACTTATTCATTGTCATGGACTATCCTGGTTTTAATGTCACGCTGTGCCAGGTCAGCGCCCCAGTTCCATTCACTATCCTGAGAGAAGAGAACGACGCCCCTTGTCACCACCCTTCATCTTTGCCAATTGGACCTGATATGAATGTAAATGCAGATGAATTACATATATGTATGCCTGCATGTCTCTTTTTCTGTTTCAGGTAGAGATTCCAGTTGGGCGAGCCCTGATGGAGTACGAGGGCGTACTCAGTTTAAAGCAGTGGGGTATGTAGTGTACGGGGACTGTAATGCCCGTCACTAAAAAAGGGTCACTTGGTGTGTTGTCGTCCCTCCTTATTTATGGGGAAGTTGGTATATGTCATCTTTATAAAATGTCATGTAATGTAATGCTATATAATTCCCTGTTACTGTGAAACTTGCATGTACAGGCCTGCTAGGGGTGTCATTCCAGCTCTTAGTCACTAGAGGGAGCTAGGGAGCCCTAGTCTATATAAGGCCCAGTCAGGGAAAGGAAGGCAGTCAAAAAGTTGAGTCTAGCCCCACCAGAGTGAGAACCAAGTTGGAGACTAGACAATGTCAGAGACAAGTCCAGGCCTGAAGCCTGCAGTCCAGGAGAGGGTTTTGCAGTCCCTGTAACCGGGTTCCAGATTTAAGGAGAAGGTTCCCCTCCTGAATTCCCATAAGCAGAAACAGGAATATCTCAGTTAAAGAGCCTGAGGAAGCCAAGAGAGACAAAGGCAAAGCTCAAGAAAGCAAGAGGTACTCAAGACAACAGAGGAGGTACTTTATAAAGATAAAACCAAGGATATACGCCAGAGCTAGGGTATTGGGCCTTGGAGAAGATTTTCTATGTCCCAGGATCAGTCAGGAATAGAGTGCAAGCTCCTGTACTGCAAGTCCTGTGTTTCACCCTCTGAAGTCACCTTGCTTAATCTGTATTGCCTGCATCAACTGTATTGAAAAATCAACTGTATGCCGAGGAACTGCGATTCCGTTAATGTCTCTATATGAAAACTACTAAAGTTGGAGTATTGTTTTAACATCACATGGTTCCTCATTTATTCCTGTTATCAGCAAACGGCGTGCCACCGTTTAATTGGCACTGGCGTCACGAACATTTTCCTACCATCACCTGCCTATGCAGAGAGTCAGCCGTCTCAGGTTAGTGTCTATTGCACTACTACACCCAGGAACACATTTCTACACACAACTTGAGTACGCTGCAGAAGCGCTCACTAGTATTTCCTTTATAAGATGCAGTGCATCTTATAATGGGAAATATACAGCATCACTGGCAAGGGTGGCATCGGCCACAGGCTGTGCCGATGCCACCCCTTCAAAGACAGCACAAGATGCCGCCTAAGGAGAGAGTCTCATCTTGCCTCATGACAAAGTGGGCTTGCCCCCATGTTACATCTGTAAATGTTTAGCTAATGGAGTCCCCCTGTTGTTATGTATGTCATTAACATGCTCTCCCACCCTCCTGTGGAACTCCATTGTGGTTTTACCCACGTGTTTCATCCCACAGGAATAGTTGTTAATTCAAAAAGTTTTTAGTTTTATAGGTGCGTGCTGTCATATTACTTTTGAACACACATCCCTGACATATGAAACTATATGCCACACAGCCACTACAATGGAAACATCCGAATATCTTGTGCTGCCACCACTTAGCTTCTGCTGGTATATCTTGAAAGTGACTGTGAACCAGACGGTCTATCAGACTGTGACCCCTTTGTGATTTGTTGGAGATCTGAGATGGCATTACTAGTCGAGAAATGCTAATTATTATCCCATGTGATCCCCTATCATAGTTGGCTATTAGTCTTCTGAGTTGTCCTTCTTATCTTGTGAATTAAAAAAATTGGTATGTTCGCTATTTAGAGCCTTCTGATATGCCTTTTTCAGAACATGATCTGGGTACCCCATTCTCAGTGAACCTGGCTCTGAGTGCATGTGCTTCCCGTATAAAATTATGTTTGGTGGAGCAGTTTCTTCTCAATCTAAGGTATTGCCCCAATGGGATACTCTGTCTGAGTGGTAAGAAGTCATGACTTTCCCATCTTAATGATTTGGTAGCTGTAGGTTTACAATAAATACCAGTTTTAACTTAACCCCGAGGGCCTTTCCTGATGCTTACATCAAGAAATCCTTACCCATTTCAAAAGTAAATGTTGGCCCTAAGTTATTATCATTAAGGCGGCTTACTAGTCTCTCAAAGCCTTCCCTGTCACTGTTCCAAATGACAAAAATGATGTCTATATGGACCTATGTTATCTGTATGTACCTATGATAGATGACTCCCAAAAACAAGGAAATCTTCCAACCAGCTCAGGAACAAATTTCCATACAATAGGACACAGGAATCCATACCACAGTGAGCCTGAGCTGGTGGCAGCAGTGGCAAAATAGTCCCGCCATTTAAGCTTACATGTAGGACAACTCGCTCATACTTTCCATATGCAGGGCCAGCCTGTATTTCCCCCCTGTATTATATAACCACACGTCTGGATCAGTGAGGGGATTGCTTGCCTACTCCTTTGAACATTTCTAGTGGTGCATTATCTTAATTTTTCAGATCATTACCTTGGTTAGCACAGCTATTAGTCCCCTGATGAAACTGGGCGCCATAGCCCAGTGGAAATGATTTAGAACGTTTATTTTTTTTATCTTCACGCTCCCTGAAATTCTAATCAAGCAGAGCTGGTACCATCTGCCTTAGGTTTGCATGTAGGACGTGTGCTCCACCAACCTGGAGGTAAAGATTAGGCCATTAGCACAATATAGACAGCAATTCAGGCCTGCCCAGACATGCTGTGGTTGTTTATCTGTCCCTCATGCTTTGCCCCTGTCCCTGGTCACAAAACACTGAGGGAGGGGGAAGAAGGGGAGGCATTTAATTTTTTGCCTAAGGCAACAGAAAAGCCAAAATCGGCCCTGTGTGGGGGTATCCACAATGTTGAAAATTCATGGTCATTGAATCAGTATTAGCATCTTTCAGATGGGGAGACTGTGACAAGAATGTGGTATAGCATGAGACTTGGTGGATCTGTCAACTGAGGACTTTTAATCCACATGGCCTCAATGAACAGTTATATTTTTAGATGTTTTCTTTGAGCTTGACCCTGTCCTCAGTTGCCAGAATCTTAAACTTATCACTCTTCTTTTTTTTTTTTTTATCATGGGTTTTGATGAGGTACACATAAGATACAACTGATTAGGTATACCTTATCCTTTAACTACATATTTTTCCCATGCTTTCTTTATGATTAATTAATTGATCGTTCTGCTGTAGGTCATCTATGGTGTACCCGAAGCAATACCTTTTTTTCTGATCTGCCATTGCTCCCTGCATCTCTGTTATGCAAATACTAGAATAGCAAAAGAATAGCACCAGCCAATCAGCGAGGGCCCAGGGGTAGGGTTTAGCTCAGCCTTGTCACAGGGGGGCTTGCTCCATTGCCCGCCCTCATCTCCAGGCAGTGCATATCTGTGGAGGGGATTCCCTAATGATGTGCTTCCAGTGAGCGTGGTCTCTATGCAATGTCCTGCTTAAATTTATGTGGAACACTGTGCTCATACTTGCCATATGCAGGGCCAATCTGTATTTCCGCCCTGTTTCATAGAGTCATATGTCAGAATCAGTAAAGGGATTGCTTGCCCGCTAGGTTCCACTGAACTGTCATAGAGGTGCATTATCTTAATTTTTCAGATCATTACCTTGGTTAGCACAGCTATTAGTCCCCTGATGAAACTGGGCGCCATAGCGGAGTGGAAATGATTTAGGACGTATATTTTTTTTATCTTCATGCTCCCTGACATTCTAATCAAGCAAAGCTGGTACCATCTGCCTTAGGTTTGCATGTAGGACGTGTGCTCCACCAAAAGGTTAGGCCATTAGCACAATATAGACTGCAATTCAGGCCTGCCCGGACATGCTGTGGTTGTTTACCTGTACCTCATGTTTGCCACTGCAAGGATGTGGTAAAATTGTTCATTTCACATCCTGCACATTTTGACCCAATTCATTATACAGTATCAAGCTTTTTGTCCAATGGTTTTATTGATCATTTACTGAGCATTGTTTTAATCATTCTGAAATTCTTCAGGCTGAGGTCCATGCCTGACATAAAAATGATAATGTGTACATACACACACCTCTATCCCTAGGAAACACAACCCATCAAAGCTCAGACCATGTACACAATGTGGTTGTAGTTATTGTAGGATGGGCAATAGTCTCCTGGGAAACAGATATCAGCCATTATTAATTCTTCATACTTCCACCTGAGGAACATTGCAAGACTCAAAGGGCATCTGTCAGCATATTTGTACCTATGAAACTGGCTGACCTGTTGCATGTGTTGGTCTCATGTTTATATGTGCCCAAATTGCTGAGGAAGATTTTTTATTTATGCAAATGAGAATCTAGGCGCAATGGGATGTTGCCATATTATCACTCCCAGGGCTTCTTGTTCTTCTTTACACTGAAGATAGTTCTTAAGAACAGTGGCTGTATGTTTGGGGTCGTTTTACTGCTGCAGAATAAATTTGGAACTAATTAGATGCCTCCCTGATGGTATTAAAAGATGGTTAAATATCTATCTGTATTTTGCAACACAAAGAAACAGGCAACGTTGAGGACTGTAGACACAGTGTCCAGTAGTGCCATCAGCTCAGAACTGTCAAAAACTAATAGGACCCCAGTACACCCATCTTTTTGGAGAAGACTGACCAGAAGTGGTCTTCATAGAAGAATTGAGGCAAAAAAGCTATCTGGCGATGTTCGAAAAGGTGGCCGTGAGGGAGAAATTACCTCGAGACCAGTGGGCTGAGGTCGTCGCTCCGCTCCTGGTGTCTGGACCCCAACAAGTGTTTTTTGATCTCCCCAATGATCAAGTGGCCGACTACCTGACCGTAAAAGGTGAGATCCTGGCGAGACTGGGGGTGAATGTATTGGTCCGGGCTCAGCTGGTGCACCAATTTAACTTAGCTGAACCCGCCAGACCACAATATTATGACCTGCTACATCGGTTGCAGAAATGGCTGCAGCCTGACATATTGACTCCCATTGCTATACTGGACTGTCTGTTTGTGGATGTGTTTTGGAGGGCTTTGCCGTAACCTCTTCAGCACTGGATCGACCAGGTGTCTGTCTCCTGGTAATGCCTTAGAGATGGTCGACCTGGTGGAGCGCTACGAGGCCACCCGAAATCTGCAGGGGAAATCTTTTGAAAGGGGGCCAGTCAAACCCTGGAAATCCCCACCCCAGACCCGGCGGTCGGTGCCAGCCAAACCCGCCGGGACGTATCCCCTGCAGACCCAGCCCCGGTGGCTTGCTGCTGGTATCACGAGCCTGGGCACATAAGGGCCGACTGTCCCCATTGGGGTGAACCCATGGAATCCAACTATGGCTGCCGCCACTCAGTGTATGCCAGGAAGCTGTGTGCCACAGGTAGCTCCGAGACTGTAGACAATAACCATCTGCGCCAGGTGGAAGTGGGGGACACTCTGACGGTGGCACTGCTGGATTCAGGGAGCCTGGTGTCCATGGTAAGAGCTGCCCTGGTGCTGCCTATCGAGTATACTAGCTGAAAGGTCGGCATTGTGTGCATTCATGGGGATTAAAAAAGGACTATCCCACCGCCCTGGTCTCTATATCAACGGTGGCCGGCAGGTGGACTCATGAGGTGGCCGTCACCACAAAATTACCGTATGAACTAATAATTGGGAGAGACTACCCCGGTTTCCCAGCACTATGGCCGGACACGAAAGTTACCGATACCCATGAGACAGATGTGACCCTAGCAGAGTGGCATGGCTTAATGGGGAGACTAGAACCCTGGGAACCTGAGTCCAAAGGGCCAGCGGGACAGCCACTTCGGAGGAAGAGGGGGAGACAACCCCGCTAAGTGTGATGGTGGGAGACATGGAGGACTTGCCGCCAGGTCCAAAGCTAGCCGACCTCAATGTCTCTGGGGATAATTTTGGTACTGCACAACATCGGGACCCAACCCTATCCCGAGCGCGGTAAAATGTATTAATAATAGATGGGGAACCAAAACAACCGGGGGCAGAGTTGATGTTTCCCCGTTTTGTGGTTTGTCAAGAGATGTTGTATCGAGTAAACCAGCTGCGAGGTGAATCCATTGAACAGTAGGTGGTGCCCCAGGCTTATCGCAAACTCGTGTTAGAGTTAGCCCACCAGCATTTTCTCGGGGGTCATCTGGGAATGCAAAAAAACACAGGATCGGATTCTACAGTGGTTTTACTGGCCCAGTATGTTCAGAGAGGTAGAAGAATATTGTAAGTCTTGCCCAAATTGCCAGATAACGAGCCCCCAGCCACATTTCCGTAGTCCCTGGTACCCCTCCCAATTATAAAGGTCCCGTTCGAGCGAATCGCTATGGATCTCGTAGGCCCGGTACTGCAGTCTGCTAGAGGACACCAACACATCTTGGTTGTCCTTGACTATGCCACTCGGTACCCAGAGGTGGTGCCACTGCGGCATACATCAGCCAAACTTACAGCCAAGGAGTTAATGGAGATGTTTTCTCTTGTGGGTTTGCCTAAGGAGGTTCTGACTGACCAAGGGACCCCGTTTATGTCCAAGGTCATGAGGGAACTCTGTAAGTTGCTCCACATAAAACAGCTACGGACGTTCGTGTATCATCGACAATCGGATGGCCTGGTAGAGAGGTTTAATCAAACATTAAAAAATATGCTAAAAAGAGGGGTCTCTAAGCATGGGAGGGACTGGGACCTTCTTCTGCCCTATCTCATGTTCGCAGTGCGAGAGGTGCCCCAGGCCTCTATTGGGTTCTCGCTCTTCGAACTGCTATACGGCAGACACCCTTGCAGTCTCTTGGACGTGGCCAAAGAGGCATGGGAACAACAACCCACACCGCACAGAGTACCTCACCCAGATGCAAGGATGGATGTAAACAGTTTTACCTCTGGTTAGGGAGCATATGGAGGCAGCGCATCGAGCCCAGAGTAGGATCTATAATCGGCAGGCTCGGGTCCGGACCTTTAACCTGGGTGATCGGGTATTGGTTCTGGTACCAACCGTAGACAGTATGTTCCTAGCTAGGTGGTAGGGGCCCTATGAGGTGCTTGAAAAAATTGGAGAGGTAAATTACAAGGTACACCAGTCAGGGAGGCAAAAGCCAGAGCAGGTGTACCATGTGAATCTGCTCAAACCCTAGAAAGAAAGGGAAAAATTTATGGAAGACAGCTAATGACCAGGGTTCCTATGGGAAGCAGTTTCGGCCCCTCTGTTTGAAGTAAGGGAAGCGGCTGCCACAGTGAAATTGCTAACAGCCTCTCCTCTAAACAGGCTAAGGAAGCCAGGGAGTTCATTAGTCGGAACACAGATGTGTTCTCAGACCTCCCTGGACGCACTTTCATAGTCCAACATGACATTATCACTGAGCCTCAAGCAAAAGTCCGGTTAAAACCATACCGGGTACACGAGGTTCGGCGACAAGCCATCGCGGAGGAAGTGCAGCTAATGCTCCAGCTAGGTGTCATCGAGGAGTAAAAAAGTGAATGGGCCAGTCCGATAGTCTTAATACCCAAGCCGGACAGGAAATTGTGGTTCTGTAACGACTTCCGCTAACTGAATGAGGTGTCCAAATTTGACGCATATCCCATTCCCCGAGTGGATGAGCTTATTGAGAAGTATTTCAGCGATTCGTCAATGATATTTTTCATCATTTGGTGGGGAGGTTCGTAGTAGTCTACCTTGATGACATTTTAATTTATTCTCCTGATCTGAAGACCCATCAGGATCATGTGAGACAGGTTTTGACGATCCTGCGGGAGAATAAGTTATACGCCAAATTGGAGAAATGTTTGTTTGCGGTGCAAGAGCTTCCATTTTTGGGATACATGCTTTCTGATTCTGGTTTTCGTATGGACCCCGAAAATGTCCGGGCGGTTCTGGAGTGGGATCGACCGGAGAATCAGAAAGCTTTGATGCGATTTTTGGGGTTTACGAATTATTATAGAAAATTTATTTTGAATTATTCCACGTTAGTCAAACCTCTTACTGATATGACCAAGAAGAGCGCTGATGTTTCTGTCTGGTCGGATGAGGCATTGCAGGCCTTTTCGGCTATTAAGGAGGGTTTTGCGTCTGCTCCCATTCTGGTGCAGTCGGATGTATCTCAGCCATTCGTGGTCGAGGTTGATGCATCAGAGGTGGGGGTTGGGGCGGTGCTTTCGCAGGGTCCTTCTCCTGTCAAGTGGGTCCCGTGTGCCTTCTTCTCCAGGAAGCTCTCGGTCGCCGAGAGGAATTATGATGTTGGAGATAGGGAGTTGTTGGCGATCAAGTTGGCCTTTGAATAATGGCGTCACTGGTTAGAGGGGGCTTCTCACCCCGTTACCATAAGAATTTGGCTTACCTGCAATCTGCCAAGCGTCTGAACCCTAGACAGGCCAGATGGTCATTGTTTTTTACCAGGTTCAATTTCGTGGTTACCTTTCGCCCAGGGGTCAAGAACGTCAAGGCAGATGCCTTGTCTCGCAGCTTCCCTGGGGGGGGGGGGGGGGGGTGATTCAGAAGATCCAGCGCCGATTTTGGCGGATGGAGTGGTGGTCTCCGCTCTGTACCGTGAATTGGAGATGGAGGTGTTGGGAGCTCAGGAGGGGGCTCCTGGTTCGTGTCCCCCAGGGAGGTTGTTTGTTCCTGAGGGCCTACGATACAAGGTGTTCAAGGAACATCACAATACTGTTCTCGCTGGACATCCTGGTGGTAAGACCACCTGTGATCTGGTGTCCCGGAGGTTCTGGTGGCCAGGTTTGCGTAAGAGTATTGAGAATTACGTGGCAGCTTGTGAAACCTGCGCTCGGTCTAAGGTTGCTCATACTCGACCGCCTGGTTCACTTCTTCCATTGTCTATTCCATCTCGTCCTTGGACACATTTGTCCATGGACTTTATTACGGACCTACCGAGTTCCTCCGGGAGAACAATGATTTTGGTGGTAGTCGATCGTTTCAGTAAAATGGCTCACTTTATACCACTAACAATTCTGCCTAACGCTAAGACTCTGGCGCAGATTTTTGTGGATAATATTGTTAAATTGCACGGTATTCCTTCGGATATTGTCTCTGATAGGGGCACGCAGTTTGTCTCCAGGTTTTGGAGGGCGTTCTGCTATCGACTTGGCATTCAACTTTCTTTCTCGTCGGCTTTTCATCCACAGTCGAATGGTCAGACGGAGCGTACCAATCAAAACCTGGAGACCTACTTGAGGTGCTTTGTGGCTGAGAATCAGGAGGACTGGTCCTCATTCTTGCCCTTAGCAGAATTTGCATTGAATAACCGTAGGCAGGAGTCCACGGGTAAGTCGCCATTTTTTGGCGCATACGGTTTCCATCCTCAGTTTGGTACCTTTTCTGGGTCTGGTTCCTCCGGGATGCCAGAGGAGGAGAGATTCTCTTCTGCCTTATCCTCTATCTGGCGGGGGATTCAAGGGAATTTGGAGAGGATGGGTGAGAGGTATAAACGAATGGCTGACAGGAGACGTGTGACTGGTCCGGACCTGTGTGTGGGTGATTTGGTGTGGTTGTCCACTAGGAATATCAAGTTGAGAATGCCATCTTGGAAACTGGGTCCAAGATTTGTTGGTCCATATAAGATTTCTGCTGTGATCAATCCTGTGGCATTTCGACTTGATCTGCCGCAGACTTGGAGGATCCACGATGTCTTCCACAAGTCTTTACCAAAAATGTATGTTAAACCGGTGGTACCATCGCCATTGCCTCCTCCTCCTGTTCTGGTCAAGGGAAACTTGGAGTTCGAGATCTCTAGGATTCTTGACTCGAGAGTTCTGCGGGGTTCCCTCCAGTACCTGGTTCACTGGAGGGGATACGGTCCTGAGGAGAGGATGTGGGTTCCGGCGTCAGATGTCAACGCCAGCCGTCTGGTGAGGGCCTTTCATAGGTCCCATCCGGATAAGGTTGGTCCAGGGTGTCCGGAGGTCACCCGTAGAAGGGGGGGGGGGTACTGTCATGCCCCACTCTGACGATGTGCGGAGGTCAGCCAGGATTGCAGCACGAGTCTAGCATTTTTTTTGATGCTGTGCTGGATCCGCCTCGCATCAGGTGCACTGGGTGGAGTCATTAGTTTAAATGGTCTCCAGCTAAAGTGCTCTGAGCGGATTATACTGTTCATTAGTGTCTGGGAAGTTTGGAAGGAAGGTTGGCTGTTTGTTCCTGCTCTCAGCAGATAAGTGTCTTTTCTTGTTTGGTTGTTTATGTCATCTTACCCAACCCAGGTTCTGTGCGAGCTGGCTGCTCCTTTCTCCCCACTTCACCATCTCAGGGAGTTCAGGGTTCTGTTAGTTTAGGCTGGTGGACACAGCAAATCTACCATCAAGGTTTGTCTGTGGGCTGAGCATTGCAGGGAAAGAGGTCAGGGATAAATGAGGAGGTGACCCTTCCCCTGTCTCTCGTCCAGAGCCTGGTTGGTGTGTTGTCTGTTTAACTGTGCACGTCCGCCGTGACAGGTACTGGCAGGTACCCTTGACTGAAGATGCCAAGAAAAAAACGGCTTTCATCACACCAGAGGGACTGTATCAGTACAAGGTATTACCCTTTGGTCTACATGGCACTCCCGCCACGTTTCAAAGGCTAATGGACATTGTACTCCATCCACATGGTCGGTACGCTTTGGTGTACCTGGATGATATCGTTATCCACAGCACCGACTGGGAAAGTCACCTATCTAAAGTACAGGCTGTAGTTGACTCACTTAGGAAGGATGGCTTAACCGTTAACCCAAAAAAGTGCGCAATAGGGTTAGAAGAGACCAAGTACCTGGGGTATGTAATTGGGCCCGGAATTATCAAACCTCAGGTGAACAAACTCGGCAAGTACACTGCTCAAAAAAATAAAGGGAACACTTAAACAACACAATATAACTCCAAGTCAATCACACTTCTGTGAAATCAAACTGTCCACTTAGGAAGCAACACTGAGTGACAATCAATTTCACATGCTGTTGTGCAAATGGGATAGACAACAGGTGGAAATTATAGGCAATTAGCAAGACACCCCCAATAAAGGAGTGGTTCTGCAGGTGGTGACCTGACCACTTCTCAGTTCCTATGCTTCCTGGCTGATGTTTTGGTCACTTTTGAATGCTGCCGGTGCTTTCACTCTAGTGGTAGCATGAGACGGAGTCTACAACCCACACAAGTGGCTCAGGTAGTGCAGCTTATCCAGGATGGCACATCAATGCGAGCTGTGGCAAGAAGGTTTGCTGTGTCTGTCAGCGTAGTGTCCAGAGCATGGAGGCGCTACCAGGAGACAGGCCAGTACATCAGGAGACGTGGAGCAGGCCGTAGGAGGGCAACAACCCAGCAGCAGGACCGCTACCTCCGCCTTTGTGCAAGGAGGAACAGGAGGAGCACTGCCAGAGCCCTGCAAAATGACCTCCAGCAGGCCACAAATGTGCATGTGTCTGCTCAAACTGTCAGAAACAGACTCCATGAGGGTGATATGAGGGCCCGACGTCCACAGGTGGGGGTTGTGCTTACAGCCCAACACCGTGCAGGACGTTTGGCATTTGCCAGAAAACACCAAGATTGGCAAATTCGCCACTGGCGCCCTGTGCTCTTCACAGATGAAAGCAGGTTCACACTGAGCACATGTGACAGACGTGACAGAGTCTGGAGACGCCGTGGAGAACGTTCTGCTGCCTGCAACATCCTCCAGCATGACCGGTTTGGCATTGGGTCAGTAATGGTGTGGGGTGGCATTTCTTCGGAGGGCCGCACAGCCCTCCATGTGCTCGCCAGAGGTAGCCTGACTGCCATTAGGTACCGAGGTGAGATCCTCAGACCCCTTGTGAGACCATATGCTGGTGCGGTTGGCCCTGGGTTCCTCCTAATGCAAGACAATGCTAGACCTCATGTGCAAGACGAAGGCATTGATGCTATGGACTGGCCCGCCTGTTCCCCAGACCTGAATCCAATTGAGCACATCTGGGACATCACGTCTCGCTCTATCCACCAACGTCACGTTGCACCACAGACTGTCCAGGAGTTGGCAGATGCTTTAGTCCAGGTCTGGGAGGAGATCCCTCAGGAGACCGTCTGCCACCTCATCAGGAGCATGCACAGGCGTTGTAGGGAGGTCATACAGGCACGTGGAGGCCACACACACTACTGAGCCTCATTTTGACTTGTTTTAAGGACATTACATCAAAGTTGGATCAGCCTGTAGTGTGTTTTTCCACTTTAATTTTGAGTATGACTCCAAATCCAGACCTCCATGGGTTAAAATTTTTTATTTCCATATATTTTTTTTGTGTGATTTTGTTGTCAGCACATTCAACTATGTAAAGAACAAAGTATTTCAGAAGAATATTTAATTAATTCAGATCTAGGATGTGTTATTTTTGTGTTTCCTTTATTTTTTTGAGCAATGTAAATTCGTTCCTGGATATGGTGGGGTACTATATGAGGTTTGTCCCCAATTTTGCTACAGTTGCCGCACCATTGACAGGCCTTTTGAAGGGACGCAAGTCAGTGATGGCTCAGTGGAATAAGTAGGCGGAAAAGGCTTTCTCTGCTTTGAAGTCTGCCCTGTGTGGGTCCCCAGTGGGTCCCCGGTATTGGTGACGCCTGACTTCAAGAGGGAGTTTGTGGTACAGACCGATGCTTCTGAAGTAAGCCTTGGAGCTGTACTCTCTCAGGACATCAATGGGGAGGAACATCCTGTTGTTTTCCTGAGCCGGAAGCTTACCCCAGCCGAGCACTAGAGAGAGGGGAAGAGGAAGTGCACCCACTAGCTGCCACCCACGCCTCTGTCCCTGCCTACTTACACTACCCGTCCTAGGCGATGGGGCGTAACTGTGCAGTGGTCCCTAACGTCTGTAAGTGCAGAGAGGCAGAGCGGACAGAGACAGAATATAGCCAGGCAGAGACAGTAGGAGGGAACCCTGCAAATGGATCCGAAGTCACGTAAAGTCTCAGGAGCAATACTGAAATGCCAGAGATCAACACTAATGTAGGTGAACAGGGGTAACAATGACGGAAAACAAACACGCCTAGGGTCAAACCAGGATGTCACGTCAGTACACAAGGAATAGCAAGGACAGGTCAGAGTACACGCCGAGGGTCAAACCTGGAGGTCACGTCAGTACACAAGGGCATACGAGGTTGGGTCAGGGACAAAAGCCAAGGGTCAAAATCCAGAGTAGCAGAAGCACTGAGTAGTAGCATTAGGCACAGGACCAAAATCGCAGGCAACCTGTGGCCAGCATAAACCTATAGCGTTGTTAAACAAAGAACAAAAGAATGCCCAAAATATTCCAAAAATATATTTTATTTAATTATAGTAAATATATAATGATTTATAAAATATTCAAGATAGCAAAAAAGTATGAAGAATCAGCAGGAAACCGGATGCCCCAATCCACTGGCCGGTGTCGCTGCTACCCACCAGGAGATGGAAAACATGTCAAGTATGCCAGTAGTATATATCAGGGTGATTCACAGCATAGTAGCCCAAATAGTGTAACTATTCTGAAAGTGTAGTATATATGATCATCACCCTGGTATATAACCACTAGATAATGCTCAACTCAACTCAGAGTGTGGTTAGAGAAAAAAATAATAATAAGACAACCGCTAGAATCCAGCAGTAGAGGGGAGGATAATGCATTCACACAAATAAAACAACACACACCTTATAATAAAGGATATAGAGGAGCGCATCTGTGGATTTCAGATAGAAGGTTGAAACATACCATGAGACATGATGGAGGGCAAAGGCAGCGAACGCAGGACAGGCTAGGAACCTCGATGCGTGTTTAGCCTCAGCTTCGTCAAGAGGTAAGTAAAAGTGTGGCCATATCCCCCTATTTATATCTCCCATATAGCTCTAAAACATGTGATCTCAATAAACCATCACAGCAGCTGATACTTACTATCGAGCGCTCCATGCCTGATGATGCACACCAAGTTCACGATGACAACGACGCACTCATCAGGAGGAGGGGTGGAGCGCACGTTGTGTGTTCCAGTCCGCCTCCCAAGGAGACATAGCGGCGTCCCCATTTTACCCGGCGTGCAGCGCATCACAGCAGAGCGCTGCGTCAGCTGATCAAATAAACAGGAAATCTGAGGTATATCTGATGTATTAACCCCAAAATGGGGAACCCTGTGTAGAGAATCCATCTGGGAGATATCGGTTATTAAGAGGGCGCAGATATGGGACTAAATACATCTAAACATCGATATTATCAAGGGGATAGGTGCATATTACCATGATTATTGCATGACATACCCTTTCATAATATATACATACCATAATTTGACCAAAAATATGGTGTATCATTAATTCATTCATAATACAAAAATTACAATAAATAAATGAAGTACATGATCATGAAAGTATAAGCAGCATAAGAGATACATAACCTGTGGCCAGCAGGCTGCCTGTATAAATAGTGAAAGGCTAAGGTCATGTGACGTGGCCAGCATCACATGACCCGCTCAGACACAGAAGCCAAGCACCGAGTGGCCAGCTCGGTGCTCAGCCTGAAACTGTTGCCAGGGGAACGGAGGATGCCGACTGCACAGACAGCATGAGCGCTGTCGGGTCCGCTCTGCCCCCTGTTACCTGGGAGACAGGGACGCCGCGTGCGTCGCCACTCAGGGAGAGAGGCAGGACTCCGGCGGCGCCCAATGACAGAGACTAGCTACAGTATAGTGGAGAGAGAGTGCCTGGCCATAAAGTGGGCACTCGAGTCTCTCTGCTATTATCTGTTGGGGAGAAAGTTATGTCTGGTGACCGACCACTCCCATCTCAAGTGGATGAGCCAGGCCAAAGAGAGGAATGCTCGGATCACCAGATCGTTCTTATCTTTACAAAACTTCAAGTTTTCCGTGGAACATAGGGTAGGCAGGTTACAGGGAAACGCAAAAACAAAAATGAACAGTCATTTTTTTGTTTTTCCTTATGTGTGCATAAACACAGAACTGTTTAAGCTAAAGACTTTGTGATTGCCTCTATACTGCAATACAATATATCAATCGGCACTGCGGTTTGAAGTAGAGTAGCGGTGCACGTGTCTCAGGGTCGGCGTCCCATGTAGATAAGGAGAAAAGAGACCGACACTCGCTTGTTTAGATAATCTTGCTGTGATTTATTGTCACATTCCAGTGACGCGTTTTGGCATACAATCTGCCTTTGTCAAACTGTTTGACAAAGGCAGATTGTATGCCGAAACGCGTCACTGGAATGTGACAATAAATCACAGCAAGATTATCTAAACAAGCGAGTGTCGGTCTCTTTTCTCCTTCCCTGCCTCTATACTGCGCCCGCTAGCCTGTCTACCAGAGCAAAACCCCACTATATTATATATATATATATATATATATACTGTATATATATATATATATATATATATACAGTATATATATACAGTACAGACCAAAAGTTTGGACACACCTTCTCATTCAAAGAGTTTTCTTTATTTTCATGACTATGAAAATTGGAGATTCACACTGAAGGCATCAAAACTATGAATTAACACATGTGGAATTATATACATAACAAACAAGTGTGAAACAACTGAAAATATGTCATATTCTAGGTTCTTCAAAGTAGCCACCGTTTGCTTTGATTACTGCTTTGCACACTCTTGGCATTCTCTTGATGAGCTTCAAGAGGTAGTCCTCTGAAATGGTTTTCACTTCACAGATGTGCCCTGTCAGGTTTAATAAGTGGGATCTCTTGCCTTATAAATGGGGTTGGGACCATCAGTTGCATTGAGGAGAAGTCAGGTGGATACACAGCTGATAGTCCTACTGAATAGACTGTTAGAATTTGTATTATGGCAAGAAAAAAGCAGCTAAGTAAAGAAAAACGAGTGGCCATCATTACTTTAAGAAATGAAGGTCAGTCAGTCAGCTGAAAAATTGGGAAAACTTTGAAAGTAAGGGCTATTTGACCATGAAGTCGAGTGATGGGGTGCTGCGCCAGATGACCTGGCCTCCACCTGAACCCAATCGAGATGGTTTGGGGTGAGCTGCACCGCAGAGTGAAGGCAAAAGGGCCAACAAGTGCTAAGCATCTCTTGGAACTCCTTCAAGACTGTTGGAAGGTCCGTCGTCCAACGTAGATGCTTCCTGGCCAATGCAAGATGATGATGCCTGTGCCTGGTGGTGTGGTCAGGTACCTTTGCAAGTCATCTAGCACACAGACCACGCTGATGTAAAAGGTTTCGAATGGTCTGACGTGACACTTGAGTGCCTCTCACCTCTTTTAAATGTGCCTGGAGTTCTGTGGCATTTATCATCCGGTTCTATAGGGAATTTTTCACTGAGAAACGGTCATCAGTGTGGTATGTGGCTAAAGGGCATCCACTTCTATGTCTTTCTGTGACTCTTCCAGTTTCTCTGTATCTGTGTTGCAACCTTCTTACAGTAAAGAAGCTTTGACGCTTCTGGAGACTGAACTTTTTCCTCTCCAGTTGGAGGCAGTGCCCCCTTGTTTTTTGACCGCATTTTACATAGAACAGTTTGTCACTGTATTTTTTGTATGGCCCATTTATATATTTGTATAGGTTATTCATGTCCGCCCCCTTAGACGTCTCTTCTCAAGACTAAATACATTCAATTATTTTAATCTTTCTTCATAACTAAGACCCTCCATGCCCCTTATCATTTTAGTTGCTCTCCCTTATACTTTTTCCAGCTGCAGTGCATCCTTTCTCCTCCTATAACACTAAAAAAGCTAGTAAATATTGTAAATTTAATACTTTATTAGAAATCCACATAAAACACAATAATTATATTCTAAAATACATAAAGCAGCAACCATGAGAACACTGGACGCTCCAGACTGGGTCAGTAATATGGACTTTTTTGTGATTTTTATTAGCAGCATTATATCTTGGGTGTGCATAGGTAAATCACCGCCCCTCACGCTTCAGTGTTGTGCGGTGAATTGCAATATACGGACGCATGTTTGCTATAATGAGCCCCATGTGATGATGCTGCTATTTGACATTGTACTAGTTCCTTGATGTCTGGAGCCTATTTTTATTGACACACTCCAGTGTTCTCATGGTTGCTGCTTTATGTATTTTAGAATATAATTATTGTGTTTTATGTGGATTTCTAATAAAGTATTAAATTTACAATATTTACTTGCGTGGTAGCTTTTTTAGTGTTATAGGAGGTGTACGAATGATTCCATGTGAGATACTTATGGTATTAATTTTTTGCAGTGCATCCTTTCTATGGACTGGTGCCCAGAACTGAACTGCATATTCCAGATGAGGCTGCACCAACACTTTGTAAAGTGGTAGTATTACATCCCTGCCCCGCGAGTCCATGCCTCCTTTAATGCATTACAATATCCTGGTGGCCTTAGAAGCAGCTGATTGACATTGTATGCTGTAATTTAATCTACCATCCACAAGGACACCTAAATCTTTCTCTATAAGTGACTCTCACATTGGGTGATTCATGGATCAAACACCTGTTGTGAATTTTGCCATTAAACTTCTTAATTTCAATCTTTTTATTGAAGTTTTTCTCATTAACATATAAATTTACACATTTTCAGTGGACACAACCACATTAATATATCACATTATGTTTATGCATAAGAGTCGACCTCCAAGGTTTTCAATGAGAACAACCAATTTTTAAAGCTGTATACATGTTGCCCGGATCTATGCACCACGACATCAGCATTGGATGCTGTCAAACATGGCGCACGACCCGGCTATTCACAATATCTTTCAATAATTAGAATAGTGACAAATAAACAAAAAATAACAATAAAAACTAACAACTACAACTGGCTTGGGACAACTCCACAGAACATGTAGTAGGGTGCCTGTCTGGCCACAATTTCTCCAGCAACACGATGGAGTGCCTGGGTATAATTTACTTAATCTATAGGGCGTAAAATACCAACGAAGCATTGTTTTCACACCTGCCTCATAGTGTGTTGTACATTTAAATGTGGTAGAAAGATATACCAAAGCTTTGATCCACTCCTCTTCTGTATATGCTTGGTTTAAGTCATTTTCCCATGCAATTATTGAGGGTATTTTGATAAATGTGTTCTTATCCCCTAATATATTATATATCAATCTAGTAGGCTTGGTGGATAATGTGGGTGTCTGGAACATATTAATTAGGTTTAGGTTAAGCTTGGGGGGGAGATAGTAGGATCTGATTCAGGAAATGCCGTATTCTTAAGTAATTATAGATTCCCTGTTCGGAATCATAAAAGCTGATCTAATCGTTTCAAAAGATTTTATTACGTTGCCCTCCACTAATTGTGATATATCTCTGACTCCAGTCCCGAGCCATGCGGAGAAGTCTGCATCTTCAATAGTCCTTTCTAGTATTGAAATAGTTACAAGCTGTTTCAGTGGAGTTGTGAATTTTCCATGTACGGAGTTTATTTGAGTCCAAAGTTTGATAGCATGCTGCGTCGTAAGCATAGGTGTGTTTAGAGTCTCCTTTCTCCAAATGGAGTATGTTGTCTAATGTGATTTTGTAATAAAGATTAATTTAGTACCAGCGGTCTGGCATTTTCTATGTAGGTTATTTTTTTCTTTTTTCTCCAAATGGAGCCTATCAAAAGATCTCTTAAAGGGCCTCTGCCTGCAACATGCCCCTCAATTCGAACCCAAGGTTTACTGCTATCTCCCGTCCACCACTCTTTCAAAAATGATATCCCTATTGCCGTATAGTAATCCTTAATAGATGATAGGCCTGTACCCCCACTCTTTTCCTTTTGGTCAGTATAGTGTATGCTATTCTGGGTGACTTCTTGTTCCAAATGTATCTATTTAAGATAGGTTGTGCTTTTTTAAAGAATGTGTTTGGGATCTAAATGTTTAATGTGCGAAATATATAGATCATCTTGGGAAGAGTCATCATTTGAAAGGAGACTGTTCTACTTATCCACGACATCTTTTTTGATGCAAATCCATTAAGGTCCTGTCATGACCGGCGTCACGCGAAGGGAGGGAAATGGGAAGGCCCTGTTTAAGGGAGAGGGAAAGGTGGTGACCCCTAACTCACCTTGAGGCTGGCACCTGACTGCCCTGACGTCCCTAGACGGGTTCCTCACCCGTACGCCGATCACGTGCCTAAACCCTGGCTTTCCCTAAGATGAGCCCTACGCAGTGAACAGGGCGGTGGGATCACTAGTCCGCACCACTGACACTAAAGGAAAACACCAAGGAGAGGACAGACAATACAGACAAAACATATAATCCCAGGTGGGCTACAACAGCAGACAACAAATGCCCAACAGGGATCCGGAGGGTAACGCTCTGGAACAACAACCAGGGATCACAGCTACTCAGCTCCAGTGGGTCAGTATAGAAGTCCAGGCAGGAAGCTCTATATCTGGCAACCAGAGAAGTGGGAGAGGGGAATATAAGGAGGTTGGGAGTGCTGGACAAGAAACAGCTGAGGAGAAGAAGCTACGGATCCCTGAGTGAGCCAAAAAGGGTTGCAAGGCAAACCCAGAAAGCTACCATAAAGAAACAGCACTATCTTTATACATAGAGCGCGCAGCCACTCGCTGCGACTTCCTGACCCCGGGTATAATGGAGTCAGACGTGGCTCTTGACACCCTCGCGACAGTACCCCCCTTTCCACGAGGGGCCTCCGGACACTCAGGACTAGGTCTCTCAGGATGAGAGGCATGAAAAGCCCGAACTAACCTGTCGGCGTTTACCTCAGACGCTGGAACCCACATTCTTTCCTAGGGACCGTAACCCCTCCAATGCACCAGATATTGAAGAGAGCGACGGACCCGACGAGAATCAACAATTTTGGATATTTGAAACTCTAGATTACCATCCACAATAACAGGAGGGGGTGGCAGCGGTGATGGTTCTAGAGGTGGAACATACTTTTTGAGTAACGACTTATGGAAGACGTTATGAATTTTAAAAGTCTGAGGTAGCTCCAGGCGAAAAGCCACGGGGTTAATGATGGCTACTATTTTGTAAGGACCAATGAACCTAGGACCCAGTTTCCAAGAGGGAACCTTTAATTTAATATTCCTAGTAGATAACCACACATAGTCATTCACACCTAGGTCCGGACCTATCGACCGTTTCTTATCAGCCATGCATTTATATTTACCTTCCATATTTTTCAAATTAGCTTGCACTTTCTGCCATACAGATGAAAGAGATGACAAAAAACATTCCTCTTCGGGAACCCCAGAAGACCCCCCCTCTTTGAAAGTACAGAATTGGGGATGAAAACCATATGCACCAAGAAATGGTGACTTGCCAGTGGATTCCTGACGGCGATTATTTATGGCAAACTCGGCTAACGGTAAATATGATGACCACACCTCTTGGTTTTCAGACACAAAACACCTTAGATATGTCTCAAGGTTTTGGTTGGTACGCTCAGTCTGTCCATTCGACTGAGGATGGAAAGCTGAGGAAAAGGACAAGTGTACCCCCAAACGGGAACAAAAAGCTTTCCAAAACTTAGAAATAAACTGGGTTCCCCGATCCGAAACAACATCGGAGGGGACCCCGTGAAGCTTCACGATTTCACTGATGAATACCTGAGCAAGAGTCTTAGCATTAGGTTAGTGCGGGTAACACAATGAAGTGTACCATCTTGCTAAACCTGTCTACTACTACCAAGATAACTGTTTTACCTGCAGACAAAGGTAAGTCAGTAATAAAATCCATTGACAGATGTGTCCATGGCCTATTGGGAATGACAAGTGGCAATAAAGACCCTGCAGGACGTGTATGAGAGACTTTCTCACGCGCACAAGTAGAACAAGTAGACACAAAATCCATTACATCCTGACGCAACCTTGGCCGCCAAAAACGACGAGACAATACTTCCAAGGTTGCTTTACTACCCGGGTGCCCAGCAAGTGCCGAATTATGATGTTCCTTTAATAATTCGAGACGCAGGTTTAACGGTACAAACAATTTCTCTGAGGGGCAAGAGACCGTGGCGTCCCCCTGGGCCTCTAACACCTTCCCCTCCAGAACAGAGTGTACTGCAGAGACAACCACTCCTCTTTGTAGGATGGGTACCGGATCACTCACATTACCCCCTCCAGGGAAACAACGAGATAATGCATCTGCCTTGGTATTTTTTGCCCCAGGACGATAGGTAATAAAAAAGTTAAACCTGGTAAAAAATAGCGACCACCTAGCTTGTCTAGGGGTGAGACGCTTAGCTGATTCGAGGTACAGAAGGTTTTTGTGGTCTGTAATCACCGTGACGGGGTGGATTGCCCCCTCTAAAAAGTGACGCCATTCTTCAAACGCTAGTTTAATAGCTAATAGTTCCCTATTGCCAATATCATAGTTCTTCTCCGCTGCAGATAGTTTTTTAGAAAAGAAAGCACAAGGACGCCATTTGCCAGGAGACGGACCCTGAGACAGTACAGCCCCCACTCCACCTCTGACGCATCGACTTCAACAATAAAAGGCTGGGAGACATCAGGTTGGATTAGTACCGGTGCCGAGGTAAACCTCTCTTTTAGAGAGGAGAAAGCAATTTTAGCGGCGTCAGACCATTTGGAAAAATCAGTCCCCTTCCTAGTCATGTCAGTAAGGGGTTTGACAATCACCGAATAATTTTTAATGAACTTTCTGTAGAAATTTGCGAAGCCCAAGAACCATTGCAGTGCTTTGAGGTTCTCAGGAAGATCCCAATCTAAAATTGCCTGGATCTTCCTAGGATCCATACGGAAACCGGAAGCAGATAATAAATAACCTAGGAACTGTATTTCCTGAACGGCGAAGACACACTTTTCAATTTTCGCATATAATTTATTTGTCCGTAGAACCTGCAGTACCTGTCTGACATGCACCTTATGTGTTTTCAGATCAGACGAATAAATTAAAATATCATCTAGGTATATCACAACAAACCTGCCGATAAGATGACAAAAAATGTCATTAACGAAATGTTGGAAGACAGCAGGAGCATTGGTCAGGTCGAAAGGCATGACTAGATTTTCATAATGCCCCTCAGGGGTGTTAAAAGCTGTCTTCCATTCATCCCCTTCCTTGATACGAATCAGATTGTAGTCCCCCCTAAGATCAAGTTTGGAGAACCACCTAGCACCCGCAATCTGATTAAACAGGTCAGGAATGAGAGGAAGAGGGTAAGGGTCTTGGATGGTTATCCGGTTTAGTTCGCGGAAATCTAGGCAAGGACGCAGGCCCCCATCTTTCTTTTTAACAAAGAAAAACCCTGCAGCCACGGGTGAAGAAGAGGGTCTGATGTGTCCCTTAGCCAAGCTCTCGGAGATATAATCTTTCATGGCTTGTCTCTCCGGACCCGAAAGATTATATAACCTGGTCTTGGGTAATTTTGCACCGGGAATCAGATTAACCGGGCAATCATAAGGACGGTGAGGTGGTAACTTCTGGCAACCCTTTTCAGAAAAAACGTCCTCAAAGTCCGAAACAAATTTAGGTAGAGTAGCTATGGAGGCGACTAAGCAATTGCTATTTAAGCAATTTTCTCTGCAATGCTCACTCCACTCCAATATCTCCCTGGCCTGCCAATCCACCACTGGATTGTGCGCTACCAACCAGGGAAGACCCAATACCACAGGAGTGGGAAGCCCCTCCAGAACATAACATGAAAGACACTCGTTATGGTGGTCCCCTACCCGAAGGTGTAAGTTATGGACAATGTGAGTGAGGTTTCTCTGAGACAGAGGAGCAGAATCAATAGCGAATATGGGAATAGATCTCTGTAGCGTACAGAGAGACAAACCCATAGTGTGGGCAAAATGGGCATCTATCAAATTTACTCCTGCTCCACTGTCTAGAAAGAAAGAAATAGTCTCCGTCTTAACACCAAAAACAACAACCGCTGGCAACACAAATTGAGTTGTTCGTATGGAGGAAACGCATACCCCCCGGCTGACATCCTCAACACAGCCTGGGGTTAGTAGTTTTCCGACGGTCTCTTGTTTTTGAGAAAGGAAGGACAGACATTAATGAAATGACCCCTCCCCCCACAGAAAAAACAAACCCCACGCCTACGGCGAGCCTCAGGAGGACGGACCTGACGAGTAGTTCCTCCTAGCTGTATAGGCTCGTCTAAGTCCGTACAGACCAGTGCTTGAAGTGGGCCGGAACGCGGCGGTACTCAGTACCGCCACTTCCAAAAATTGCCCTGGAGAGTACCAGCACCTCTCCGTGCGCCCAGTACGTGGGTTTCCGGTACCGGAGCGCAGCGGAGAGCTGGCAGTATCTCCTCCCTAATGTCGTTGGCTGGGCAGCTAGTGGAGGGGGGCGGGTCGTTGCAGAGTACGGCTCAGGCTGGCGCAGGCAGGGAGTTGACCTCACGTTAGGTGACGTCAACTCCTTCCCGCGCGCCTGTGACTGAGGAGCGATCAGTGCGGCGACCAGTGACTGGTCCTCCTTGGAGTCAGGAGTCGGACGGTGCAGCAAAGAACATCGACTTTGCTTTGGAATCCAACTTCTGAAGAGTACTGGTGAGTGACAGGCACCCCCCCCTCCCCCCACACACATTAGTTCCTCTCTGTACCAGTACCCCCCCCCCCCCTGGCAGGGGGGTACTGGTACAGAGAGGAATTAATGTGTGTGATGAGGGGGGGGGGGGGGGTCTGATGTGCAGGGGGGTACTGGTACAGAGAGGAACGAATGTGCGGTGGTGGGGGGGGGGGGGTACTGGTACATAGAGGAACTAATATATATGTGTCTGATGGGTGGGTCTGATGTGTAGGGGGCCCCTGCACATCAGACCCCCCCATCACACACATATATATTAGTTCCTCTATGTACCAGGACCCCCCCCCCCCCACCACCGCACATTCGTTCCTCTCTGTACCAGTACCCCCCTGCACATCAGACCCCCCCCCCTCATCACACACATTAGTTCCTCTCTTTACCAGTACCCCCCCCCCCCCACCACCACCACACATTAGTGCCTCTCTGTACCAGTACCCCTCTGCACATCAGACCCCCCATCACACACATATATATTAGTTCCTCTATGTACCAGTACCCCCCCCCCCACCACCGCACATTCGTTCCTCTCTGAACCAGTACCCCCCTGCACATCAGACCCCCCCCTCATCACACACACACACACACATTAATTCCTCTCTGTACCAGTACCCCCCTGGCAGGGGGGTACTGGTACAGAGAGGAATTAATGTGTGTGTGTGTGATGAGTGGGGGGGGGGGGTCTGATGTGCAGGGGGGGTACTGGTACAGAGAGGAACGAATGTGCGGTGGTGGGGGGGGGTACTGTACTGGTACATAGAGGAACTAATATATATGTGTGTGATGGGGGGGTCTGATGTGCAGGGGGGGGGAGCACCGGCGCCTAATAGAGTACCGGCACCTCTTTTGGCCCACTTAAAGCACTGGTACAGACTAACTGCTGCTTGGGAGGGGTTACCAATTGCTCAGGATTTTTCAATCTGTCCCTCAGACGTCTATCTATTCTGATAAAAAAAAGGGACATAACAGCATCAAGGGAAAAGGGAGTCTCATACAGCGCAAGTGCATCCTTAATCCTTTCGGATAACCCAGAGCAGAACTGACTCCTGAGAGCCGAGTCGTTCCACTGGGTATCCGTAGCCCACCTACGGAACTCTGAGCAATACTCCTCTGCTGGCCGCTCTCCCTGAAGGAGTCTCCATAATTTTGATTTAGCCAGAGCGACTCGGTCAGGGTCATCATATATGAGACCCAAAGCCCCAAAAAATGTATCCACTGACCGGAGAGCCTGGGAATCAGTGGGTAAAGAGAACGCCCAGGATTGCGGGTCCCCCTGAAGCAGAGAAATACCAATCCCCACCCGCTGTTCTTCATTACCAGAGGAGTAAGGGCGCAGCTTAAAATATCATTTACAGGCCTCACGGAACGTTGCAAATTTGTCCCTTCCCCCCGAAATTCTGTAAGGAAGAACAACCTTGGGTTCCGCAACAACCTGGTTACCCGTAGCAACCGCTGGGCTTGCGGTCTGTTGCAATTACTGCTGTTGCTGGAGGACCGACGCCTTCAATCCTGCCACCTCCAAAGACAGGCCTTGAAGTTGCTTTGTCAAAGCAGCAATTGGATCCATACTGGATTCTAAATAGGCAGAAAAAGAAAAAAGTAGTTTTTTTTTTTTTTTCTACCTACACAAAATAAGGGCCAGATTTAATGTCATGACCGGCGTCACGCGAAGGGAGGGAAATGGGAAGGCCCTGTCCAAGGGAGAGGGAAAGATGGTGACCCCTGACTCACCTTGAGGCTGGCACCTGACTGCCCTGACGTCCCTAGACGGGTTCCTCACCGGTACGCCGATCACGTGCCTAAACCCTGGCTTTCCCTAAGATGAGCCCTACGCAGTGAACAGGGCGGTGGGATCACTAGTCCGCACCACTGACACTAAAGGAAAACACCAAGGAGAGGACAGACAATACAGACAAAACATATAATCCCAGGTGGGCTACAACAGCAGACAACAAATGCCCAACAGGGATCCGGAGGGTAACGCTCTGGAACAACAACCAGGGATCACAGCTACTCAGCTCCAGTAGGTCCGTATAGAAGTCCAGGCAGGAAGCTCTATATCTGGCAACCAGAGAAGTCGGAGAGGGGAATATAAGGAGGTTGGGAGTGCTGGACAAGAAACAGCTGAGGAGAAGAAGCTACGGATTCCTGAGTGAGCCAAAAAGGGTTGCAAGGCAAACCCAGAAAGCTACCATAAAGAAACAGCACTATCTTTATACATAGAGCGCGCAGCCACGCGCTGCGACTTCCTGACCCCGGGTATTACGGAGTCAGACGTGGCTGTTGACACCCTCGTGACAGGTCCGTTTCTAGGGTATGTAGTAGGGTAAGTAGTTTTTCTTGTATGGTAATGAACATGGGGTCATGAATTGTACTCCCAGGTAGGTAAAGCTGGAGTCCTGCCAATCCAACTTAAGGGTTTGTAACTCATCTGCGCTTATTTGCATTGGCAGGGCTTGAGACTTGTTTTCATAAATTTTATAAAATGACAAATTGCCAAAGTGTGAGATAATCTCTATGGCGTTATGTAACTTCCCGTCCGGCTTGGGTATTAAGACTATAGGACTGGCCCACTTACTTTTAGACTCCTTGATGACGTCTAGCCGCAGCATGAGCTGCACTTCCTCCGAGATGGCTTGTCGCTGAGCCTCGGGTACCCGGTATGGCTTTAACCTGACTTTTGCCTGAGGCTCAGTGATAATGTCATGCTGGATTGTGGAAGTGCGTCCAAGGAGGTCCGAGAACACATCCGTGTTCCGACTAGCAAACTCCCTGGTCTCTTTAGCCTGTTTAGAGGAGAGGCTGTCAGCAATTTTTACTGTGGCAACCTCTTTCCTTGCATCAGATATATGAGCCGGAACCTCTTCCCCTAGAAAACCCGGCCGCGGGCTGTCTTCAGTACAGGTCTCCCTATCTTTCCAAGGTTTAAGTAAATTAACATGGTAAACCTGCTCCGGCTTCCGCCGTCCTGGCTGGTGTACCTTGTAATTTACCTCTCAGGGGCGGACTGACCGGTCGGGCACTTCGGACATGGTCCGAGGGCCCGGCCGGGATGGGGGCCCGCCGCAGAATAACATTATGTGTTAATGTTATGCCCAGCACCCCGATTCCGAATGTTATGCTGGCCTGGTAATGGCAGCGGGGCCCGGTGCAGTCACTGTATTCTATTACACCAGGCCCCGCTCACTGTAATACTAATATTCATATGTGAACAACTTGAAATCCTCTGCGATCCTCTCCCTCTGAGCTCTCTGTACTCACAAACTCAGTAGCAGGCGGCAGCGCAACTCACTGACGTCACACGCCTGCTCCTCCTACTTCATTCATAAAGTGGGAGGAGCAGGCGCGTGACGTCAGTGAGTTGCGCTGCCGCCCGGCCTGCTACTGAGTTTGTGAGTACAGAGAGCTCTGAGGGAGAGGATCGCAGAGGATTTCAAGTTGTTCACATATGAATATTAGTATTACAGTGAGCGGGGCCCGGTGTAATAGAATACAGTGACTGCACCGGGCCCCGCTGCCATTACAACACCAGATGCCAGCCCCCAGACCCTGTATTGGGGATCATTCACTCACAGGGACACTGTTATGGGGGGATCTGTGGATGACACATATATAGCATAAGGTGCTATATATGTGTCACCCACAGATCCCCTCCACAACAGTGTCATCCACAGAGCCCCCACAACAGTGCCATCCACAGAGCCCCCATAACAGTGCCATCCACAGAGCCCTCATAACAGTGCCATCCACAGAGCCCCCATAACAGTGCCATCTACAGAGCCCCCACAACAGTGCCATCCACAGAGCCCCCACAACAGTGACATCCACAGAGCCCCCACAACAGTGCCATCCACAGAGCCCCCACAACAGTGCCATCCACAGAGCCCCCATAACAGTGCCATCCACAGAGCTCCCAAACAGTGCCATCCACAGAGCCCCGATAACACCTATTGGTTAAAAATATTTTTAATTTGGCTATTCCCCACCCCTCTTGTAATTGTTCCGCTACTTGTGGGCTGCGCGGGAATGAGTTCTGTCACTTCGGTGGGCAATCCCGTCCTGCAGCGCATGATCCCACAAGACCCGCCGCTGTAGGTCACGGGTCTCACGGGATCACGGGCCGCAGGATGGGATTGCGCACCAAAGTGACTGAACTCATGCCCATGTAGCCCGCAAGTAGCGGATCAGTGGAACAAGTACAAGGTGGGTGGGGGGATGATCTGTGGGGTTGCCCAGACGGCTAGGCCCTTCACAGTAGTTATTAACCCCTTTCAGCAGTCCCCCATTCACAGAAGGGGGGACTGCTGAAAGGGATTAATAACTACTGTGAAGGGCCTCCCCCCCTTTTACAGTAGTTATGCCCAGATATGTGCCCCCTTCACAGTAGTTATACCCACACTGCTTCTAACAGAGGCTCACTAATGGACGCTGAGATTAGATCACCCCATACGAAAGCATTGAATCAATGCTTTCCTATGGGGAAAAATTTGACCCTGGAGGTCATCATGCAGGGTGTGAGGACGTCCAGCGTCAGATACCAGACCAAAGGTCTGTTTTAATCCAGGAAGCCCTCAGGTGGCTGCCAGCCACTAGAGGCTGACTTATTGCTGGAACGTAAACAATGCAGTTTCTCTATAACATTGCAGCTCGATTTGCAAAAGGGACACTGTACCCAGACCACTTGAATGAGCTGAAGTGGTCTGGGTGCCTTTTGTGTCACTTTAACTTTGAAATCTTATTAAAGATTGTGTAGGGTGTGGCTGGAGGCGGTGCATGGAAGCGGGACAAGGGTGGGGCTTGCAGCAGAACATGGGTGGGGCCTGTAAGGGGGTCCTTGATTTATTTTGCCTGGGGGCCCTGAGGGTTCTCAGTCCGCCCCTGTTACCTCTCCAACTTTCTCGAGTACCTCGTAGGGCCCCTGCCATCTAGCCAGGAACTTACTGTCCACGGTCGGTACCAGAACCAAAACTTGGTCACCCAGGTTAAAGATCCGGACCCGAGCCTGCCGATTATAGATCCGGCTCTGGGCTCGCTGAGCAGCCTCCATATGCTCCCTGACAAGAGGCAAAACGGTCTCTATCCGCTGTTGCATCTTGATAACATACTCCAGGACACTTTTATGCGAAGTGGATTGCTGTTGCCATGCCTCTTTGGCCACGTCCAAAAGACCTCGAGCATGTCTGCCATAAAGAAATTTGAAGGGCGAGAACCCAGTAGAAGCATGGGGTACCTCTCGAACGGCAAACTTGAGAAAGGGCAGAAGAAGTTCCCAATCTTTAGACACCACCCTTTTTAAATAGTTTTTAGAGTTTTGTTAAACCTTTCAACCAGTCCGTTTGTTTGCGGATGGTACACGGACGTCCGTAACTGTCTGATATGCAGCAACTTACAGAGTTCCCTCATGACCTTGCACATAAAAGGGGTCCCCTGGTCAGTCAGAACCTCTTTAGGTAGCCCCACTCAGGAGAACATCTCCATTAGCTCATTAGCTATAAACTTCGCCGATGTATGTTGCAGTGGCACCGCCTCTGGGTACCTAGTGGCGCAGTCCAGGACTATCAAGATGTGTTGGTGTCCTCTAGCGGACTTCGGTACTGGGCCTATGAGGTCCATAGCGATTCGCTTAAACGGCACCTCGATGATCGGGAGAGGTACCAAGGGACTACGAAAAAGGTTCTGGGGGCTAGTTGCCTGGCAGGTCGGGCAAGACTTACAGAATTCTTCCACCTCTCTAAACACACTGGGCCAGTAAAACCGTTGTAGTATCTGGTCCTGTGTCTTCTTCATTCCCAGATGAACCCTGAGAACATGTTGGTTGGCTAACTCTAACACGAGTTTGCGATAAGCCTGGGGCACCACCAACTGTTCAATGGATTCACCTCACAGCTGGTTTATCTGGTACAACATCTCCTGATGAGCCACAAAACGGGGGAACACCAACTCTGCCCCTGGTTGTTGTGGTTCACCATCTACTATTAATACATTTTCCCAGGCTCGGGATAGGGTTGGGTCCCGGTGTTGGGGGGTACCAAAATTATCCCCAGAGACATTGAGGTCTGCCAGCTCAGGACCTGGCGGCAAGTCCTCCATGTCTCCCACAATCACACTTAGCGGGGTTGTCTCCCCCTCTTCCATCGAAGTGGCCCGCTGGCCCTTCGGCCTCAGGTTCCCAGGGTTCTGGTCTCCCCCTGAGCTGGTTACCCCTGTCTCATGGGTATCAGTCACTCCCGTAGCAGACCACAGTGCCGGAAAGCCCATGAAGTCTCTCCCTATTATAAGTTCGTAGTGTAGATTGGTGGCGACAGCCACCTCGTGGGTCCACCTGCCGGCAATCGTGGATAGAGACACCATAGCAGTGGGGTAGTCTTTTAAGTCTCCATGAATACACATGACCCGACTTTCCGGCTAGTATACTCAGTGGACCTTTCCAGGGTCACCAGACTCCCTGAAACCAACAGAGCCTCCGCTGGAGTGTCTCCCACCTCCACCTGGCACAGGTGATTCAGAGTCTCCGGGGCACCCGCTGCACACAGCTTCCTAGCATATAATGACTGACAGAAGCCATAGTTCATGTCCATTGGTTCCACCTAATGTGGACAGTCAGCTCGTACATGGCCAGGCTCCCGACACCGCCAACAGAACTGGGTTCACAGGGGGTACATCCCGGGCGGGTTTGTTGGGCAGAAACCGCCGGGTCTGGGGTGCAAAGTTACGGGATTTGACTACCCCCCTCCCAAAATAACCCTCCTGTTGATTCCCTGTAGCCTCATAGCGCTCCACCAGGTCAACCATCTCAAGAGCATTACCTGGAGAGACCTGGCCGATCCATTGCTTGAGAGGGGGTGGCAAAGCCCTCCAGAACATATCAGCCAACAGATGGTCCAGGATAGCAGTGGGGCTCAGCATGTCAGCCTGAAGAAGTGAAGTAAGTTATAATACTCGGGTCTCACGGGCTCAGCCGGCTTAAACCTCCACTGATGCACCCTCTGAGCCCGGACCAACACATTCACCCCCAGTCTTGCCAGAATCTCACCCTTGACTTTCTGGTAGTCGGCCGCTTGATCGTCCGGCAAGTCGAAATACACGCGCTGGGAATCGGATGTCAGGAACGGAGCGACGACCTAAGCCCACTGATCTCAGGGTAAGATTCTCCCTTGTGGCCGCCTTCTCGTACATTGCCAGGTAGGTTTCGACGTCATCTGATGGTGTCATCTTGGGGATCGCCGCATGGACCGCTTACTGGACATCATGGCCTCCATTTTATCACATGGAACAACAAATCCCAGCAGTTTTGTCATTTGCAAGTAGGTTTCTTTTATTTCATTCAAGAAAGAAAATGTCCTATAACCAGGACGCGTTTCGGCATGCAAGCCTTTCTCAACAGGTACATCCAACAAAAAATCGCAAACTATATATAGGTCTAGTACCGCCCACAGGGACATCCTCACCCTGATGGGTGGTGTTTATAAATCTGTCAATCAAGTAACAAAACAGAAACAAATAAATGACATTTGGTAGAGATTGTTTCTACCTTATTGGAGAATCTAAACATCTTTTCATCACGAGGCAGAAGTCTAGAAGGGATACATAAAAGGTATATTAACCACCTCAGCTCCCCTAGCTTAAACACCATTAATGACCAGGCCACTTTTTACACTTCTGACCTACACTTCTTTCACCGTTTATTGCTCGGTCATGCAACTTACCACCCAAATGAATTTTACCTCCTTTTCTTCTCACTAATAGAGCTTTCATTTGGTGGTATTTCATTGCTGTTGACATTTTTAATTTTTTTGTTATTAATCAAAATTTAACGATTTTTTTGCAAAAAAATGACATTTTTCACTTTCAGTTGTAAAATTTTTTAAAAAAATGACATCCATATATAAATTTTTCTCTAAATTTATTGTTCTACATGTCTTTGATAAAAAAAATATGTTTGGGTAAAAAAAAAATGGTTTGGGTAAAAGTTATAGCGTTTACAAACTATGGTACAAAAATGTGAATTTCTGCTTTTTGAAGCAGCTCTGACTTTCTGAGCACCTGTCATGTTTCCTGAGGTTCTACAATGCCCAGACAGTAGAAAAACCCCACAAATCACCCCATTTCGGAAAGTAGACACCCTAAGGTATTCGCTGATGGGCATAGTGAGTTCATAGAACTTTTTATTTTTTGTCACAAGTTAGCGGAAAATGATGATTTTTTTTTTTTTCCTTACAAAGTCTCATATTCCACTAACTTGTGACGAAAAATAAAAAGTTCCATGAACTCACTATGCCCATCACGAAATACCTGGGGGTGTCTTCTTTCCAAAATGGGGTCACTTGTGGGGTAGTTATACTGCCCTGGCATTTTAGGGGCCCGAATGCGTGAGAAGTAGTTTGAAATCAAAATCTGTAAAAAATGGCCAGTGAAATCCGAAAGGGGCTCTTTGGAATGTGGGCCCCTTTGCCCACCTAGGCTGCAAAAAAGTGTCACACATCTGGTATTGCCGTACTCAGGAGAAGTTGGGCAATGTGTTTTGGGGTGTCATTTTACATATACCCATGCTGGGTGAGATAAATATCTCGGTCAAATGCCAACTTTGTATAAAAAAATGGGAAAATAATTTTCCGCTAACTTGTGACAAAAAATAAAATTTTTAGGAACTCGCCATGCCCCTCACGGAATACCTTGGGGTGTCTTATTTCCAAAATGGGGTCACTTGTGGGGTAGTTATACTGCCCTGGCAATTTAGGGGCCCTAATGTGTGGTAAGTAGTTTGAAATCAAAATGTGTAAAAAATGACCAGTGAAATCCTAAAGGTGCTCTTTGGAATGTGGGCCCCTTTGCCCACCTAGGCTGCAAAAAAGTGTCACACATGTGGTATCGCCGTACTCAGGAGAAGTTGGGCAATGTGTTTTGGGGTGTCTTTTTACATATACTCATACTGGGTGAGAGAAATATCTCGGCAAAAGACAACTTTTCCCATTTTTTATACAAAGTTGGCATTTGACCAAGATATTTATCTCACCCAGCATGGGTATATGTAAAATGACACCACAAAACACATTGCCCAACTTCTCCTGAGTACGGCGATACCAGATGTGTGACACTTTTTTGCAGCCTAGATGCGCAAAGGGGTCCACATTCCTTTTATGAGGGCATTTTTAGACATTTGGATCACAGACTTCTTCTCACGCTTTAGGGCCCCTAAAATGCCAGGGCAGTATAAATACCCCACATGTGACCCCATTTTGGAAAGAAGACACCCCAATGTATTCAATGGCGAGTTCATAGAATTTTTTTTTTTTTGGCACAAGTTAGCGGAAATTGATTTATTTATTTTTTTTCTCACAAAGTCTCCCTTTCCGCTAACTTGGGACAAAAATTTCAATCTTTCATGGACTCAATATGCCCCTCACGGAATACCTTGGGGTGTCTTCTTTCCTAAATGGGGTCACATGTGGGGTATTTATACTGCCCTGGCATTTTAGGGGCCCTAAAGCGTGAGAAGAAGTCTGGAATATAAATGTCTAAAAATTTTTACGCATTTGGATTCCGTGAGGGGTATGGTGAGTTCATGTGAGATTTTATTTTTTGACACAAGTTAGTGGAATATGAGATTTTGTAAGAAAAAAATATATAATTTTTTCGCTAACTTGGGCCAAAAAAATGTCTGAATGGAGCCTTACAGGGGGGTGATCAATGACAGGGGGGTGATCAGGGAGTCTATATGGGGTGATCACCCCCCCTGTCATTGATCACCCCCCTGTAAGGCTCCATTCAGACATCCGTATGTGTTTTGCGGATCCGATCCATGTATCCGTGGATCCGTAAAAAACATACGGACGTCTGAATGAAGCCTTACAGGGGGGTGATCAATGACAGGGGGGTGATCAATGACAGGGGGGTGATCAGGGAGTCTATATGGGGTGATCACCCCCCTGTCATTGATCACCCCCCGTAAGGCTCCATTCAGACGTCCATATGTTTTTTACAGATCCACGGATACATGGATCGGATCCGCAAAACACATACGGACGTCTGAATGGAGCCTTACAGGGGGGTGATCAATGACAGGGGGGTGATCAGGGAGTCTATATGGGGTGATCACCCCCCTGTCATTGATCACCCCCCTATAAGGCTCCATTCAGATGTCCGTATGTGTTTTGCGGATCCGATCCATGTATCCGTGGATCCGTAAAAAACATACGGACGTCTGAATGGAGCCTTACAGGGGGGTGATCAATGACAAGGGGGTGATCAATGACAGGGGGGTGATCAGGGAGTCTATATGGGGTGATCACCCCCCGGTCATTGATCACCCCCCTGTAAGGCTCCATTCAGACGTCTGTATGTGTTTTGCGGATCCGATCCATGTATCCGTGGATCCGTAAAAAACATACGGACGTCTGAATGGAGCCTTACAGGGGGGTGATCAATGACAGGGGGGTGATCAATGACAGGGGGGTGATTAGGGAGTCTATATGGGGTGATCACCCCCCTGTCATTGATCACCCCCCTATAAGGCTCCTTTCAGACGTCCGTATGTGTTTTGTGGATCCGATCCATGTATCCGTGGATCCGTAAAAAACATACGGACGTCTGAATGGAGCCTTACAGGGGGGTGATCAATGACAGGGGGGTGATCAGGGAGTCTATATGGGGTGATCACCCCCCTGTCTTTGATCACCTCCCCTGTAAGGCTCCATTCAGACGTCCGTATGTGTTTTGCGGATCCGATCCATGTATCCGTGGATCCGTAAAAAACATACGGACGTCTGAATGGAGCTATATAGGGGGGTGATCAATGACAGGGGGGTGATCACCCCATATAGGGGTTAATAATTATTAACCATAATAAGGGGTTAATAAGTGACAGGGGGGGTGTAGTGTAGTGGTGTTTGATGCTACTTATTACTGAGCTGCCTGTGTCCTCTGGTGGTCGTTTTACCTACAGAAGTATGGTACCGTGATGGGGTCAAACGTGGCCCCGCCCTATGCAAATATATTCATGTAAACATTTGAAGAAAACTATATATACAACAATGAACCATATCGCAATAATGTAATTGTCTGGAAAAGATTTGTTGACGATATTTTTTGCATATTGGCGGGGCTCCATGAGACCCTATCAGATTTCATGAACCATCTGAATACTGTGTTTGATAGCCTACAGTTCACTGTCACATTTGATACTAATATGGTGAGTTTCCTGGACACTAGGGTCATTAAAGACCATAAAGGGCATTTATTCACAGACATCCATCGGAAGGATACAGATAGAAATAGTATACTCCATTTTAAGAGTGCTCACCCACTATTCCTTAAAAAAGGCATTCCTAGATCTCAATACCAATGAGTGAAGCGGATAGTTTCTGACCCAGTCTTACAAGACATAAGAATGACGGAAATGACAGAGAGATTTCAGGAGAGGGGTTACCCGCAGTCTGTCCTCATGAGGGCTAGAGAAGGGGTAGAGGGTGATGTAGGCCCACAAGATAGAGGCAAGATGTCCATGATTGCTCTCATTCATAAATTTCACCCATTTAATGTGGGCATTGACAACACAGTCAGGAAACACTGGCACCTGTTGGGTAAGGCATACCCTCAGGTTGATGAGTTCAAGAGTCTATCCCTTATTTGCAATAAAAAGAACCCTAATTATCGAGACAAAATAGTCCATGCAGATTTGGGTAGTACTAAATTGACATTGAAACAACAACGGATATCCACACTACGGATGGGCACATCCCCCTGCCTGCATTGTCTACAATGTTCCCACATACAGTGGGATGCAAAGGTTTGGGCAACCTTGTTAATCGTCATGATTTTCCTGTATAAATCGTTGGTTGTTACGATAAAAAATGTCAGTTAAATATATCATATAGGAGACACACCCAGTGATATTTGAGAAGTGAAATGAAGTTTATTGGATTTACAGAAAGTGTGCTATAATTGTTTAAACAAAATTAGGCTGGTGCATAAATTTGGGCACCACAAAAAAGAAATGAAATCAATATTTAGTAGATCCTCCTTTTGCAGAAATTACAGCCTCTAAACGCTTCCTGTAGGTTCTAATGAGAGTCTGGATTCTGGTTGAAGGTATTTTGGACCATTCCTCTTTACAAAACATCTTTAGTTTATTCAGGTTTGATGGCTTCCGAGCATGGACAGCTCTCTTTAAGTCACACCACAGATTTTCAATTATATTCAGGTCTGGGGACTGAGATGGCCATTCCAGAACATTGTACTTGTTCCTCTGCATAAATGCCTTAGTGGATTTTGAGCAGTGTTTAGGGTCGTTGTCTTGTTGAAAGATCCAGCCTCGGCGCAGCTTCAGCTTTGTCACTGATTCCTGGACATTGGTCTCCAGAATCTGCTGATACTGAGTGGAATCTATGCATCCCTCAACTTTGAGAAGATTCCCAGTCCCTGCACTGGCCACACAGCCCCACAGCATGATGGAACCACCACCATATTTTACTGTAGGTAGCAGGTGTTTTTCTTGGAATGCTGTGTTCTTTTTCCTCCATGCATAACGCCCCTTGTTATGGCCAAATAACAAAATGTTATTTTCATCAGTCCACAGCACCTTATTCCAAAATGAAGCTGGCTTGTCCAAATGTGCTTTAGCCCTCCTATAGTGGCACTTTTTGTGCTGTGGGCGGAGAAAAGGCTTCCTCTGCATCACTCTCGCATACAATATTTCCCTGTAAAGTGCGCCGAATGGTTGAACGATGCACAGTGACTCCATCTGCAGCAAGATGATGTTGTAGGTCTTTGATGCTGGTCTGTGGGTTGACTCTGACTGTTCTCACCATTCGTCGCTTCTGTCTATCCGAGATTTTTCTTGGTCTGCCACTTCGAGCCTTAACTTGAACTGAGCCTGTGGTCTTCCATTTCCTCAATATGTTCCTAACTGTGGAAACAGACAGCTGAAATCTCTGAGACAGCTTTCTGTATCCTTCCCCTAAACCATGATGGTGAACAATCTTTGTCTTCATGTCATTTGAGAGTTGTTTTGAGACCCCCATGTTGCTACTCTTCAGAGAAAATTAAAAGAGGAGGGAAACTTACAATTGACCCCCCTTAACCACCTCCGGACCGCCTAACGCAGATTCGCGTTCCGGAGGCGGTAGCCCTGCACACAGTCACGCATCTACGCGTCATCTCGCGAGACGCGAGATTTCCTGTGAACGCACGCACACAGGCGCGCGCGTTCACAGGATCGGAAGGTAAGCGAGTGGATCTCCAGCCTGCCAGCGGCGATCGTTCGCTGGCAGGCTGGAGATGTGATTTTTTTAACCCCTAACAGGTATATTAGATGCTGTTTTGATAACAGCGTCTAATATACCTGCTACCTGGTCCTCTGGTGGTCCCCTTTGTTTGGATCGACCACCAGAGGACACAGGTAGCTCAGTAATATGTTGCACCAAGCACCACTACACCCCCCCCGTCACTTATTAACCCCTTATTCACCCTTGATCACCCCTGATCACCCCATATAGACTCCCTGATCACCCCCCTGTCATTGATCACCCCCCTGTAAAGCTCCATTTAGATGTCCGCATGATTTTTACGGATCCACTGATAGATGGATCAGATCCGCAAAACGCATACGGACGTCTGAATGGAGCCTTACAGGGGCGTGATCAATGACTGTGGTGATCACCCCATATAGACTCCCTGATCACCCCCTGTCATTGATTACCCCCCTGTCATTGATCACCCCCCTGTAAAGCTCCATTCAGATGTCCGCATGATTTTTACGGATCCACTGATAGATGGCTCGGATCCGCAAAACGCATACGGACGTGTGAATGGAGCCTTACAGGGGCGTGATCAATGACTGTGGTGATCACCCCATATAGACTCCCTGATCACCCCCCTGTCATTGATTACCCCCCTGTCATTGATCACCCCCCTGTCATTGATCACCCCCCTGTCATTGATCACCCCCCTGTAAGGCTGCATTCAGATGTCCGTATGATTTTTACGGATCCACGGATACATGGATCGGATCCGCAAAACACATACGGACATCTGAATGGAGCCTTATAGGGGGGTGATCAATGACAGGGGGATGATCACCCCATATAGACTCCCTGATTACCCCCCTGTCATTGATCACCCCCCTGTCATTGATCACCCCCCTGTAAGGCTCCATTCAGACATTTTTTTGGCCCAAGTTAGCGGAATTTTTTTTTTTTTCTTACAAAGTCTCATATTCCACTAACTTGTGTTAAAAAATTAAATCTCACATGAACTCACCATACCCCTCACGGAATCCAAATGCGTAAAATTTTTTAGACATTTATATTCCAGACTTCTTCTCACGCTTTAGGGCCCCTAGAATGCCAGGGCAGTATAAATACCCCACATGTGACCCCATTTCGGAAAGAAGACACCCCCAGGTATTCCGTGAGGGGCATATTGAGTCCATGAAAGACTGAAATTTTTGTCCCAAGTTAGCGGAAAGGGAGACTTTGTGAGAAAAAAATAAATAAAATCAATTTCCGCTAACTTGTGCCAAAAAAAAAAAAATTCTATGAACTCGCCATGCCCCTCATTGAATACCTTGGGGTGTCTTCTTTCCAAAATGGGGTCACATGTGGGGTATTTATACTGCCCTGGCATTCTAGGGGCCCTAAAGCGTGAGAAGAAGTCTGTGATCCAAATGTCTAAAAATGCCCTCATAAAAGGAATGTGGGCCCCTTTGCGCATCTACGCTGCAAAAAAGTGTCACACATGTGGTATCGCCGTACTCAGGAGAAGTTGGGGAATGTGTTTTGGGGTGACATTTTACATATACCCATGCTGGGTGAGAGAAATATCTTGGCAAAAGACAACTTTTCCCATTTTTTTTATACGAAGTTGGCATTTGACCAAGATATTTATCTCACCCAGCATGGGTATATGTAAAATGACACCCCAAAACACATTGCCCAACTTCTCCTGAGTACGGCGATACCACATGTGTGGCACTTTTTTGCAGCCTAGGTGGGCAAAGGGGCCCCTATTCCAAAGAGCACCTTTCGGATTTCACAGGTCATTTACCTACTTACCACACATTAGGGCCCCTGGAAAATGCCAGGACAGTATAACTACCCCACAAGTGACCCCATTTTAGAAAGAAGACACCCCAAGGTATTCCGTGAGGGGCATGGCGAGTTCCTAGAATTTTTTATTTTTTGTCACAAGTTAGTGGAAAATGATGATTTATTTTTTTTCCTTACAAAGTCTCATATTCCACTAACTTGTGACAAAAAATAAAAACTTCCATGAACTCACTATGCCCATCAGCGAATACCTTGGGGTGTCTTCTTTCCAAAATGGGGTCACTTGTGGGGTAGTTATACTGCCCTGGCATTTTAGGGGCCCAAATGTGTGGTAAGGAGTTTGAAATCAAATTCTGTAAAAAATGACCGGTGAAATCCGAAAGGTGCTCTTTGGAATGTGGGCCCCTTTGCCCACCTAGGCTGCAAAAAAGTGTCACACATGTGGTATCACCGTACTCAGGAGAAGTTGGGGAATGTGTTTTGGGGTGTCATTTTACAATTAACCATGCTGGGTGAGAGAAATATCTTGGCAAAAGACAACTTTTCCAATTTTTTTATACAAAGTTGGCATTTGACCAAGATATTTATCTCACCCAGCATTGGTATATGTAAAATGACACCCCAAAACACATTCCCCAACTTCTCCTAAATACGTAGATACCACATGTGTGACACTTTTTTGCAGCCTAGGTGGGCAAAGGGGCCCACATTCCAAAGAGCACCTTTCGGATTTCACTGGCCATTTTTTACAGAATTTGATTTCAAACTCCTTACCACACATTTGGGCCCCTAGAATGCCAGGGCAGTATAACTACCCCACAAGTGACCCCATTTTGGAAAGAAGACACCCAATGGTATTCAATGATGGGCATAGTGAGTTCATAGAACTTTTTATTTTTTGTCACAAGTTAGTGGAATATGAGACTTTGTAAGAAAAAAAAAAAATCATCATTTTCCGCTAACTTGTGACAAAAAATAAAAAGTTCTATGAACTCACTATGCCCATCAGCGAATACCTTAGGGTGTCTACTTTCCGAAATGGGGTCATTTGTGGGGTGTTTGTACTGTCTGGCCATTGTAGAACCTCTGGAAACATGGCAGGTGCTCAGAAAGTCAGAGCTGCTTCAAAAAGCGGAAATTCACATTTTTGTACCATAGTTTGTAAACGCTATAACTTTTACCCAAACCATTTTTTTTTTTTACCCAAACATTTTTTTTTTATCAAAGACATGTATAACAATAAATTTAGAGCAAAATTTATATATGTACTCAGTATAACGGGCAGACTAGATGGGCCAAATGGTTCTTATCTGCCGACACATTCTATGTTTCTATGTTTCTATGTATATGGATGTCGTTTTTTTTTGCAAAATTTTACAACTGAAAGTGAAAAATGTCATTTTTTTGCAAAAAAATAGTTAAATTTCGATTAATAACAAAAAAAGTAAAAATGTCATCAGCAATGAAATACCACCAAATGAAAGCTCTATTAGTGAGAAGAAAAGGAGGTAAAATTCATTTGGGTGGTAAGTTGCATAACCGAGCAATAAACGGTGAAAGTAGTGTAGGTCAGAAGTGTAAAAAGTGGCCTGGTCATTAATGGTGTTTAAGCCATGGGGGCTGAGGTGGTTAAATACTCTTTCTCATAATTGTGTATGTAGGTAGGGGTCACTGAGCTTACCAAGCCAATTTGAGGTCCAATAATTAGTTCTAAAGGTTTTGGAATCAATAAAATGACAACAGTGCCCAAATTTATTGCCGAATTTTGTTTAAACAATTATAGCACACTTTCTGTAAATCCAATAAACTTAATTTCACTTCTCAAATATCACTGTGTGTGTCTCCTATATGATATATTTAACTGACATTTTTTATCGTAACAACCAACGATTTATACAGGAAAATCATGACGATTAACAAGATTGCCCAAACTTTCGCATCCCACTGTAATTAAAGGCCCTTCGTTCCATCATCCACATACAGGTAAAAGTTTTGGAGTAAAAGGTATTTTTACTTTTGATTCAACAAACGTAGTGTACCTGATTAAATGCCCCTGTGGCCTGCTATATGTGGGTGAGACAATGCAGGCAGTGAGGGATCGGATTAGTAAGCACACATCTGATATTAGAAGCAAAAAACTGATGTTGCCAGTTCCCAACCATTTTGATAAATTAAAACATACTGTTGCACAATTACGGTTTCAAGTATTAGAGCCGGTGAAGAGACCAAGGAGAGGGGGTGATATCAAAAGGCTTCTCCTCAAACGAGAGGCCTTTTGGATACACACCCTTGATACATTGCACCCAAGGGACCTGAATAGAGACTAGGAGGTCATGCATTTATGATGTCTCCATATGTATACATATACTTAATATACCTTTTATGTATCCCTTCTAGACTTCTGCCTCGTGATGAAAAGATGTTTAGATTCTCCAATAAGGTAGAAACAATCTCTACCAAATATCATTTATTTGTTTCTGTTTTGTTACTTGATTGACAGATTTATAAACACCACCCATCAGGGTGAGGATGTCCCTGTGGGCGGTACTACAGCTATATATAGTTTGTGATTTTTTGTTGGATGTACCTGTTGAGAAAGGCTTGCATGCCGAAACGCGTCCTGGTTATAGGACATTTTCTTTCTTGAATGAAATAAAAGAAACCTACTTGCAAAAGACACAGCTGCTGGGATTTGTTGTTCCATTATCCGTTGGAGGTTGCTCTTTTGAGCGAAGTGCTGGCATGTTTCCTTCCTTGATTGTCCATTTTATCACAGGTTTAAATTTAGCTGGTTTAATCCAGGACATCCAGCCGTACCCGAAAAAATATTAAGGCGTTTACGCCAGCCTTACTGCGTGTGCATGGTCCAAGCCACTAATTGTGGGGATTCGCTCTGGTAGGCAGGGTAAGCGTATGTAGTACAGAGGCAAAACAAGTTCGTAAATCAAAATGTCAGTGTTTATTTCACACAAAAGGCAAAATAAAAATGACTTAATACACTTTCGGTGTTAAATTCACACAATGCAAAGTCCATAGAACAGTCACGTCACCTTTCTAGCCGTTTTATTCCCGGCAGTTCACAGTTCACCCGTGCTTTAGGGTGCCGGTTTCTCAGCGTGCAGCCCTCATGCGGCTCTCAGCCTTCCAGCACAGCACCATGCTTTAGATCCCAATGCAGCTACTGAGCCAGGTGCTGCCAAAACCCGGACCGGCACTTAAACTCCGGTCCGGTATTTGATCTCACCTGGCTGGAAATTAGCCCAGCCACCCATGTTGGCAGGAAAATACCTGCCTTCCCAAACAAAACCCCTTGCTATGTCACACTGCATTAAGCAGAGATATTGGTCTGAATATTTGGACATTATCTGGTTTGCTTGGTTTATGGAGTGTTATTATGAGTGCCATTTGCATCTCAGTTGGAAAGGGTATTCCTTTGGCTGCTCTTTGATATATGGAGGTTAAATGAGGCAACAGTATTGTAATAAATTGTTTGTAATAATAGCCCATCCGGTCCTGGGGATTTTCCTACTGGCAGAGACTTAATCTCTGTCTCTATCTCTTTCTCTGTGATAGGGTCATTAAGCTTTGCTAATTGGGTATCAGAAAGAGAAGGCAAATTTGCGTTTATCAAAAAATCGTGTACCATTGTGGAATAGGAGTCTGGTAATGGGATTTGGTCTTTTAAATTATAAAGTTTTTCGTAATATATTCTAAATTGGTCCACTATATCTCTGGGGTCTGTTAGCTTCCCTTGAGTGTGTGGGTGTAATATATGAAGAATTCGAGTTTTGGTTTGCATGGTTTTGAGCTTAGGCGCTAGAAGTTTGCCCACTTTATTTCCTTGTATATAGTATCTAGCTTTTGTGCGAGATAAGGCTTTCTCATAATTAAATAAGAGAAGATTCCTCAGCTTTTCTCTTTCTAATGCTATTTCTGCTGAACATGCTTTTGTTAGTTGTTGTTTATTAGTCTGCTCTAAGGATGTCAGTTTGGTTAGGACATCTTCTATATTTTTTTCTCTTGCTTTTTTCTCCTGATGGCCTATTTTTATCATTATACCCCTAATGCATGCTTTATGCGCCTGCTAGACAATATATGGATCTGTGACAGAGTCAGTATTGATCTTGAAATATTCTTCCAAGGCCTTTGTTATTTCTTGGGAGTATTTCTTATGGCTCATTATAAAAGTATTTTTCCTCCATACTGCAGCTCTTTGTGTCTGGGATTGTTCCCTTATTGACAATGTTATTGGTGCGTGGTCTGACCATTGTCTATTGTGGTGGACGTTGAATGAAATAGTGTGGTGCGAACTACCAAAAACATGTCGATGGGTGAATAGGATGCGTGTGGGGGAGAGAAGTACGTAAGTATAATCCCTTTCTAAGCTATTTTAGGATCTGCAGCAGTGATGACATGCCTTTCTCTGTTCTACGGTTGGTGTTGGTAGTGTCAATTGTCGGGTCTACTACAGTATTAAAATCCCCACATATAATCAGTTTACCGTTTTTTCATAGTATTTACTCTCTTCGTAGAAATGCCATCTGGTGTGTGTTGGGAGCATATATGTTTACCAAGGTGTAGATTATATTATCAACATACCAAGATAATGTATCTCCCCTTCAGGTCTATTGATTGGGTAATTACAGAAAAGTCCAATGTGTTCCTCAAGGCAATAAAAACACCTTTTGTTTTCTTATTGTTGTGTGCGTGTATTATGGTTGGATAAAGGCGATGTTTTATTTGGTGAGCGTCTGTGTGCAGCAAATGTGACTCTTGCATGCTGAAGACATCTGCTTGTGCTGTTATCGCCTCCCTCCAAACATAAGCTCTCTTTTGAGGGTTATTTAAGCCTTAGAATTAAGTGACAGTAATTTAATCTACATTTAACTCACAGGAATAATACAGCTTTTTGTCACATGCACTAGAAAGCCTTAATAAAAACTTAAACTGAACGACAAAACACTTATAGACGAATAGCTGTAATGAATATACCATTCAGGATAATGCCGCTTACGGTAACTTGGAGGGAAAAGTTCCATATAGATACCAGAAGTGTCACCGTTCAATGCGCTCCGGCAAAGTGACAGCATAATTAGAGTCATCTCTTGTGTGTCTTGTCTTGAGGGACCGTGTTCCATTCTCTGCGTAGATGCGGATGGGTAGTGCGTCCCCTTTCCTTCTGTGGTTCCATGTAGATTTTCCATTCTTGCAGAAGTTTCTTCCCCTCCTCATAGGACTTCACTACGTGTGTTTTCCCTTCTACAGATATGAGTATTTTCAATTGGTAGCCCCATCTGTATGCAATATTATTTTTGCGTAATGCTGCGGTAATGGGGATCATAGATCTTCTCTGCCGGAGTGTAGCTGCAGATAGGTCAGTAAATAGTTTCACCGATTGGAAAGGACGTGGTAGATTTTTATGCTTTCGTGCTGCCGCCATTAAGGCTTCTTTGATATGAAAAAAATGGACTCTCAGAATACTTCCTTGTCTAGGAATTGCGGTTTTGGTACTCTGTGTGCTCTGTCGATTATCATATCTTGCGGTGTAATCTCTGGTATAAGAGTTGAAAACATTATGGAGGTAATGTTGCAGCTCGCTATTAGGCACCGATTCAGGTATGCCTCGGAACGTTATGTTATTCCGGCGGGATCGGTCTTCCATGTCTGCTATTTCCACTTCGTCCGCCATATCGTTTTGTGCGTCAATTACATTATTTTGAGATGTGGCGTACTCTTCCATTTTGGATTCTATATGCTCTACCCTGTCTTCTAGGTCTTGTATGGAGGCTGACAGTGGAGCCAGAAGTTGTGCCATATCCGTCTGCAAGGATGTTTTCAAAGCTACTAGCAGTTGTTTAAGGGTATCTTCTGATGCTGTTTGTTTGTCTGTTGTAGGAAAGTCCAAAACTGATTCTGATATTTGAGTTGTATGTGGGGGAATATTTATAGGAACAGCAGCCTGGGTCTTGTTTCCCATTTCCATTCTCAGCCTCTGTCTCTGCGGGCTGTATGAGGGTGTGCGGTTGTTTTTTCCTCACTTGTTCGCCTTGTTGCCCTCTCTGTGTCTCTTCTTGTAGAGACCTGATGTCTTCTGGTGTTGAAGGCAGTGAGGGTTCAGATTGGTTCTGTGAGAGGAGCAGTTCTTGATCAGAGGCTGGAGACTCTGAGCGGGGTGTCTGCGCCGCTGAGGAGCGTCTTTGTGAGACTGGATGAGAGGTCATATCATGCCTATCAGCAATATCTTTTCACCGGTCCTTTTCAAAGTATTGCTCTAGTTTATTTCCAAGCTTCTGGAGTACTCTTTTTGTCTTTCCCATCATCAGTGAATATGTCCCCTTTATATTATCTAAAATGTATTCTTTGAGAAACAAGATTTTGCTGTGCTTTTGTCGCTATATGCCAGAGTGTCTTTAATGGATGCTCCAAAAGACAGGATCCATTGAATTTTCTTTTTTCCATTCTTCTGACAGATCAGAGGAATGGTAAAATAAATGGTGATGTCAACAAGGCCAAATAGGAACACTAGTGGCCCCGTCACAGAGTGGTGAGGGTGGCACCAGCATGAGAAGTCAACATAGTGGCCCACTCACTGAGTGGTGAGGGTGGCAACATCATGTGAAATCAACATAGTGGCCTTATCACAGAGTGGGGAGGATGGCAACAGCATGAGGTGTCAAAATAGTGGACCCATCACAAAGTGGTGAGGGTGGCAGCAGCATCAGGAGTCAACATAGTGACCCAGTTACAGAGTGGTGATGGTGGCAACAGCATGAGGAGTCAACATAGTGGCCCCATCACAGAGAGGGGCAGTGGGGGGCAATAGCAGTGACAGTAACAACATAAGATAGTAGCAGTAGGAGAAGATGGCAGCAGAGACAGCAAGTGTATGGCATCAGGCGGATGGCAGCATCATAATAGTGGCTGAAGTATGGGGCCAGAAGTAACGGGCCATTTTTTAAAATGTTTTGGTGTGACTGTCAGAATGACTTAGGCTGATGATTCAGGTACTGGCATGTGAAAATCCTGGCTAATCCACGACAAGGCGAGTTCTCTTTTGAGTAACTATGCTCCCTCTGATGCCACACTACTGGCTGGGCAGGAAAGCTTGTCCAGGGCAAACTCAGCCACAAATCAAGTTTGGTTTCTTAGTAGTCCAGGGGATCTTGGATGTGGGGTGGCAGGGTGTGCTCCAAGTATGTCACCCCCTGCTGGTTCAGGTTGTGCTCCATGTCCTGCTTCTGCTGGGTGGTTTGTTCAGTAGGTGGGTGAAGAAAAGCACACATTAGAAACTCCAGACTTAGGCTACATGCAGACGACCGTATGTTTTTTGCGGTCCGCAAATTGCAGATCCGCAAAAAAAACGGATAACATTCGTATGCCATTCTTTTTTTTTTGCGGATCCATTGTAACAATGCCTAAAACGGACAAGAATAGGGCATGTTCTATTTTTTTTGGCGGGGCTATGGAACGGACATACTGATGCGGAAAGCACATGGTGTGCTGTCCAATTTTTTGCAGACCCATTGAAATGAATGGGTCCGCATCCTATCCGTTAAAAAAAATGGACACGGAAACAAACAACGTTCGTGTGCATGTAGCCTTAAGTTGCTGCTGATGGAACTGGTGCTGCTCCTGCCCCCCTCCAGGTAGTAGAGTCAGAAGCATTTTTGCCACTGCCTCTTCACTTGGAAGGCCCTAACACCTATCTGTCGGACACACTGTACAGTAACAGTAATTGTAAGTGTAAAGTAGCAGTAGGATTAGTCTGCTTTTTCACTCCAGTTAGAGAATCAAGGCCTAATGGAATTGCTTATCTATAAATCAAGGTGGAAAACTAAATAACTGAAAAAATATAGCACTTTTTCAACCCAATTACAGAATCGAGACATTATAGAATAACTTATCTATAACACAATGTGCCACCCCTTATAGTAGTAGTATTAGACCACTTTTTAACTTCAATTCGAGAATCAAGGCATTATAGACTTATGTATGTATAAAACAATGTGGACACCGCAATAGCAGTAGTATTAGACAGCTTTTTCACCCCAATTAGTGCATCAAGGTGTAATAAAATTGCTTATCTATTAACCAAAGGGGACATTGTTTGATTAGTCCCTGCATACAACCTATGCTCTCCCTATGCCCTCCCTATAATGTGTCTCCCTATGATCTCCATATGATCTCCCTACACTGACCCTGTGCTCTTCCTGAACTCTGCCTATACAATATTTTACAATTAAATGATTACTTTATCACTGTTCCTAGCATCTGTCATGTCTCTCCCTGCACTAAGTCCACAGTAAAATTGTGCAGACTGGGCAGGATAAGGGTTTTATAGGGCTGTGACATCACAGGGGCTAGCTATCTGCTGATTGGCTGGCTGTATGGCATTATGGGTGATCCCTCATTCCTGGGCTTCTTACTTTCACTTTGTAACATGTGCCGCAGCCATTTTGAGAAAAATTTAATTTATGAACACGAAGTGCAAGGAAATTCAGATTTGTGACAAATCAAATTTTTTGGGGAATTCGGATCGAATTTCACTTTGTTTCGTTTGATTCGTTCAACACTAGTCATAAACTTACCTGTCCAAGCTCCAGTCACGAGAGCCTCAGCCTCGGCATGGCCACGCTGGGAGAGACATGCTGCTGATCCACACCCCCTGGTGACGTGACAGCATCTTTAGCAACAGGACGCAATGCTCTGTTTCTCCTTACACCGAGCGTGTTCTGAAGGAGATTAGGAGTGGGTTGATTGCTCAGCTGGTCTATTACTGTACGCTAGCCATACACCAGTGCCAGTAATAGTCTTGTTTGGGCTCACTAGCTAGGTTCCTGCTTCTTATTCTTGTGCTGAAGATTGTCTTTGACCTTGGCTCATCTTTTGACCACTCTCTGTCTCTCGTTTTTATACTGCTTTGTCCTCCTAGTTCTAACCCATTTTCATATGAACTCTGTCTTTGTGTCAGTTGCGTTCTTGCTACCTAGGGCTTGCATTGCAAGTAGGTATGGAAGCGGGCTGGGTTCTAGGTTAGGGCTCACTGTCCATGTCTGTCCCTAACAAAAGGGGTAGTTAGGGGTTACATATCCTAATCGTTATACAATATGATACACGTCTTCCAACAATGAAAATAACAGAACAAATTCTTGATCCATGTATAAAATAAGATTAGTGGTATACGAGTCCCTATCAGACTGGAACAGTTTCATTGGAGTCCAGGAGAAATGGGACTACTTAAAAGTGGCACCATTGAAGGCAACAGAAGATTGCATTAGGCTTGTCAGTAAAAGCAAAAAAAGGAAGAGACCACTGTGGTACTCAGCAGAAGTGGCCAAAATCATTAAAAACAAAAAGATAGCATTTAGGAATTATAAAAAAAAAAAAAAACGAGGATGACAGACAAATTTATAAGATTAGGCAGAGAGAGGCCAAACAAGTTATAAGAGCTTCTAAAGCACAGGCAGAAGAGAAATTAGCTCAGTCAGGGAAAAAAGGCGATAAGGCATTCTTCAGATACATAAATGAAAAAAGGAAACTAAAACAAGGAATTACCAAATTAAAAACTAAAGAAGGAAGGTATATGGAAGAAGATAAAGAACTAGCTGACTGCCTCAATGAATACTTCTGTTCAGTTTTTACAAAGGAAAATGAAGGAGAAGGACCTCAGTTGGGAAAGAAGACTAATGAATCTTTTGACGCATGTGTCTTTACAGAGGAAGAGGTTCTAAGTCAACTGTCTAAAATTAATACAAATAAGTCACAGGGGCCTGATGGGATACACCCAAAGCTATTAAAAGAGCTCAGCGGTGAACTAGCAAAACCATTAACAGATTTATTTAACCAATCACTGGCAACAGGACTCATCCCAGAAGATTGGAAATTAGCAAATGTTGTGCCCATTCACAAGAAAGGTAGTAGGGAGGAATCGGGCAACTATAGGCCAGTAAGCCTGACATCAATAGTGGGGAAATTAATGGAAACCATACTTAAGGAGAGGATTGTGGACCATCTAAAATCCCATGGATTGAAAGATGAAAAACAGCATGGGTTTACTTCAGAGAGATCATGTCAAACTAATCTTATTGATTTTTTTGATTGGGTGACTAAAATAATAGATGGAGGAGGTGCAGTAGACATCGCTTATCTAGACTTTTGATACTGTCCCACATAGAAGGCTTATCAATAAAGTGCAGTCATTGGGCTTGGACTCCCATATTGTTGAATGGATTAGGCAGTGGCTGAGGGACAGGCAACAGAGGGTTGTAGTCAATGGAGTATATTCAGACCAAGGTCTTTTTACCAGTGGGGTACCTCGGGGATCTGTTCTGGGACCCATATTGTTTAATATCTTTATCAGCAAAATTGCAGAAGGCCTCAATGGTAAGGTGTGTCTTTTTGCTGATGACACAAAGATTTGTAACAGGGTTGATGTTCCTGGAGGAATACGCCAAATGGAAAAGGACTTAGGAAAACTAGAGGAATGGTCAAAAATCTGGCAACTAAAATTTAATGTTGATAAGTGCAAGATAATGCACCTGGGACGTAAAAACCCAAGAGCAGAATATAAAATCAGTGATACAGTCCTAACCTCAGTATCTGAGGAAAGGGATTTAGGGATCATTATTTCAGAAGACTTAAAGGTAGGCAGACAATGTCACAGAGCAGCAGGAAATGCTAGCAGAATGCTTGGGTGTATAGCAAGAGGAATTACCAGTAGAAAGAGGGAGGTGCTCATGCCGCTCTACAGAGCACTAGTGAGACCTCATTTGGAGTATTGTGCTCAGTACTGGAGACCATATCTCCAGAAGGATATTGATACTTTGGAGAGAGTTCAGAGAAGAGCTACTAAACTGGTACATGGATTGCAGGATAAAACTTACCAGGAAAGATTAAAGGACCTTAACATGTATAGCTTGGAAGAAAGACGAGACAGAGGGGATATGATAGAAACTTTTAAATACATAAAGGGAATCAACAAGGTAAAAGAGGAAAGAATATTTAAAAGAAGAAAAACTGCTACAAGAGGACATAGTTTTAAATTAGAGGGGCAAAGGTTTAAAAGTAATATCAGGAAGTATTACTTTACTGAGAGAGTAGTGGATGCATGGAATAGCCTTCCTGCAGAAGTGGCAGCTGCAAATACAGTGGAGGAGTTTAAGCATGCTTAGGATAGGCATAAGGCCATCCTTCATATAAGATAAAGCCAGGGGCTATCCATAGTATTTAGTATATTGGGCAGACTAGATGGGCCAAATGGTTCTTATCTGCCGACACATTCTATGTTTCTATGTTTCTAATCCACAACAGTAGAAAGAAAGCACTGGACTTCTAAGTGGCAAAATCACAAAGTGATTTTGTTATTGTAAATGTAGGATTACACTTGCTTTTATCGGATCCGGCAGAGAACAGCCTGCCCGAACCAATAAACGCAAGTGTGCACCTTTCCTATGGAATCTTCATACTTCATACTAATGAAATCGTTCACAAATTAGTATTATAAAGTTCCAGAATAGTTTAACTTAGCACTAATTGTGTAATATGTTTATCTACTGTATATAAAGAGACTGTGACATGGAAGCATTACATACCGACAATGATATTCCTACACATTATGGGTTGTCATAATTTCATAGAGAACTCCCTGGAAATTCCTCACACGCCTCAATAGTTATGGGATTACCATAAAACTCTATTAAACATAAAATAACAATAAGGCTTGGCAAGATTGTAATGCTTTCTCTCATATCTTTTATTCTTTCCAGTAATGATATGAACTAGAGAGAAGCTAATTTCCTGAACTTTGTCATCAAATAAAAAAAAAAAAAGATTTGTGTCAGAATTGATTCTACACAAATCGAAGTTATTTCAAATTCCTTAGTCTCCTAGACTGTGACACTGACATATATAGCTATGGGTAAACACATTTTTGACTGTGTTAACAAACAGCATATTTAAAAACACAATCAACCCTGATCTAAGTGCCCAAAGATTATGCCTCAATGGGCGTATAAGTGTTTATGTGTATGGGGGCTTCTACTGAGGCCACAAAGAAGGGGTATTTTATATGTGGGTCTCTGTATAGGGGTATTTTATACTGGGGCACATTATGGTGAGTACTATGGGGAAGGGGAGAGAGGAGTATTATGGGCTCATCTATGGGGGGCACTAAGAAGGGGTATTTTATACTGAGGGCATCTACTGGGGCACTATATATGGGGCATTTTATACTAGTACATTATGAGGGGCACTAGGAAGAAGGGGGGAAAGGCGCACTATGGGGCATTTACAGGGGGCACTATATAGGGGTATTGTATACTGGCACATTATGGGGCACTATGGGTACATTAGCTCAACTGGGGGCATTAAAAGGGGGTATTTTTTGCACTGGCACAATATAAGGAGAATTATTAATACTGGGGGGGGGGGCATTATGATGGCCTTTATTACTACTGGGGGACTATGGGGAACATAATTTCTAGTATTGGCACTATGGGAGCATTATTACTTCTAGGGCACAGTGGAGACATGTTGGGGCACTGTAGGAGCACTATTACTACCATGTGTGCTCTAGCAGAGAATTATTCCTATTGGTGGGACTTTTGGGAGCACTATTACTGTGGGGGCCCCTTGACCCCTTACACAATTATTTTTGGGGGATGTTATGTTTACACTATTAGTGTCAGGGGCACTATTTGCTAGGCTCAGTTATTTTAGGGCACTGTGTGCCAATATTTATTGATGCAAGTAATTTGTACCTGAAGAAGGGGTTTCTATCCCCAAAACGCGTTGTACCACTTCGGGTGGTTCTTGTGCCGTGGGACTTTCTCCTTTTGCTAATAATTATTGAAGGGCACTATCTGCCTGGTACTACTATTATCTGTTTCTGCAGTATAGTATTGGGGAGCACAGTGGCACAGTATTGGGGGTGGTAGGATGATTTGTCCAGAAGATGGGAGGATGATGGAAAAGTAGACAAAACTAAGATTTTGTTTGTCAAACTGCAGAGATGAGAAATGGCTGAAAAATGGTGATCTGGTCTGAAAGGAGAAGGTGAGGAAAGAGAAAATTACATGGATGTAAGAGGTATGTGGCGCTGTATTACCCTGTATGTAGAGGTGGATGGAGGGGTTAGTAGTACAGTACTATCTGCACATTGTAAAAAAAAAAGTAATCTGCAAAATACTATATATTTGTGTCAGAAGTTGTGCTTTTTTAATTTTTAGAATAGTGATACAGTCATTTTATTTGATACTTTTGTGCTGATTCTTTTTTTCTCTCTCTATATTAAGGGACAATATAGTCACCAGAACCAAAACAGCTAAACGTAGTAGTTCTGGTGTCTATAGCACGTCTCTGCAAGCTTTTTATTGTAAACACTGCCTTTTCAGAAAAAAAGGCAGTATTTACATTACTGCCAAGGAACACCTCTAGTGGCCACTCATCATTATTAAAGTTTACTACACTACAAGGTGTGTGGATTTTTTTTGTGTATGTGTGTTGTGGTGGTGGGCGTGATTGCATGCTAGAGTGTGGGAAGCCGGGATCCAGGGGGCCCAAGTAAATTCTTGCCCAGGGTCCAATCAATATAAAAGACGGCCCTGAGTACAGCGGTGATCTGTCAGTTTTGCCAAACTGAAAGTACTGCTCATGCTGCCCACCCGCTTCACTACGGGCTCCTCGGCAGTCGGCAGCCAAGTGAATCTTCCCCGCCCACCTCAGCTGATATTGGCTGGGAGGGAGAGGGCAGCACTGCTATTGGCTGCCTGTGTATTTCAGCCTAGCAGGGCCTGCAGAGGCAGAAAAGAATGCGGCTTGGAGATTTAACAACAGGAAACATTGTTGCGCCTCCCTCCCCCTGCCACCACGCCTAGAGGAAGAAGGCACGAGGACAGAGCACATCAGAACGGTAAGTACCTTTTCTATCTGCGATGCGCCCCTGACCACCAGCGCCCCCTGCGTTACATGCACCCCTGACCAGCGCCCCCTGCGTTACATGCACCCCTGGCCAGCCCCCCCTGCGTTACATGCATCCCTTATTTCAACAAAGGGGTCGCACTGCCTCACATAGGCTGTGGCTTCTAAATGAAAGTGGGGATGTGGCAGTTATTTTCAATGCAGCTGCGTCTGCGACACCGCTAGAAGATGTAAAGCGCAGTGGTGAACTATTTATATATAATTTTATTTTAAATTGTATTCTTTTTTTTTGTTTACATTTCTATCTTTATATATTTTTTTTTTCTTGTTTCATTTTTGTGTTACATGCACCCCTGACTAGCACATCTTGCGTTTCAAGCACCCCTGACCAGCGCACCCTGAGTTACACGCACCCCTGACCACCACACTCTGAGTTACGCGCACCCCTGAGCGCCGCATTCTGCGTTACAATCCGAATAAGTAGTATTAGTTGCACACACCAACAACACCCACAGGGTTATTTCACAAAAGGGTGAAGAGTTTGGAGAAGTCAGGAAAAGTGAACAATATAGGACAACATAGCTGATTTTAAAACAATTCTCCAATTCAGCTCACTTTCCAGTTATGTTGTCCTAGATTGTCCCCTTCTCCAAAGTCTTCACCCTTTTATGAATAAGCCTGTCAGCGTCTGTTCATTGGTCTTCTTTAGTGACATATTTAACATATGGGATTATTTACACAGCCCTGGTGTTTGCTGAAACTGCTTTAAACTATAAAGAAGAGTTTTCGAGAGTGTTTCTCTATTTCTGACGTCTGAAGCAATACCGAGGAAGAAAGGAAAACTCTTGAAAGCTTGTCTTTTAAGTATTAGGTCAGTACAATAAAATGGTATCCCTGCATACCGCAATACTTTCGTGTTTTGTGATCTTATTTATATATACTTTTTTTTTTTTTCAGTAGTATGATAAAGTGGTAAAAATTATTAGTGCCCCCCCCCCCATTTTTGACTGTGGTATCTTATGTGTACCCCCTGTATATTGTTCCTAGAGTCGCCACTGGATAGTAGCAGTGATATGCTGGTGGCAGCAGCAGCTATATGGTACAGAACATGATGGTAGTCAGGCAGACAGTGACATGATGGGGCACTGTCAGCAAGGACAGCTCTATCCATCGGTCTCAGCCAGAGGAGTGTGAAAATCCTCACAGATCCTCCATTTTGGCAAAAGTGATCGTTTGGGTGTCACAATGCACCCTGACATGGTGAAAACCCTCTCTGGGTTGATGACACCGGAGGCTGAGCAAAATAGAACACAGAGAACTTACTGGGCCAGTTTGGGCCGCTGTTCCAGTTTTCCTGCCTAGAAGCCCATGGGTTTAGGGAATACAGTATTCGCCAGGGAGTCCAAAGTCGAGGTAAGACTTAACCTGAGTGCCAATTTGCCTCAGCCTGTTGTGGTCCATAAATTATTTGCTCCATCATATTGATAATAATGAACTGGCTGCTGTGGTTTCTGCTGCTTGTGAGAATGTTGGGAGGTGGGTGATTACTGGAAGTGGAAAGGCTCCTCAGACACGTGAGAGCCAGTTGTCTGTTTACCGAAAGTTGTGGCAAGCCGAGTACACAGTGTTTCCTTGTAATTAAGTAATGAAGCCTCCTTTTTGGCAAGAGGAAAACATTCCCCCATTTTGCTTTGATAGTGAGGGTCAAAATGCATAGCTATCCACTAATTATCATACTCTGCTTCAAGTGAATGATATTCTTGTCAGTATTTAGGCAAGCAGTCCTTCAAGCTTGCCATTGTGGCCAGCATGCTGGATTACCTAATTCTGTCTGGCTTCGGCTGTCACTGACATTATTGATCATTGCTTCTCCACCACCAACTCCTTCTCTTCCTACAGTGGCAGCTCTTCATCCTCATCCTCCTTCTTCCTGGGACTTTCTATATGTGGGTCCCCAACAGCTACTGGGCAGCCAGCAAGATGAGTAAGCTATTTTTCTACTGCGCAGCCTAGCATCACAGAACATGAGCGTGCTGCTGTCAGTGCGCTCATGTTCCCTCAGCAGCACAGGGGAGAAGGAGTCACTCTCTCCATCCCCCTGTGCCGGTGCCACCAATGAGGAGAGAGGGGTGGAGGAGGGGTGGGCGCACTACGCCACCAATGAAAGTTAAAGGGAACCTGTCACCTCAAAAACGCCTCCCAAACCACCAGCATTACCTTAAAGTAGCCAGACAATAATTTTCGGCAAAGCCGGCCGAAGTCTAATACATGAGCCCTGACGTCTCTATTAACGTGCATGCACATTGCTGTATACCGCTGTTAGGCCTCTTTCACACTTGCGTTGTCCGGATCCGGCGTGTACTCCACTTGCCGGAATTACACGCCGTATCCGGAAAAACGCAAGTGTACTGAAAGCATTTGAAGACGGAACCGTCTTCCAAATGCGTTCAGTGTTACTATGGAACCCAGGACGCTATTAAAGTCCTGGTTGCCATAGTAGGAGCGGGGAGCGGGGGAGCAGTATACTTACAGTCCGTGTGGCTCCCGGGGCGCTCCAGAGTGACGTCAGAGCGCCCCATGCGCATGGATGACGTGATCCATGTGATCACATGATCCATGCGCTTGGGGCGCCCTGACGTCACTCTGAAGCGCCCCGGGAGCCGCACAGACGGTAAGTATACTGCTCCCCCGCTCCCCACTACACTTTACCATGGCTGCCAGGACTTTAGCGTCCCGGCAGCCATGGTAACCACTCTGAAAAAGCTAAATGTCGGCTCCGGCAATGCGCCGAAACGACGTTTAGCTTAAGGCCGGATCCGGATCAATGCCTTTCAATGGGCATTAATTCCGGATCCGGCCTTGCGACAAGTGTTCCGGATTTTTGGCCGGAGCAAAAAGCGCAGCATGCTGCGGTATTTTCTCCGGCCAAAAAACATTCCGTTCCGGAACTGAAGACATCCTGATGCATCCTGATGCATCCTGAACGGATTTCTCTCCATTCAGAATGCATTAGGATAATCCTGATCAGGATTCTTCCGGCATAGAGCCCCGACGACGGAACTCTATGCCGGAAGACAAGAACGCAAGTGTGAAAGAGCCCTTAGGTAGTTTTCAGCGGCTCAATTCACAGGCTCCTGGGTGTGAGTGCGCATCAGAACATTCACGTGCACAGCTGTCAATTAGAGGTGAAGGGGCAGGGAAAGGGTGTGTGGTTATCCTGACTTGAAGTGAGGAGCCACTGCCCCCTTGACTTCAAACTCTGCTGTTAGATAGCGCATGCAGGGGATTAAAGTTAGTTTTTCAAGATTTTGGTGCATCTGGCTGGAGGAGGAAAAAGATCCTTAGAAACATACTGCTGGCTACTTTAAGGTAATGCTGGTGGTTTGGGAGGAATTTTTAGGTGACAGGTTCCCTCGTTTAATACAAATACAGGTGCTGGCAGCAGAATCATATAGCCGCGATCAGCGGCAGTTAACCCCTCATATGCGGCACCTAAGGGGTTAACTGCCGCTGATCGCGGCTCTGCTGCCGGCACCTGTATTAAAGGTTAATTATGTATCATTGGTGGCGCAGTGCTCCCTCCCCCCCAGTATTAAAATCATTGGTGGCGCAATGCGCCCCCCCTCAATGCCCCAGTATTAAAATCATTGGTGGCAGTGGCCACAGGGTCCCCTCCTCATTGGTGGCAGTGGCAGATTATGATCGGAGCACCAGCAGTGTAATCCTGGGGCTCCGATTGGCTACTAAAGCCCTGGCTCCCTGCTGCTGTGTGCCCAAAGCACAGGGCAGCAGGGAGAGTGTGATGTCCTATTCACCCTGATAGAGCTCTATTAGGGTGAATAGGACAACGGTTTAATAGATCTCAGGTTCTAGCCCCAGAGGGGGCTAATAGTTATTAAATAAACAGTAAAAAAAAAAAAAGTTTAAAAAAGCCACCGAATTATTAGGTATAAATCACCCCTTTTCCCAATTTTACATGTAAAAATATAAACAATAAGTAAATAAACATATTGCCACGTCCTAAAACTCCAAACTATTAAAATATAAAAACAATCTCCTATGCGGTGAACGCCGGAACAGAAAAAAAAAATTAGTAAAAACTGTGCGATTCGCCATTTTTTGAAATGCGGAATGCACACGGCTTTTTGGGCGTTTTTTTTCCCCCCGTGGTATCAAATGGTATCGAGTATCGCAATACTTTTTTATGGTATCGAAATCAAATAAAAATTTGGGTATCGCAAAAAACCCTACAGGGATTGTGTTATTTCCCCCAAATGCAGAATGGTCATCATATTCAGGTCATTGTCGCTGACCACCTTACCCAATTGGAGTTGGCAGGTAGAAAGCTAGTGCGTTGTTTGTTGCACTTTAGCAAGTGATAGGCTATGTGGCTACTCTCTCCCAGGCCGATCAGTACTAGCATGACATGGCAACGCTACACTTTACACATATAATAGGAGGGAGGGGAAGTGGGAGCGATGCTCTGCCATGCTGCTGTTGGGAATGGGAGGATGTCCATGGAGGAGGACACTTGTTGCACTAGCTGGCAGCCACTTCTATTTTCCCATTGGATTAGGTGATGCCGCTGTATGTACTGAAATAGAGCTGTGGTGTTATGTTCATGTTTGAATGCCCAGGGCTTATTTTGATCCTGCAGATCATGCACACAACACACAATCATAATCAGTCTTCACTTTTCCTGCTACATTTTATCAGACTATGTTATCACATCATACTGCTGCTCACTTCTTGTTTGAAAAAGGCACCTGTGAGTGCCGAAACGCCGTGCGTCATATGAGTGACCAATAAATCTATCACCCGCAAAGATTTTTGGGAGTGACGGTTTTCTTTCATTCTTATGTTATCACATCATTCTGCTGTGACTGAGAGGAGGAGTAAGCCATCCAGTCCACAATCTCATGCCATTGGAATCCAGAGATAACTGCGGCCTACTACTACTACTACTACTACTGGCTGGATGGTTGGTGCTACCCACATTCTGACTGTGGGAGGACATGGCATGGGTCTTATGTTTTGCATTCTTCTGTTTTATTATGATGCCTTTAAAAAGTCAACAGTTTCATGTAAATAACACTGATTATTAAGTGGTACTAGCAAAATTGCAAGTGTATTTTCTGTAATTTAAAGGGGTATTCCCATCTGAGACAATGGGGGCATATCGCTAGGATGTAGTTCCCTTGCTGTCTTACATTTAGAGCATATTCTATGCCTAAACCAGGTGTAGAAAATGATAAATGAGACGGGCCTGCTGACCAATCTCATTCCACGGCCTTGCCCCCTTTTTCAGGCCTGGCGTGACCGGGGAAGAACTTTCAGATTCTGCTGCAACAAGGTGTACAACAGAATCTGTGCCAGATATACGTCACAAAAGTAGTATATATCTGTTCGTAAATTACCCCATAGGTGTTCAATATCACTGGAATAAAAGTGGCATTAATGCTATAACATGCTTTTGCTATAATGTAAAACATTTCATAACACAAACTGATATAATGCACAGAAAAAAAAAAGTGCAATTGCTCAGCAGCCTAATGCTATTGAGGTGATGTGCTAGCAACAAGCTAGCAATAAGTCTATGTAGAAACTTGGGGGCACATTTATTAAAACTCCGCCATCTGCACCTGAAATATGACTAAGTTAGACATATTTTAGAATAGTAAATGACCCCCTTGAAGTTTTGAAAAAATAAGCGGTCTCACTGCGTTTAACTTTACTGGTATAAAAATTGCGTTATTGCTATAAAATGCTTTTGCTATCCTTCTTGACCAGCACTGCCCAGGACTTTAAAGATGGAGGCTGCTTGCGAGTGCAGTGGGCACCCTAGCCACTGGGTGTCTGCTGTTTTATACAGCAAACACCTGCGGCAACTGTCCACAACCAGTTTTAACCCTTCAGATGCCTTGGTCAAATGGACGTCATCTGGACGTGAAAAATGTAAATGCAAAAATGTAAAAACCTCGAGGTCTGAAAGGGTTAATAATGTGGATATAATGAACTAGAAAAAAATTTAATTGCTCAGCAGCAGAATTCTATAGGATTGCTGTGTATTTCATAATATGGACTGATATAATGCACAGAAAAAATGTGTAATTGCTCATAGCAATAAGCCTATGAAGAAACTTGAGATTTTGAAAAATATAAGCTGTCTCACTGTGTTTAAAGAGCAGCTTTCACCACTCCTGTAATACCTGTTTAGTAGCTTCATGCATTCCCCGTGTAATAACAATTCTGGAGCATCTGTTCTTATGGCTCTATGTTGTCCCATTCATCTATTATTTCTACTAGAAGTTATTATGAATGAATTGCTAGCAGTCTGCAGTAAGGGTACAGAGGGGAGGTAACCAGTTGGGGGGGGGGGGGGGGTGTACCTGCACAGTCTGAAAATGGCAGCACTGATTGGATAGAGTGTGGATAGACTGTGCAGGGACACACCTCCAACTGGTTACCACCCCTCTGTACACTTACTGCAGATGGATAGCAATTCATTCATAACTTCAAGCAGTAATAATAAAGGAATGGTGAAACATAGAGCCATAATAATAGATGTTCCAGAATTATTACATGGGGAATGCGTCAGGAGTGTTGAAAGGTCTTCTTTAACTTCCCTGGTGTAAAATGGTGTTATTGATATATTGCTATAATGCAACATGTTTAATAACATGGATATAATGCACTAGAAAAATGTGCAATTGCTTAGCAGCAGAATGCTGTAGGGGTGCTGTGCTGGAAATAATCTGGCAATATGCCTATGTAGAAACTTGAGGTATTTTTAAGGAAAAAAAACTGTCTTTCTGTTCAAATGAAAAAATAGGTGATTGGTTTTATAAGAAAGAACTGTAGAATGAGGTTCACAGCAGCTATATTAAGCAGTATACCCAGCCCCTTATTCCCTCAAAGCTTTCCCTGTTCAACACAATTATTTATTTCTAATCTTCCCTATCATAAAAACAATAAACTATAAGCAGTAACTATTTTAACCCTTACATGAGAAAGAACAGCTAATTATAATGAAGTAGATGTGGATCATCTGTGTCTCTTGAACAGATTTAACTTGAGGTTACTCCTAAGAGCATTAACTACAGTAAGTTGCCATTCTAGTCTTTACCATTTAACCTCTGCACAAGGTGACAGGGTTAGGCTACTTTCACACTTGCGGCAGGACGGATCCGACAGGCTGTTCACCATGTCGGATCCGTCCTGCGGCTATTTCGGCGTGCCGCCGGACCGCCACTCCGTCCCCATTGACTATAATGGGGACGGGGCGGAGCTCCGGCGCAGCACAGCGAAAGCCGCCGGACTAAAAAGCCTGACATGCAGTAATTTTAGTCCGGCGGCCTTTCGCCGTGCACCGCCGTGCTGCGCCGGAGCTCCGCCCCCGTCCCCATTATAGTCAATGGGGACGGAGCGGCGGTCCGGCGGCACGGTGAAATAGCCGCAGGACGGATCCGACATGGTGAACAGCCTGTCGGATCCGTCCTGCCGCAAGTGTGAAAGTACCCCTAGGGTGAGCACTGGCATGCAGCAGCTCCCATCCTGGCCACCTCATATATGTGCTACAACGATAGCCACAACCCCTGGAAACAAGCAATGCATAATATAATGGAAAAATGAATCAAGCCAGCAATAGAGGCAATATGGACAACCACAATACATTCGTAGTGCCTTATATTAACTTTGTCTACATAATACATGCCATTTGCTGAAGTGAAAAAAACCCTTTAAGGGACCTTCCCCTTTTGAAAAAGGGTTTCTGTATGGTGATTGTCTGCCCGTGTATCTACTTCTGCCTATTCCTGAATACTTACCCTGAGCTCCTTGCCCTGCCTTTCAGACTGTTTCATGGATTGGCATGTATTCTGCCTGCCCTGAGCTCAGCCTGTTACTGACTATGAATTTTGCCTGTCTCTTCGCTGATATGCACCAGTATCTCTTGATCCTCTTGGGTCAACAGCTAACCACTCGGAAAGTACTCCAAGATGTAGTGGTCTGGTATGTCTCCTGCAGCGAAGTCCAGATCTCTGTATTGAAGTTAAATGGTAAAAACCAGGGCACCACCAAGATAACATCCTTAGGGGTAGCCCTAAGTCAATTCCAAATTGGTTGGCACATTACATTTTAAAGGGCTGAACTTATATATATTACTTATAATTTTTAAATATCCTTTTTAGTTTTTAGTTATCTTCCCTGCTTGCTGCTTACTATCAGTGAATAAAAACATTCTTGTTTGTCACTTTATATCCAGAGGAAGAAAATACTCAATACTTCTTAAAAATCAGTTTTTTTCCAGTCATACAGGTTTGGTGATAATGTTTGACTTTATAGTAGAATTGATTGAACCACAGGGAAATAGCACATATTGCCCATTGTTATACTCACAGAACAGTTATACACTCTTGAAAGACAGAGTCACGGATGGTATGCATTTGATTTCCTTCCAGGTCCCTACAAACAAGAAAACTAAGATTTAGCATAATGGGGTTTTATACAGCTAATAACAGTCCAATATGCTGCCATTATGTAGATTTAAAAGGTACAATAAACCATAACTGCTATGGTGGTAATGTGGAGATGAATGTACATGAATGACTGAGTTTGTCTTATATTCATGTTTTGAGAATTATGTTGCTCATGCACAATAACTATATCATATTTCTTTTGTGATCACTTTAGTACATTAGGAGGAAGTTGACACACACTGGTAAATGGACCGGCTAGTAACTCAGTGGATATCAGCTTTTTAATCCCTTCAACTAATCTAGACCACCAGGGAAATTAACCCCTAGACCTCCAGGAAAATTAATCAGTAGCCACCTGATTATCTTCCTCACTGCCATAAACCACTTATTAAGTTAATCCATAGACTAACCAGAGACATAAGCCCTTCACTACACTTAACTATTTTTATAATATTCAGGCACTATTATTCAGGAAATACAGCGCTTTGGTCACTATTTAGGCAGTGCATAGCAGTGTTATTTAGATATCACAGAGTATTTTATATTGGAAGGGTATGTTGTCAGTGGCTTGCAGGGGGGAGACCTGTGAGGAGGATGGGAGCGGTAGTGGTGGCACAGAAAGGAGTAGCAGTGGTTCACAGTGGCTCTCCTCACTCTGGCCCTTCCTGAGGCCATGCAGCAGTGAATGGAGTGTGTACCCTTTCTTTCCTCGGGGAACATCCTGGAATTTTGGGTTCTCCGATCTGGGGGTAGTTTGTTGCAATTGTCAGAGTGCAAGGCAGGAAGGAAGGTGCAGGGCCGACGAAAGTAAGGAGTCAATGATCAGTCCAGTTTGGTTGCAATAAAGTCTCTCTTTACTGAATAGATAATGGTAATAGTAGTTCATACAGCAGCAAAGGCACAGTTCTGCAGTATGTTACAGAATATGCTTCTCCCGATAGTTGTGTATAGGCAGTAGCAATGATGGCAACAGTAGTCCTCCCGAGTCCTACTCTAATAACACTTTGTAATCTTTTCAAATAAAAACGGTGTGGAATTCTATCATTTACCCCTTCTACAATTCCCAGGTTGTGGGACGTAGATCTAAGATTTGTATGGCCAGTCCATTTCAATGTGTGGTGGGTGCTGAAGGCCACTAATCCTTTCCAGAAACAGTAAAGTCTTAATGTCATAAGTGAGCAGTACCCTACTATCTGAATCCAGTGGCCTTGATAGTTTTAAGCCTTCTATGGATTTATGTTCTCTTTCCTTCCGGTCTGAGGAATGGTGTTCCCTGGATGAAGCTTCTCTTTGGGCCTACTTGGCAGGAGCTCAAAGATGTAGATCTTGTTTCTAGCTCTGCTCAGCTAAGACTCTCTAACAAACCAGAAGAGACCTTTCAGCAGTGATCCACTGGGTCACTGCACTGTATACCACTGTTAGTTAAGTTGCTGTATGGAACTGTAATTTCAGCAATAAAACATGCAGTTATTTGGAACCACACTGCATGGCCATAGCAGGTAAATACTCACTGGTAAGGAATTTATTAACTGTATGACAGTAACACTTGTGCATTGCATGGTACACAAAATGTTTTACTGGATCCGCACTATTGAAATCAGGCAGAGTTCCTGAGGTCCAAGTATGTTTCTTTGTTGCAGGAACAGGACACAAACTTAATTCTTCACCCTGATGTCATTCGGCCTCCAGCTCCGTTCATACTGCTCCAGCAGATCTCAACCAATGCATAGCAGGATGTGCAAACACCCTTGATTAAAAATAAATCACATAGTATAGGTCTGCAAGAGCAGGGTCCGCAAAGACACTTTTAATTACTTACAAAACAGAATCTTTGGTAACAGCATATAAAATATAGTCCAGATTGCCCTACCCAGGTTTCGCTTCGCTTCTTCAGGGGGCGCACACTGACGAAGCGGAGTAAAACCTAAGTCTGCTTTTGCAGACCTATACTATGTGATTTAATTTTAATCGAGGGTGTTTTCACAGAGAATCCTGCTGCTTGTTGGTTGAGACCTGCTGGAGCAGTGTGAAGGTTGCTGGAGAGCGAATAACATCAGGGTGGAGAATCATGTGTGTGTCTTGTTCGTACAACAAAGAAACATACTTGGGCCTCAGAAACTCTGCGGATTTGGTAATGTTTTTATTTGTGTGAAAGTGGGAATACAGACCTATTCCTGTGTTGGATGCTACAGCATCGAGAACAGAAACTTTTTATCTGTACATAACATGTTTTGCTTTGGGGTACCAGCAAAATGTATGCACAGGACACTAAAGACGGGTTTACATGCACCAATCAGAAAGCCAGTTGTCAGGAAGGAAGCAGATCCTGACAGTCGGATGCTTGTTAGGAGAAGGAGACTGCTGCATTTACATGTAGCCATCTCCTTCTCAGTATAAGGCCTCATGCACACGACAGTTGTTTTTTGAGTCCGCAAATTGTGCGTCCGCAAAATTTGGAACCACACTGCATGGCCATAGCAGGTAAATACTCACTGGTAAGGAATTTATTAACTGGAACCAGATGCGGCATCCGTTTTTTTTGGAGGATCCGTTTTTTTCCACAGATTCCTTGTAATAAATGCCTATCCTTGTCCGCAAATGTGAAAAAAGTAGGACATGCACTATTTTTTTTGCTGAAGGGAAACACAGACAACGGACGCGGAACACAAACGGATAAACTATCAGCATTTTTTTGAGGACCCATTGAAATTAATGGGTCCCCATCCTATCCGCAAAAAAAATGGAACGGAGGCCAAGAAAAACAACTGTCGTGTGCATGAGGCCTAAGGACGAGGGATTGCTATTGCGATTGCTTGCCCTCATACAGCTGCACTGTTTCTGGGCAGCAGATCGCTATTTAGACAGCACAATTGGCTGCCCAAAAACGATAATTGGTGTGCCTGCACGAACAACAGGATCACCCGATGAATGAGCGTTTCGCTTTATGTGGCTTTAGTTTTCCCTCAGTGGCTTAATCTTTTTTGTTGTATGTTGTGTTCAGATAAACATTATTTTTATCTCTGTAGTAGTTCAATATGATAAGTTGGATCTTTCGTTTCTAGATACTGTAATAATCTTTTGTCTGCAGTAACAAGGATGTCTGTCTATTATCAGGATGTGTGCCTATTGAGATGACAATATTTCTGGAATATGCAAATCAGACCCATGTAATAACATTTGTTAACTTCACTTTTAAGTGGTGAGCCTCGGCATAATATACTAATAATATCACAAACACCAAATGGATGAGGCAAGTATGATTTTTTATTATTTTTTTAATTTTAAACTTATTAATGTCAGATGTCGCGATCAGCATCTGAGGGATGCAATGATTTTCAACAAGAAATTGGATTTGTTACAAATTAATTTGTCATGAATCACTATAAATCAAGTATACCCAGGCCACCTAGTGTGAAGGCTTGGAAGTTAACCTGGCATGGCATGTGCCATGGCCGCCGGATGTCTGTTATTTTAAAGAGCAGACACCCCGGACTTTTAACCATTCAGATGCCATTACACCATACCAGCAACAGCTCCTGTTTGGTCACCATCTTATATGGCACCTAGTTTTTAGTCTCCTGTCCCTCATGGCAATAATCCAGCATCCACATTTGATCCATTCACCATGTTCTGCCCATCTGGTTTTAACCCTAATACATTTTGAAAGCAAAATAACATTAGGTTCATAGTATAGAGAGATCTCATACCTTATGGGGCGATCCACATGGGCTACCATTTTGTTGTACTGCACATTGACGAAGAATTTGTTTAAAAGTTGTAGTGGCTGTCAGAGTGACGCAGAATAAAATGGTCGCTAACAGAACTTGTTAGCTAGGAATTATGAATTTGGGTCTAATTTCTGACCATAAAAGATTGCAATAACGATACAGACTAATTTTTTCGCTAAAAGAACATATTAGCTACAATGAATTTGGTTTCAGTTGGTAGAACGATTTGTCTCGTTCATTCTGAAAACCGATGAGACTCCTCCGTACTAAGCAGTTATTTGACCCCAGGTGGTCAAATAACCAGTAACAACAGCCCCTGTTTGTTCATCATCCTATAGGGAAGCTAGTTTTCAGTGTCCTGTCCCTTGTGGCAATAATTCAACAGCCATGTTTGATCCACCATGTTCGGCCCATCTGGTTTTAACTCTAATACATTTTGGAATCAAAATACCATTAGGTTCATAGCATGGAGGGATCCCGGACCTTATGGAGGGATCCACATGTGTTAAAATTTTGTTGCACTGCACAGTGATGTAGAATTTGTTTCAAATTTGTTGTGGCTGTCAGAGTGACACAGAACAAAATTTTTGCTAACGGAACGTTTTAGCTAGGAATGATGAATTTGGGTCCAGTTGGTGGATCAATTTGTCTGGTAATACAGTCGTAGTTCTGACCATAAACAATTGAAAAATAACTTATAGCTACAATGATTTTGGGTCGAGTTGGTAGAGCGATCTGTGTGTTTTTTTCTGATAACTGATGAGACGTGCAATGTAGTTATTTGACCCCAGGCGATCAAATAACCAGCAACAGCCCCTGTTTGGTCTTCATTTTATATGGCAGCTAGTTTTCAGATGGTCCCTGTCCAACCTCTTTGAAGGACAGGTGAAGTTCAGCAATAACAGGACTGTGATGCCCTTTGATGTCTGTGACTGCATGCATGCTACACTGAAGGGATTGCTGTGTGTCTACCTGTCTCTGACAGGTGCAGATAACCCCCTCAACACCATTCGTCATAGGGATTGCAATAATTTTTTTGCTAAAAGATTGTATTAGCAATGATGAATTTGGTTACAGTGCGCAATTGAGCAGGGTGAAATATTACACCGTACTGCAATATGGACACAGTGTAACTGTGTCATGCCCCGTCCTGGCGGTGTGCGGAGGTCGGCCAGAATAGCAGCACGAGTTTAGTGTTTTGTTTTGGAGCCGTGCTGGATCTGCCTCCCATCAGGTGCACTGGGTGGGGTTATGAGTTTAAATAGCACTCCACCCCAGTGCTCTGAGCGGATTATATTCATCACTTTGGTCTTGGAAGCTAGAGAGGAAGGTTGTCTGTTCCAGCGCAGAGAGATAAGTGTGGTTTCTTGTTTGATTGTGTGGTATCATCTCTCCCATCCAGGTTCTGTGCGAGCAGGCTGCTCCTATTTCCCCTCTTCAAGATCTCAGGGAATTTAGGGTGTTTCAGTCCAGGCATGGGGACACATCATACCTACCATTAAGGTCTGCATGTGAGCTGAGCATTGCAGGGAGAGAGGTCAGGGATAAGTTAGGAGGTGACCCTTCCCCTGCCTCTCGGCTAGAGCCTGGTTGGTGGTTTAACTGTTAGTCTGTGTGCACGTCCGCCGTGACATTATAATCCGCCCAAAACTCTGACTGTCATTGCTCAGCGGTTTTGTAATGGCGTCAATTGAGGCATTAGTTGACCGCATGCAGGGGCTATCCCTAGAGGTTGCAGAGCTGCGTGGTTCGGTCGCTCGGTGTCAGAGTGCTCTGGCATCAGGAGGAGGTCAAGTTTGTGTGGAGCCTAAAGTGGCTCTTCCTGATTGATTTTCAGCGGGTACGGATCACTTTGTCCGTTTTAGAGAGTCCTGCAAATTGTACTTTCGGCTGCGTCCATCTTCATCAGGTGATGAGGGTCAGAGGATAGGAATAATTATTTCTCTGCTTAAAGGGGGCGCGCAATCCTGGGCCTTTTCTCGGGCCCTCCGGTCGGTGGAGGAATTTTTTAAGGCTCTGGGATTGATCTACGATGACCCAGATCGTGTCTCGATGGCAGAGACGAGATTACATAATTTATTTCAGGGGGAACATACTGCAGAGGCTTATTGTGTCGAATTCAGGAGATGGGCTACTGAATCAGAGTGGAATGATCCTGCGTTACGTAGCCAGTTTTGTCAGGGGTTATCCGAAAGACTGAAGGATGCCCTTACTTTTCATGAATACCCAGACTCTTTGGAGAACGCCATGTTGTTAGCAGTACGGCTAGACAGATGTATCAGAGAGAGGTATAGGGCTTCTCCTGCACGAGGTATCCCTTCTGTGAGTGGTTTCGTCTCTACTGCCTCCCCGGGTGATGTTACAGGTAACGCGGGGGTAGCGGAGGAACCCATGCAATTGGGTCAGATTTCTTTCCATTCGGATAGTAGAGACTTTAGGAAATCGCACAAATTATGTTACTATTGTGGAAAGAGTGGTCATTTTGTTTTTGCTTGTCCTTATGTTAAACCACAGGTGGTAGAGAAAAAGAAAAAAAACAACTTCCCTGACACTTGGTAGCATGAAGCATGGTATGCAAGCTCCTTGCAGTTCCCGTTTTCTCCTTCCAGCTATGGTGGCGCTGGAGTCAAGAAATGTTTTTTTAGAGGTGTTCCTTGATTGTGGTGCCGGTGTAAACCTAATTGACTTTCTTTTCCTTCAAGATTTAGGACTAAGTACTTGCACTTTAGAGAACGAGATTCGTGTTTTTGCAATTGATTCTTCCCTTCTTTCTCAAAGAAGCCTTACTCACATTGTTCATGGTATTCACTTAAGGGTGGGTGATTCACATGTGGAAATTTTTTGTTGTCTTGTCTTGAAGGATTTGCCAGCTCCTATAGTTTTGGGGTTGCCATGGTTGACTAAACATAACCCAATTATAGACTGGCAAGCGAGACAAATCATCGGTTAGAGTGAGTTTTGTTCGGATAATTGTTTTGGCACTTCTATCTCTGGTGTGTCCACTTCGGCTTTACCTCCGTATCTCTCAGATTTTGCTGATGTCTTTTCGGAGGGTGGGGCTCAGGAATTGCCCGTCTTTGTGATTATGATTGTCCAGGCAATCTCGTCCCAGGGGCTAAGTTACCAAAGTCTCGGCTTTATAACCTTTCCCAACCCGAAAGAGAGGTCATGCGAAAATATATCGCCGAGAGTTTGGCAAAAGGGCATATTAGACCATTTAAGTCTCCAGTGGCAGTGGGGTTGTTCTTTGTGAAGAAAAAGGATGGATCACTGAGACCATGTGTTTGGATTTCCGGGAATTGAACCGTATTACAGTCCGGGATCCATAGCCCCTGCCTTTGATCTCTGACCTTTTTGATCAGATTGTTGGAGCCAAGGTGTTCTCCAAGTTGGATTTGAGAGGGGCCTACAATCTGATCAGAATCAAGGAGGGGGATGAGTGGAAAACGGCCTTCAATACGCACGAGGGTAATTTTGAGAACCTGGTTATGCCTTTTGGGTTGACGAACGCGCCAGCAGTATTTCAGCGATTCGTCAATGACATTTTTCATCATTTGGTGGGGAGGTTCATAGTAGTTTACCTGGATGATATTTTAATTTATTCTCCTGATCTGAAGACCCATCAGGATCATGTGAGACAGGTTTTGACGATCCTTCGGGAGAATAAATTATATGCTAAATTGGAGAAATGTTTGTTTGCGGTGCAAGAGCTTCCGTTCTTGGGATACCTGCTTTCTGATTCTGGTTTTCGTATGGACCCCGAGAAGGTCCGGGCGGTTCTGGAATGGGACCGACCAGAAAATCAGAAAGCCTTGATGCGGTTCTTGGGGTTTACGAATTATTATAGAAAATTTATTTCAAACTATTCTACCATAGTAAAACCTCTCACTGATATGACCAAGAAGGGCGCCGACGTCTCTGTCTGGTCAGATGAGGCATTGCAGGCCTTTTCGGCTATTAAGGAGCGTTTTGCGTCCGCTCCCATTCTGGTGCAGCCGGATGTGTGTCAACCATTTGTAGTGGAGGTTGATGCATCAGAGGTGGGGGTTGGAGCGGTACTGTCACAGGGTTCATCCCCGGGCAAGTGGGTTCCGTGTGCCTTTTTCTCCAAGAAGCTCTCGGTCGCCGAGAGGAATTATGATGTTGGAGATAGAGAGTTGTTGGCTATTAAGTTGGCCTTTGAGGAATGGCGCCACTGGTTGGAGGGGGAAGTTCACCCCGTTACGGTATATACAGACCATAAGAATTTGGCATACCTGCAATCTGTCAAGCGTCTGAACCCTAGGCAAGCCAGATGGTCACTGTTTTTTACCAGGTTCAATTTTGTGGTTACCTTTCGCCCAGGGGTCAAGAACGTCAAGGCAGATGCCTTGTCTCGCAGATTTCCTGGGGAAGGTGATTCAGAGGATCCTGCTCCGATTTTGGCTGATGGGGTGGTGGTCTCCGCTGTGATCAATCCTGTAGTGTTTCGGCTGGATCTTCCGCAGACTTGGAGGATCCATGATGTGTTCCACAGGGCGTTACTAAAGAAATATGTGAAACCAGTGGAACCATCGCCATTGCCTCCTCCTCCTCTTCTGGTCGAGTTCGACTCAGTACCTGGTGCACTGGAGGGGATACGGCCCTGAGGAGAGGACGTGGGTTCCGGCGCTAGATGTCAACGCCAGGCGACTGGTGAGGGCGTTTCATAGGTCCCATCCGGATAAGGTTGGTCCGGGGTGTCCGGAGGTCACCCGTAGAAGGGGGGGTACTGTCATGCCCCGTCCTGACGGTGTGCGGAGGTCGGCCAGAATAGCAGCACGAGTTTAGTGTTTTGTTTTGGAGCCGTGCTGGATCCACCTCCCATCAGGTGCACTGGGTGGGGTTATGAGTTTAAATAGCACTCCACCCCAGTGCTCTGAGCGGATTATATTCATCACTTTGGTCTTGGAAGCTAGAGAGGAAGGTTGTCTGTTCCAGCGCAGAGAGATAAGTGTGGTTTCTTGTTTGATTGTGTGGTGTCATTTCTCCCATCCAGGTTCTGTGCGAGCAGGCTGCTCCTATTTCCCCTCTTCACCATCTCAGGGAATTTAGGGTGTTTCAGTCCAGGCACGGGGACACATCATACCTACCATTAAGGTCTGCATGTGGGCTGAGCATTGCAGGGAGAGAGGTCAGGGATAAGTTAGGAGGTGACCCTTCCCCTGCCTCTCGCCTAGAGCCTGGTTGGTGGTTTAACTGTTAGTCTGTGTGCACGTCCGCCATGACAAACTGTTTCACTAACATAACAGATTAACTCTTAATGTGGGTGCAGTAGAATGTGCTGCACATGGCGATGCACTCAACCTGCAGTCTCCCAACTGTCTTCCTACAGTCTTAAAACAGTCTCCCTGCACTGTCCATGCACTTGCCCTCTCCAATATTCTTTTTTAAACAAGTTTTCAACACTGTCCCTAGCACATGAGCACTCACCATATCTCTCCTTATGCTCAGCTCACAGTGAAATGGCGGAGTCTGGCGGGATGAGGCTTTTATAGGGATGTTTCCACCCTGTGATTACAGTCAACCTGCACTGTCCTTACAGTCTCCCTATGCTCTCCCTACAAGGTCTAAAAACTCTCCCTAAAATCTCCCTACACTGTCTCTGCACTTTCCCTGCACTCTCTCTATCCAATATTCTACAATTAAAAACTTTCTGCAACACTGTCCCTAGAGCATAAGCGCTTGTCACGTCTCTCCTTATACTCAGCTCACACTAAAATGGCGGAGTCTGCGTGAAATGATACTTATTATAGGGCTGTGACATCATGGGGATGGCTATCGGCTGATTAGCTAGCTGCACGGCATTATGGGTCATATCGCGTTCCAGCGTTGCAGTTGATTTTTGTTTAACTTTTTCTATTCTTTGACTTGCAGAGCTTATATGTAGTACAATACAATTCAAACTGCTCAATCCTGTTCTATGCTAAATCTGTCACATGAGCTCACTGCATTTCCTCTCTCGCCTGACCTAAAGCTAATCTGAGTTCACATCTTTAACTTCAAATAAAATAAATGTAAATCGAATAGGAGTTGAGCTTAGTTTAGCTTTAGGAATAGCCAAAGAGGGAATGCAAAAACAACATTTAGAGAGCTCATCAGAGGGATTTAGGACAGAACGGGATTGCGCAGTAATCATTTAAAGCTCTACAAGCCAAAGCATGGCAAATGGTTAATAAAAACAAACCATCAAGTATTTTTTATTAGTAAAAATACAAGCAATGCAATAATAAAAATGTGTTCAAAGGTGTCCATAATTTTCCAGCCACATTGTTATTATAAAACATTATCTTCTTTACAGTCCTAGACAACTGTCCCCACTACAGGTATTTGAGTCACATGAATATTCTTTACTGTCTGAAATCACTGTTGGAGAACTATTTAAAACAAAATTAAAATCTATGACTGATTTCCTCCCTCAATGCAGAGGGGACTGTGCTAGGCATCTGAAACTATGAGAGTGGATCTGGTCATGTAGCTGGAGAAAACCTATACTGCTGTATGTGGATTCCTAGCCACCTTGTAGCCACACTAAACACAAGCAATTGAAACAACAGAAAATAAATGCAATAATTGATTAAGGATTGTTATCCCCCCAAAAATAATTGAATACTGATTATTACAATTGTTACTTACAACCAGTTAAGACGAGGCATTTCTAAGCATAAGGAACTATTTGGAATTTCAGTAATGGAATTGTTGAGCATGTACCTAAATGAGAACAAAAATAAATATTATCTCATTGCATTAAAAGAGTTTATAAATTGATAGTGCAGCCCAGTGAAAAATACATGAATCCTAATGACAGCTCTGATGAATGGGAAGGAATAAATAGCCTACTGAATATTTCTTAAAGTTAAAAACATATTATGTCATAATTTCTTTCTGCTGCTAATGAATTAATGAAATCAACGTGCAGAATTCTCTCTATCAACTGTCAGAACTTTAATAGGTAATAATACCTATACCTTATGCATAATGAATTGGTCTGACCTTCAGTAATAATTATGTATATGTAAAAAGACTTACAAGAAATACAGAGAATTCAGACCCGTAAATGCTCCAGGGAAGATCTGAGAAACTCTGTTATTATCTAATATCCTGAAAAAATGGAGAATTCTTTTAGAAAAATGTCATAAAATATTGAAAGCATACAAATACTGGAAAACATTTTTGGAGAAAAGACTATAAGACAGTGGTAAATGCATAGAACAATGGAAAGGAAGTAATTATTTGATGCTTCCCACTGTATGCAACATAATCAATATTACAGTAAAACAGATTATATTTCAGTTATTAAAATTTGCAGAACTTCGTTCAGAGTGATAATATATGCTAAAATAAATATGTAGAAACAGACTAAAAAAACAATAGTGAAAGGCAGTCCACATTGGATAAACCAGGAGAAATTCACATTCTATAGTATGATTGAAGTGTGAGTTATTAATTTAGATTGAGTATGGAGGGGAAAACTAATTGTGGCTGAAGAGGGTGTGACTGGGTCTAAGGTGTAGTGGGCCTATGTGACTGCTTTAGAAAGAAGATGCCCCAAGCTCCTGTAGAAGTCCCACGTGGTTTAATATGTCTGTTACCTCCCAGACAAAGTTTTTTTAAGGGCTCATAGGGTCTTAGTTACCGTATACCACTGAAAGAAAACTTCTGTTCATACATGGCTGCCTGCATTGGCTGTTTGGTGTATAATTCAGGCAGATGACTATTCAGCCAGCCCTTTAAATTTCTGGACCTAAATTTGCAGTTTTGCTAATAAAAAATAGAATATCTGTGAATTGATTTATTCTACTTAATGAAGGATTTTAGCTTGAAACCACCTATGTTAGTTCTATAGGTAGTACAAGACTTTGTAGTCTAAACCAATACACATCAGGTCTGCAGAGCCCATTTAATTAGGGTTGCCATCAAAACAAAAAGAAAGACAATGGCCCTTTGGATATTGAATGAAACTAGGGAGTAATTTTATTTGTAATCCACAAATGACAGCAAAGTAGCTTTCACATATCACTGACACTGACCTTGGTCAGAAACATCATAGTCAGTAATTAAAGATTGTTCCAGGGTAGGATACTTGGATCATGGGGTTGGTGCTTAGTGTTGTATAGCACTGCCAGTTGACTGTGATATTAATGATTAAGGTCTGGGTTTGACCAAAACACCAACACTTTATTCAGTCACCTGAACGTTTACAAAATTTACTAGGATTAATATGTGGAAGCTCAATTTTTATAGGTTTATATTGTTAAACAGTTATTACAACTTGGTGCAGGCTGGCATACGAGGATATTTCACTATACAGGTATTTAAGCTGGTTTGGAGACCGCTTACCTGTAGCGAAGACCTCAATTGGCGTGCTTTTGTCTGCGTCCCTGTAGTTTCAGAAAGTCGGCTTATTTCTCTTTTCCTTTTCTTTTCTCCGCTTTTTTGCTGGTTTATTCCTTTGGATGTAAGTTTATTTTTCTTTCTTCTTTATCGATGCTTTGGGTTAGGATGGGGTAATCCAGCTGCAGGATGGGTCGGCGTGCTGTCTCGTGCCCCGGCCGGTGACACGCTGCTGCCGCAGGTGGAGGTGTGTGTGGGGGAGTGGTTGGCGCTCACTTGGAGTTTGTTAGTGACGTCACTAAAGCGGTCAGGCAATGACCGACAGGTGCCAGGTATCCTCCAACGCGTTTCGAACAGAACGCTGTTCTTCCTCAGGGAGTGCTGCCTGGCTGTTTGTGTACCCTTTTTATAGGTACTTCTCCAGCGCTTTAACCTCTTCCCTGCCAATCCTGCATGGATTCAGTGTTATTTGCCTATTCAAAGGCGAACAGTTCCAGCTCTGCATTTAGTCCGTTTGGTATTAGGCTATCCATATTAAATATCCATTTGGATTCTTTTTTTGGCATCTCTTTGATGTAGTCCCCCCCCCTCTTATTAGATGGTATTGTTTCCACCCCACAGAATTGGGATCCAGCAAAGTTTCCCCCATGCTTTATACTGTAGTGACGTGATAGTGGATGTCCATCATATTTTCTGGTTATGTTGTACACATGTTCTCCCATTCTTTTCTTTAGGGTTCTCTTGGTGCGGCCCACGTAGATTTTCTTGCAGGGGCATGTTAAGGTATATATAACCCCTTTACTGTTGCAGGTGATGAACTGTTTTATGGTGTGTTTATAAGATCCTTCTGAATTGGTGATTTCTGTTATGGTTTTATTGTTTTTTGATATTTTACATGCTCTACAGGTTCTGCATGGATGGAACCCTCCTAATCCTTCTTCTTTTGGTTTCTGATTTTTTTCCCCTGCATTAGTTCCTGTACATCTACCTGTTGAGGCAATCATGTTACCTATATTTTGTGCCCTTCTGAATACAAATTTTGGATCTTTCGGAATAAGTTCACCTATTATTTTGTCTTCCTTGAGAATGTCCCAGTGTCTTTTTACTATTTTTTTGAAAATTGGGACCTGGTTACTGTACGGTGTTATGATGGGTGGAATTGTTGTATTGATTTCAATATCCAGAGAGCTTGAATTTTTATTGATATTATTCTTTTCCTTTTTTGCTGTTAGTAAAATTTGTCTGTTTAGTTGATTTATTTCTATCTTTTGCTCCAGCAATTTTATTGTGTCATATCCCTTATGTTCCAATTTTTTCTGTAGGGTGTCTGCTTCCTTTTCATATTCCTCTATCTTTGTGCAGTTTCGTCTCAGCCTCATAAATTGACTCCGCGGGATATTTTCCAGCCATTTGGGAAGGTGGCAGCTGTTCATCGATATGAAGCTGTTCCCATCCGTCGGTTTGCTATAGGTTTTGGTGAGTAATTTGTTTCCCTCTATGTAGATGGTTAAATCCAAGAAGTTGATTTCTTTACTGCTGTATATAGAACTAAATTCCAAGTAAAAATCATTTTTATTGATCTCATATAAAAATTCCAGCAGTTTTGTTTCCCCCCCATCCCATATAAAAACAATGTCGTCGATAAAACGTCGCCAGAGGACGAGACCCGCACGGGGGGCGCCGCCTGGGTGGATGGTTAACTCCTCCCACCACCCGACATATAGGTTAGCGAACCCCGGTGCGAATCTCGTCCCCATCGCGGTACCCCATGTCTGTAGGTAAAATTGTTCATTATATAAAAAATAATTTTTAGTTAAAATGAACATAATGCATTCTCCCAAAAAGTTGATTTGTGTTTCAGGCATTTCTCCTTTTTTTGTTAAAAAGTATTGAACAGCGTCCACTCCTTTCTTGTTTTCTATCACGGTGTATAATGATTTTACGTCCAGTGTGCCAATTATGTAATTATCTTTCCATTCCACATCCTTAAGGATTTGTAGAGTGTGTTGGGTGTCTTTAAGATAGGTTGGTAGTACCTGTACGTAGGGTTGTAGTTGCTGGTCAATATATTTGGATAGTGAGCTGGTGAGACAGTCTATGCCTGATACAATAGGTCTCCCCGGTGGGTTTTCCATATTCTTGTGTATTTTAGGATTGTGGTATAGTACAGCAATTTTTGGATGGATGTTGTTTATAAAGATTGCTTCTTTTTTATTAAAAATGCCTATATCTCTCCCTTTTTGTACTAGCCCTTTTAGTTGTTTTTTGAACAGTTCAGTGGGGTCACTTTTTAATTTTTTGTATGTTCTTGTATCACTTAGGATATTTTCGGTCTCCTTTTTGTAGTTCTCGGTGTTGAGTAGGACAATGCCCCCCCCTTTGTCAGCTGGGCGTATGATGATATTGTGGTCTTTTTGCATGTTGAAGATGGCTTTCTTTTCTTCCTCCGAGATATTGCACATGTACTGAGGATTTTTTGGGTATTTGATTTTCCTTATTTCCCTTGTGACTTGGTTCATAAAACTGTTTAAGGCTGAGGAGTATTCCTGTAAGGGGTTGTATCGTGATTTAGGCCTTAAATTGGTGTGTTTGTAGATATCTGTCGGCTCCTCCTCTGTATCTTTACATGTTGTTTTGTGTTGGTTTTTTTGGAGCATTTTTCGGACCTGAAAAAAATCCTTTTTTACTGTTTTTTTCAGGTCCGAAAAAATACAAACAAAAAAGGGGATGCAGAGGGGGGAAATTCTCCAAAAAAAAGAAAAAACCAATAGGAAAAACAGAAACAGAGGATAAATGGGGACAAAAAATATACAACCTTAGCGACCACACTCTAAAACCAGGGGAGGAAAAAATCCTCAACAAGGGACTAAAATTCGCCCCTACGGTATACCTCAACAAATTTGAGGCATTTATCGGGGTGAGAAAATTTATGAGGAACCTAGCCCTGAAAAAATACTTTATAAAAAAATCTGCAAATAACCAAATGCTCCAAAAAAACCAACACAAAACAACATGTAAAGATACAGAGGAGGAGCCGACAGATATCTACAAACACACCAATTTAAGGCCTAAATCACGATACAACCCCTTACAGGAATACTCCTCAGCCTTAAACAGTTTTATGAACCAAGTCACAAGGGAAATAAGGAAAATCAAATACCCAAAAAATCCTCAGTACATGTGCAATATCTCGGAGGAAGAAAAGAAAGCCATCTTCAACATGCAAAAAGACCACAATATCATCATACGCCCAGCTGACAAAGGGGGGGGCATTGTCCTACTCAACACCGAGAACTACAAAAAGGAGACCGAAAATATCCTAAGTGATACAAGAACATACAAAAAATTAAAAAGTGACCCCACTGAACTGTTCAAAAAACAACTAAAAGGGCTAGTACAAAAAGGGAGAGATATAGGCATTTTTAATAAAAAAGAAGCAATCTTTATAAACAACATCCATCCAAAAATTGCTGTACTATACCACAATCCTAAAATACACAAGAATATGGAAAACCCACCGGGGAGACCTATTGTATCAGGCATAGACTGTCTCACCAGCTCACTATCCAAATATATTGACCAGCAACTACAACCCTACGTACAGGTACTACCAACCTATCTTAAAGACACCCAACACACTCTACAAATCCTTAAGGATGTGGAATGGAAAGATAATTACATAATTGGCACACTGGACGTAAAATCATTATACACCGTGATAGAAAACAAGAAAGGAGTGGACGCTGTTCAATACTTTTTAACAAAAAAAGGAGAAATGCCTGAAACACAAATCAACTTTTTGGGAGAATGCATTATGTTCATTTTAACTAAAAATTATTTTTTATATAATGAACAATTTTACCTACAGACATGGGGTACCGCGATGGGGACGAGATTCGCACCGGGGTTCGCTAACCTATATGTCGGGTGGTGGGAGGAGTTAACCATCCACCCAGGCGGCGCCCCCCGTGCGGGTCTCGTCCTCTGGCGACGTTTTATCGACGACATTGTTTTTATATGGGATGGGGGGGAAACAAAACTGCTGGAATTTTTATATGAGATCAATAAAAATGATTTTTACTTGGAATTTAGTTCTATATACAGCAGTAAAGAAATCAACTTCTTGGATTTAACCATCTACATAGAGGGAAACAAATTACTCACCAAAACCTATAGCAAACCGACGGATGGGAACAGCTTCATATCGATGAACAGCTGCCACCTTCCCAAATGGCTGGAAAATATCCCGCGGAGTCAATTTATGAGGCTGAGACGAAACTGCACAAAGATAGAGGAATATGAAAAGGAAGCAGACACCCTACAGAAAAAATTGGAACATAAGGGATATGACACAATAAAATTGCTGGAGCAAAAGATAGAAATAAATCAACTAAACAGACAAATTTTACTAACAGCAAAAAAGGAAAAGAATAATATCAATAAAAATTCAAGCTCTCTGGATATTGAAATCAATACAACAATTCCACCCATCATAACACCGTACAGTAACCAGGTCCCAATTTTCAAAAAAATAGTAAAAAGACACTGGGACATTCTCAAGGAAGACAAAATAATAGGTGAACTTATTCCGAAAGATCCAAAATTTGTATTCAGAAGGGCACAAAATATAGGTAACATGATTGCCTCAACAGGTAGATGTACAGGAACTAATGCAGGGGAAAAAAATCAGAAACCAAAAGAAGAAGGATTAGGAGGGTTCCATCCATGCAGAACCTGTAGAGCATGTAAAATATCAAAAAACAATAAAACCATAACAGAAATCACCAATTCAGAAGGATCTTATAAACACACCATAAAACAGTTCATCACCTGCAACAGTAAAGGGGTTATATATACCTTAACATGCCCCTGCAAGAAAATCTACGTGGGCCGCACCAAGAGAACCCTAAAGAAAAGAATGGGAGAACATGTGTACAACATAACCAGAAAATATGATGGACATCCACTATCACGTCACTACAGTATAAAGCATGGGGGAAACTTTGCTGGATCCCAATTCTGTGGGGTGGAAACAATACCATCTAATAAGAGGGGGGGGGACTACATCAAAGAGATGTCAAAAAAAGAATCCAAATGGATATTTAATATGGATAGCCTAATACCAAACGGACTAAATGCAGAGCTGGAACTGTTCGCCTTTGAATAGGCAAATAACACTGAATCCATGCAGGATTGGCAGGGAAGAGGTTAAAGCGCTGGAGAAGTACCTATAAAAAGGGTACACAAACAGCCAGGCAGCACTCCCTGAGGAAGAACAGCGTTCTGTTCGAAACGCGTTGGGGGACACCTGGCACCTGTCGGTCATTGCCTGACCGCTTTAGTGACGTCACTAACAAACTCCAAGTGAGCGCCAACCACTCCCCCACACACACCTCCACCTGCGGCAGCAGCGTGTCACCGGCCGGGGCACGAGACAGCACGCCGACCCATCCTGCAGCTGGATTACCCCATCCTAACCCAAAGCATCGACAAAGAAGAAAGAAAAATAAACTTACATCCAAAGGAATAAACCAGCAAAAAAGCGGAGAAAAGAAAAGGAAAAGAGAAATAAGCCGACTTTCTGAAACTACAGGGACGCAGACAAAAGCACGCCAATTGAGGTCTTCGCTACAGGTAAGCGGTCTCCAAACCAGCTTAAATACCTGTATAGTGAAATATCCTCGTATGCCAGCCTGCACCAAGTTGTAATAACTGTTTAACAATATAAACCTATAAAAATTGTCCTTCAGCGCAGTATCTCAAATACACCTCATTGCCTTTCCAGTGCGGCAGTTTTGTGTGGTTCTTGCCGCGATACCGCCGCTTCTTGTAGACAGCACCCACTGAGCGCCACCCCTGCAATTCTTCTGTCAATATGTGGAAGCTAATGTGCTATCAGTTGTGAATTACAAATAAAACTACTTCTTAATTGCATCCAATATCCTGAATGCCGTGTTTTTTTTTTTATATATTGATGGACCCAGTGTCCTTCACTGAGCACTTAGCTCTTCAACTTCTATAGAGTGTGATCCTTCGTAATCCAGTGGACTAGAAATGTGCTATGTTAATCTGAAGGTCACACCCTAAAAGTCATTGCGCCTATTTAAATGGGCTGATCAGCCAATGGAATTTTTTAAAAACAATCTCAGATCTTAATAAAAGAATAAAATAAGTAATAGAAGCCTTACAGAGATCCCACCACTCCCACTTCAATATTTCTAAGTCTTTGTGGGAGCTTTCATCATGCAGGAAATGACTTATCAAGCCAGTGACTGAGACGGGTCAAGGCTGTGGCCAGTGATTGGTTAAAAGGTCTTTCCAGTGTGTATATCGAGAGGGAGCAGAATAGGAGGGAGAATGGGAGTCTCATGAGATGTGCATTGGTAAAGTGACATCACTTTTTTCTTCTTTTCACCAATCTGAGCCCGTTTTAAAGGGACAATTCCATCAAAATGCATTTGTAACTGATCCGCTTCCGTTAATGGACGCTTCCTAGCTTGCGCCGAGGACCACAAGCACCGCACTGGACACCACAACCTCCGCAGACTCCACAATCGCCGTAGCTTAACTGGAGCCGCGCCGTCTTCCTTCCACCCTGAACGAACCTCCAGCATTCAGGACCGTGTGGGAAAGATCTCTCCTCCAGGGAATATGCAGAGCATAGCAATCCCCAGCGTGACACAGCAATTAAAACAGGAACTCACTGTACTTCACGTACAGCCTCTTTTATTCACAAACCAAAAACATAGTACTGCCCACAGGGGTTTGAAATACAACCAATCAATATATTACAACACATCCCCACAAAATCCTCCCCTCTGTCCGTGATAGAATTACCTCACACTGGGTTGATGCAATCACCACAGACAGACGAATACACAATATCCTCTGTCCTGGAGACAACCGAGAAGTAATTCAATTATCTCTCAGGACAAAGGACATCGCCAATACACACAGAGAGACAACAGGACAGGAATCCCCACCCAAACACACAAAATCCTCCCTTTCTGTCTGTGATATAATTATGGATTAACATAACTATCACAGAGAGTAAAAATACAGTTTTTAAACATACTCTATAACTTTAAAACCATACATTCCATCTCCATAAAAATCACATATTTAAACTCAGCTTACATCAAACATAAACACTTCCAAAAATCACACAAATCCCTCCAGCGGATCAAAAGTTTAGTGGAAGTCCTTTATGACCGACCGCAAGCACAATTTCCTGCCCAAAACAGTTCCATAGATTCTTTAGTATACACCGCTGACCGCGTTCGGTCCTAAGAACAGTCCAGGACGGCATAGTTCTGTTCTTGAAGGGTAATATGTCCCGGGGCCATAGTCGTAGGGCAGGAGGCTAGCCATAAGTCCTCTACAATGCCCAGTGGCAAATGGCAGTTTGTCACACATCTCCCCTTTGGGGGGAAGACTAACTAGGCACCTGACCTTCTGCCGGTCAGTGCCTCCGTTAGTCGATCCACCAACCCACAGTAACCAGATGCCCGAGTAGCCCACCCACAACAAACAGGTACAAGGGTGACCCACCCACAAGAAACAGTTACTGCACCTGGGTATTTTGCTGTGGTGATGGGGCAACATGCTGTGGGGACTTGAGGGAGGGCAGAGGCCGACTGCACTCTGCCCAGCTGCCAGCTCTTCTGCTGGGGTGCTGAGACCATAGTCCGGCTCAGTAGCCAGAGGAACATGGGAGTCAGCAGGGGTTAACATCGCCTCTGTTAACCCTGAGGCCACGTTAGGAGTTAACTGGGGAGAGGAATTTGTACTTACCCCCTCCTCCTGTTGTCCTGGTGAGGGTAGTGGGGGATCTGGACAGGCTGTCCAGCATCCCGGTAGGTCCGGCGCAGAGACCACGGTCCCATCTGCGCTGTCTGGGCGATTGGTGTCTCCCCTTGTTAGGGTAAGCTGCCGCTGGGGAGAGAGGGTGCTTCGCTCCTCTCCCTGAAACACAGGCTGCCGCTGGGGAGGAAGGACGACACCTTCAGCTCCCTGGGGTACACATTGCCGCTGGGGGGGGAAGGACGACACCTTCGGCCCCCTGGGATACACACTGCCGCTGGGGAGGAAGGAGGGCACCTTCATCTCCCTGTAACACCCACTGCCGCTGGGGAGGAAGGACGACACCTTCAGCTCCCTGGGGTTCACACTGCCGCTGGGGGGAGAGGGCGACACCTTCGGCCCCCTGGGGTACACACTGCCGCTGGGAGGGAAGGACGACACCTTCGGCCCCCTGGGGTACACACTGCCGCTGGGGGGGAAGGACGACACCTTCGGCCCCCTGGGGTACACACTGCCGCTGGGGGGGAAGGACGACACCTTCGGCCCCCTGGGGTACACACTGCCGCTGGGGGGGAAGGACGACACCTTCGGCCCCCTGGGGTACCCACTGCCGCTGGGGGGGAAGGACGACACCTTCGGCCCCCTGGGGCACACACTGCCGCTGGGGGGGAAGGACGACACCTTCGGCCCCCTGTAACTCACGTTTTTGCTGGGGCGCAGGGACGGAATACTTTGCTATCTCTGCCAGATATTCTGCTTCCTGCTGCAGATACTCCGCCAGTTATCTCCTCACTTCCGGTACCAGTTCCTCTGTTAGGTAGGGCCCGTAGATAGCCAACCGCCTCTTCAGCATAGCGTCAAACCGTACGTGGCTATACCAATACTCCAGCTCTGCTTGGTGTTCCCAAGATGCTGCTCCTCGCACTAAGGAAGCCATCCCACTGCTTGCCACCAATGCAACGGATCCGCTTCCGTTAATGGACGCTTCCTAGCTTGCGCCGAGGACCACAAGCACCGCACTGGACACCACAACCTCCGCAGACTCCACAATCGCCGTAGCTTAACTGGAGCCGCGCCGTCTTCCTTCCACCCTGAACGAACCTCCAGCATTCAGGACCGTGTGGGAAAGATCTCTCCTCCAGGGAATATGCAGAGCATAGCAATCCCCAGCGTGACACAGCAATTCCCTCCAATAACGAGACGAGGCTGCGTTTTGAAGGGTTAAAACAGGAACTCACTGTACTTCACGTACAGCCTCTTTTATTCACAAACCAAAAACATAGTACTGCCCACAGGGGTTTGAAATACAACCAATCAATATATTACAACACATCCCCACAAAATCCTCCCCTCTGTCCGTGATAGAATTACCTCACACTGGGTTGATGCAATCACCACAGACAGACGAATACACAATATCCTCTGTCCTGGAGACAACCGAGAAGTAATTCAATTATCTCTCAGGACAAAGGACATCGCCAATACACACAGAGAGACAACAGGACAGGAATCCCCACCCAAACACACAAAATCCTCCCTTTCTGTCTGTGATATAATTATGGATTAACATAACTATCACAGAGAGTAAAAATACAGTTTTTAAACATACTCTATAACTTTAAAACCATACATTCCATCTCCATAAAAATCACATATTTAAACTCAGCTTACATCAAACATAAACACTTCCAAAAATCACACAAATCCCTCCAGCGGATCAAAAGTTTAGTGGAAGTCCTTTATGACCGACCGCAAGCACAATTTCCTGCCCAAAACAGTTCCATAGATTCTTTAGTATACACCGCTGACCGCGTTCGGTCCTAAGAACAGTCCAGACATGCGGCATAGTTCTGTTCTTGAAGGGACAAGTTCTGTTCTTGTAATATGTCCCGGGGCCATAGTCGTAGGGCAGGAGGCTAGCCATAAGTCCTCTACAATGCCCAGTGGCAAATGGCAGTTTGTCACAGCATTATTGTATTCTAAATCATTTTAGAACTTCCTTTTCATTTAGACTTTTAGCATGACAGACAGTTTTGCTTAACTTTTTCAGTCAGAACATTCATCAAGTAGAGCATCACACATTACAATAATCAATGTAATGTTCTTCTGTTGGAATCTTTATCTAGACCTATCAAAAAACAATAGAGCTGTCATAGTGTTATCCCAATTCTATGCCTACTATTATCATGTGGATTAAACATCAAATATCATCTTCCCCTTACAGCAGCCGTAAACTGGAAATGGATTGCCTATCTATATAGTAGCACACGCCAACAAGAAAGTTAGGGCATACTAATTTATTGGAGAAACTGGAGGAGATAACATGCTTATAACAACCCCACAAAAATTTTTATGAAACAACCTCCATATGTATAATCAAAAAATTACATCTTTATTAATTATACAGCATAAAAGCAAATACATAAAATAGCAGCAGAGAAACTCCAAGTGAGATTAAGAGGGAAGCTGCAGAGTCATACAGCCATCAAGGATACAAGAAACCATAAATCAATGTAGCCCAAAGAGAAAAATCGAAATATCTAAAGGTAAAAAATTGCCAATTAAAAAATCACCAGAAGAAGCCTGTGTGGAGAAACGGCGTCGGGTGAGGGAGGCTGCGGAGTCAGCGTGCGTTAATCCGTATGGTTAATTTTTTATTTTGTGCCCATTGTTCCTTTTTGGTTATTATTTTTTAAATGGCAATTTTTTGCCTTTAGCTATTTAGATTTTTCTCTTTGGGCTACATTGATTTATGGTTTCTTATACCCTTGATGGCTGTATACATATGGAGATTGTTTCATTAATTTTTGGTGGGGTATCTATACAGGAGGAGTTATCCTATGTGCTGTCTGTTACAGAAGGACAATATCTTGCATTTAGTTTTCAATGGTATAGAACTGCTGAAAAAAAAACTTTCTAACTGGGTGTTCCTATAAAACGTTTTCATCAGTGCGACAAACATTTTAATACCATCCATTGTGTCCACAAAATACCAGCTATAGTAGAAATATAACGCCACCCATATTGCCCCATAATATACTAATTAGAAAAAGAGACCAGACATGGCCAAATAGTGGGAGTGGAAACAATGTCCAACCAAACAGAACCAAAGGTCACCAATGCAAATAACTCGGTAGCAGCTCCCAAGTGAAACAAGCAAATAAACAAAGAACAGAGCTCATAATACCGTATGTAAAAATATGATTTTTATTATAACATGATTAAAATATAATATATATAATATGCCGTTAAAAAGTGAAGGAGAGTGACAGAGAAAGTGCCATCCTGGCGCTGCACAAATATCAAAAAGAGATATAATAATAAATAACAGACGTATCCGGATGTAATATAGTTACCAACTATTAGAAAATAGTACATATAAAGAAAATATGGAAAATATAAGGCGAGTCTCAATCAAAATGGCTGCATAGCTAAAGGATAAAGGATTACATGCATGTGCTATAGTGTCCAAACTGGAGGCAATCCACAGTAATAACCAGGTGTCAGAAAAACACCTATATCCAATGCCAATAAAGCCAAGAGACGGGGACTCACCTGATAATGATAGTGTGCTGTACCAAGCAGGATGGCGCTATCCCGATACCTACCATAATATGCTAGTGTAGCATTTATTTTTTTATCAGCTAATTTAGGGAAAGTGACACAAGAAGCCACCACTGTCTATAAGATTGGAGGTGACTTTCTGTCATTAGAGGCTTCAACTATGCGGAGAAGAGCATGGTTCATCTAAACACAGACTACTAGTTTTATTTTTGAAGCACACAATTATGTCATGTTTATTATAAGTAGAGTTGAGCGGACACCTGGATATACGGGTTCGGCAGGTTCGGCAGGTTCGGCCGAACTTGAAAAAAAAGTTTGGGTTCGGGACCCGAACTTGACCCCGAACCCGAACCCCATTGAAGTCAATGGGGACCCAAACTTTTGGCCACTAAAATGGCTCTAAAATAGCCCTGGAAAGAGCTAGAGGGCTGCAAAAGGCAGCAAAATGTGCTTAAGAGTAGGGATGAGCGAACCCGAACTGTATAGTTCGGGTTCGTACCGAATTTTGGGGTGTCCGTGACACGGACCCGAACCCGAACATTTTCGTAAAAGTCCGGGTTCGGGTTCGGTGTTCGGCGCTTTCTTGGCGCTTTTTGAAAGGCTGCAAAGCAGCCAATCAACAAGCGTCATACTACTTGGCCCAAGAGGCCATCACAGCCATGCCTACTATTGGCATGGCTGTGATTGGCCAGTGCACCATGTGACCCAGCCTCTATTTAAGCTGGAGTCACGTAGCACCGCACGTCACTCTGCTATGATCAGTATAGGGAGAGGTTGCAGCTGCGACGTTAGGGCGAGATTAGGCAGATTAACTCCTCCAAAAGACTTCATTCTGTGATCGATCTGCAGCTGTGGATCATTGAAGTGCTATTATTGACTTGTTCACTTTTTTGAGGCTGCCCAGAGCGTTTTTAGATCATTTTTTTTCTGGGGTGATCGGCGGCCATTTTGTGACTTGTGGTGCGCCAGCACGAGCTATCACCAAGTGTATTTAACCATCGATAGTGTGGTTATTTTGTGCTATATCCTACATCAGCAGCAGGCTGAGCCTGTGTCACCGAAGGGCATTTAACCATCAACAGTCTGGTTATTTTTTGGCCATATACTACATCAGCTGCAGGCTGAGCCTGTGTCACCCAAGTGCATTTAACCATCAACAGTCTGATTATTTTTTGGCCATATACTACATCAGCTGCAGGCTGAGCCTGTGTCACCCAAGTGTATTTAACCATCGATAGTGTGGTTATTTTGTGCTATATCCTACATCAGCTGCAGGCTGAGCCTGTGTCACCCAAGTGCATTTAACCATCAACAGTCTGATTATTTTTTGGCCATATACTACATCTGGTGCAGGCTGAGCCTGTGTCACCCAAGTGCATTTAACCATCAACAGTCTGATTATTTTTTGGCCATATACTACATCTGGTGCAGGCTGAGCCTGTGTCACCCAAGTGCATTTAACCATCAACAGTGTGGTTATTTTTTGGCCATATATTACATCAGGGGCAAGTTGAGCCTGTCACCCAGCGCCTAAAAAATAGACCTGACATTTCTATTCAACCAAATCTGTACTGTTTTAGCTGGTCAAGTTATTTGTATTGACCGTAAAAGCACACTTTTTGTTCTGGGTTGAAAAAGCATTCCCAAATTTGCCATTCTCAAAATAACTAGTTTCTGGTATTTGAGGCCTACTTGAAATCTATCCCAAAAAGAAAATCTTACATTGAAGGTATTGATAGTGTCATTCATAAAAACCTAAGACACACGCTAGCGTGCTGATAGAAGTGTGATTCTGTGATTAAACCTATACCTGTCACACAGCGCAAAAAAAAAAAACAGGTCTCACATCTCTATTCAACCAAATCTGCACTGTTTTAGCTGGTCAAGTTATTTGTAGTGACCGTAAAAGCAGACTTTTTGTTCTGGGTTGAAAAAGCATTCCCAAATTTGCCATTCTCAAAATAACTAGTTTCTGGTATTTGAGGCCTACTTGAAATCTATCCCAAAAAGAAAATCTTACATTGAAGGTATTGATAGTGTCATTCAGAAAAACCTAAGACACATGCTAGCGTGCTGATAGAAGTGTGATTCTGTGATTAAACCTATACCTGTCACACAGCGCAAAAAAAAAACAGGTCTCACATCTCTATTCAACCAAATCTGCACTGTTTTAGCTGGTCAAGTTATTTGTAGTGACCGTAAAAGCACACTTTTTGTTCTGGGTTGAAAAAGCATTCCCAAATTTGCCATTCTCAAAATAACTAGTTTCTGGTATTTGAGGCCTACTTGAAATCTATCCCAAAAAGAAAATCTTACATTGAAGGTATTGATAGTGTCATTCAGAAAAACCTAAGACACACGCTAGCGTGCTGATAGAAGTGTGATTCTGTGATTAAACCTATACCTGTCACACAGCGCAAAAAAAAACAGGTCTCACATCTCTATTCAACCAAATCTGCACTGTTTTAGCTGGTCAAGTTATTTGTAGTGACCGTAAAAGCACACTTTTTTTTCTGGGTTGAAAAAGCATTCCCAAATTTGCCATTCTCAAAATTGTGGTGAACGGGAACAATGAGGAAAACATCTAATAAGGGACGCGGACGTGGACATGGTCGTGGTGGTGTTAGTGGACCCTCTGGTGCTGGGAGAGGACGTGGCCGTTCTGCCACAGCCACACGTCCTAGTGAACCAACTACCTCAGGTCCCAGTAGCCAGCAGAATTTACAGCGATATTTGGTGGGGCCCAATGCCGTTCTAAGGATGGTAAGGCCTGAGCAGGTACAGGCATTAGTCAATTGGATGGCCGACAGTGGATCCAGCACGTTCACATTATCTCCCACCCAGTCTTCTGCAGAAAGCGCACAGATGGCGCATGAAAACCAAGCCCATCGGTCTGTCACATCACCCCCATGCATATCAGGGAAACTGTCTGAGCCTCAAGTTATGCAGCAGTCTCTTATGCTGTTTGAAGACTCTGCTGCCAGGGTTTCCCAAGGGAATCCACCTAGCCCTTCCCCAGGGGTGGAAGAGATAGAGTGCACTAACGCACAACCACTTATTTTTCCTGATGATGAGGACATGGGAATACCACCTCAGCACGTCTCTGATGATGACGAAACACAGGTGCCAACTGCTGCGTCTTTCTGCAGTGTGCAGACTGAACAGGAGGTCAGGGATCAAGACTGGGTGGAAGACGATGCAGGGGACGATGAGGTCCTAGACCCCACATGGAATGAAGGTCGTGCCACTGACTTTCACAGTTCGGAGGAAGAGGCAGTGGTGAGACCGAGCCAACAGCGTAGCAAAAGAAGGAGCAGTGGGCAAAATCAGAACACCCGCCACCAAGAGACTCCGCCTGCTACTGACCGCCGCCATCTGGGACCGAGCACCCCAAAGGCAGCTTCAAGGAGTTCCCTGGCATGGCACTTCTTAAAACAATGTGCTGACGACAAGACCCGAGTGGTTTGCACGCTGTGCCATCAGAGCCTGAAGCGAGGCATTAACGTTCTGAACCTTAGCACAACCTGCATGACCAGGCACCTGCATGCAAAGCATGAACTGCAGTGGAGTAAACACCTTAAAAACAAGGAAGTCACTCAGGCTCCCCCTGCTACCTCTTCTGCTGCTGCCGCCTCGGCCTCTTCTGCTGCTGCCGCCGCCTCGGCCTCTTCTGCTGCTGCTGCCGCCGCCTCGGCCTCTTCCTCCGCCTCTGGAGGAACGTTGGCACCTGCCGCCCAGCAAACATGGGATGTACCACCAACACCACCACCTGCGTCACCAAGCATCTCAACCATGTCACACGGCAGCGTTCAGCTCTCCATCTCACAAACATTTGAGAGAAAGCGTAAATTCCCACCTAGCCACCCTCGATCCCTGGCCCTGAATGCCAGCATTTCTAAACTACTGGCCTATGAAATGCTGTCATTTAGGCTGGTGGACACACACAGCTTCAAACAGCTCATGTCACTTGCTGTCCCACAGTATGTTGTTCCCAGCCGCCACTACTTCTCCAAGAGAGCCGTGCCTTCCCTGCACAAACAAGTGTCCGATAAAATCAAGTGTGCACTGCGCAACGCCATCTGTGGCAAGGTCCACCTAACCACAGATACGTGGACCAGTAAGCACGGCCAGGGACGCTATATCTCCCTAACTGCACACTGGGTAAATGTAGTGGCGGCTGGGCCCCAGGCGGAGAGCTGTTTGGCGCACGTCCTTCCGCCGCCAAGGATCGCAGGGCAACATTCTTTGCCTCCTGTCTCCTCCTCCTCCTCCTACTCAGCTTCCTCCTCCTCTTCTTCCACCTGCTCATCCAGTCAGCCACACACCTTCACCACCAACTTCAGCACAGCACGGGGTAAACGTCAGCAGGCCATTCTGAAACTCATATGTTTGGGGGACAGGCCCCACACCGCACAGGAGTTGTGGCGGGGTATAGAACAACAGACCGACGAGTGGTTGCTGCCGGTGAGCCTCAAGCCCGGCCTGGTGGTGTGCGATAATGGGCGAAATCTCGTTGCAGCTCTGGGACTAGCCAGTTTGACGCACATCCCTTGCCTGGCGCATGTGCTGAATTTGGTGGTGCAGAAGTTCATTCGCAACTACCCCGACATGTCAGAGCTGCTGCATAAAGTGTGGGCCGTCTGTTCGCGCTTCCGGCGTTCACACCCTGCCGCTGCTCGCCTGTCTGCGCTACAGGGTAACTTCGGCCTTCCTGCTCACCGCCTCATATGCGACGTGCCCACCAGGTGGAACTCCACCTTGCATATGCTGGACAGACTGTGCGAGCAGCAGCAGGCCATAGTGGAGTTTCAGCTGCAGTACGCACGGGTCAGTCGCACTGTGGATCAGACCCACTTCACCACCAATGACTGGGCCTCCATGCGAGACCTGTGTGCCCTGTTGCGCTGTTTGGAGTACTCCACCAACATGGCCAGTGGCGATGACGCCGTTATCAGCGTTATAATACCACTTCTATGTCTCCTTGAGAAAACACTTAGGGCGATGATGGAAGAGGAGGTGGCCCAGGAGGAAGAGGAGGAAGAGGGGTCATTTTTAGCACTTTCAGGCCAGTCTCTTCGAAGTGACTTAGAGGGAGGTTTTTTGCAACACCAGAGGCCAGGTACAAATGTGGCCAGACAGGGCCCACTACTGGAGGACGAGGAGGACGAGGATGAGGAGGAGGTGGAGGAGGATGAGGATGAAGCATGTTCACAGCGGGGTGGCACCCAAAGCAGCTCGGGCCCATCACTGGTGCGTGGCTGGGGGGAAACACAGGACGATGACGATACGCCTCCCACAGAGGACAGCTTGTCCTTACCTCTGGGCAGCCTGGCACACATGAGCGACTACATGCTGCAGTGCCTGCGCAACGACAGCAGAGTTGCCCACATTTTAACGTGTGCGGACTACTGGGTTGCCACCCTGCTGGATCCCCGGTACAAAGACAATGTGCCCACCTTACTTCCTACACTGGAGCGTGATAGGAAGATGTGCGAGTAGAAGCGCACGTTGGTAGACGCGCTACTGAGAGCATTCCCAAATGTCACAGGGGAACCAGTGGAAGCCCAAGGCGAAGGCAGAGGAGGAGCAAGAGGTCGCCAACGCAGCTGTGTCACGGCCAGCTCCTCTGAGGGCAGGGTTAGCATGGCAGAGATGTGGAAAAGTTTTGTCACCACGCCACAGCTAACTGCACCACCACCTGATACGGAACGTGTTAGCAGGAGGCAACATTTCACTAACATGGTGGAACAGTACCTGTGCACACCCCTCCACGTACTGACTGATGGTTCGGCCCCATTCAACTTCTGGGTCTCCAAATTGTCCACGTGGCCAGAGCTAGCCTTTTATGCCTTGGAGGTGCTGGCCTGCCCGGCGGCCAGCGTTTTGTCTGAACGTGTATTCAGCACGGCAGGGGACGTCATTACAGACAAACGCAGCCGCCTGTCTACAGCCAATGTGGACAAGCTGACGTTCATAAAAATGAACCAGGCATGGATCCCACAGGACCTGTCCATCCCTTGTGCAGATTAGATATTAACTACCTCCCCTTAACAATATATTATTCTACTCCAGGGCACTTCCTCATTCAATACTATTTTTAATTTCATTTTACCATTATATTGCGGGGCAACCCAAAGTTGAATGAACCTCTCCTCTGTCTGGGTGCCGGGGCCTAAATGTGTGACAGTGGCCTGTTCCAGTGGTGGGTGACGTGAAGCCTGATTCTTTGCTATGACATGAATACAGATTCTGCGCTGACATAAGGCCAGATTCTCTGTTACGGGACCGCTCTCCTCTGTCTGGGTGCCGGGGCCTAAATGTGTGACAGTGGCCTGTTCCAGTGGTGGGTGACGTGAAGCCTGATTCTCTGCTATGACATGAATACAGATTCTGCACTGACATAAGGCCAGATTATCTCTTACGGGACCTCTCTCCTCTGCCTGGGTGCCTGGGCCTAAATGTGTGACAGTGGCCTGTTCCAGTGGTGGGTGACGTGAAGCCTGATTCTCTGCTATGACATGAAGACAGATTCTGCGCTGACATAAGGCCAGATTCTCTGTTACGGGACTGCTCTCCTCTGTCTGGGTGCCGGGGCCTAAATGTGTGACAGTGGCCTGTTCCAGTGGTGGGTGACGTGAAGCCTGATTCTCTGCTATGACATGAAGACAGATTCTGCGCTGACATAAGGCCAGATTCTCTGTTACGGGACCTCTCCTCTGCCTGGGTGCCTGGGCCTAAATGTGTGACAGTGGCCTGTTCCAGTGGTGGGTGACGTGAAGCCTGATTCTCTGCTATGACATGAAGACAGATTCTGCGCTGACATAAGGCCAGATTCTCTGTTACGGGACCGCTCTCCTCTGTCTGGGTGCCGGGGCCTAAATGTGTGACAGTGGCCTGTTCCAGTGGTGGGTGACGTGAAGCCTGATTCTCTGCTATGACATGAAGACAGATTCTGCGCTGACATAAGGCCAGATTCTCTGTTACGGGACCTCTCTCCTCTGCCTGGGTGCCTGGGCCTAAATGTGTGACAGTGGCCTGTTCCAGTGGTGGGTGACGTGAAGCCTGATTCTCTGCTATGACATGAAGACAGATTCTGCGCTGACATAAGGCCAGATTCTCTGTTACGGGACCGCTCTCCTCTGTCTGGGTGCCGGGGCCTAAATGTGTGACAGTGGCCTGTTCCAGTGGTGGGTGACGTGAAGCCTGATTCTCTGCTATGACATGAAGACAGATTCTGCGCTGACATAAGGCCAGATTCTCTGTTACGGGACCTCTCCTCTGCCTGGGTGCCTGGGCCTAAATGTGTGACAGTGGCCTGTTCCAGTGGTGGGTGACGTGAAGCCTGATTCTCTGCTATGACATGAAGACTGATTCTGCGCTGACATGAAGCCAGATTCTCTGCTATGGCATGAAGAGACTGATTCTCTGCTGACATGAAGCCAGATTCTTTGCTATGGCATGAAGAGACTGATTCTCTGCTGACGTGAAGCCAGATTCTCTGCTATGGGACCTCTGTCCAATTGATATTGGTTCATTTTTATTTTTTTAATTTTAATTTTAATTCATTTCCCTATCCACATTTGCTTGGATCTGTTTTACAGCCTTTTTAGTGCCCAAAAGTTCGGGTCCCCATTGACTTCAATGGGGTTCGGGTTCGGGATGAAGTTCGGATCGGGTTCGGATCCCGAACCCGAACATTTCCGGGAAGTTCGGCCGAACTTCTCGAACCCGAACATCCAGGTGTTCGCTCAACTCTACTTAACCACTTCCCATCTGGGCCCTTTGCCCCCTTCCTGACCAGGCCAAATTTTGCAAAACTGACATATCTCACTTTATGTGGTAATAACTTTAGAACACCTTTATTTATCCAAGTCATTCAGAGATTGTTTTCTCGTGACACATTGTACTTCATGATAGTCATAAATTTGAGTCAAAATATTTCACCTTTATTTATGAAAAAATCACAAATTTACCCAAAAATTTGAAAAATTCGCAATTTTCTAAATTTCAATTTCTCTGCTTTTAAAACAGAAAGTGATACCTCATAAAATATTTATTATTTAACATTCCCCATATGTCTACTTTATGTTGGCATCATTTTGGAAATGTCATTTTATTTTTTTAGGACGTTAGAAGGCTTAGAAGTTTAGAAGCAATTCTTAAAATTTTTAAGAAAATTGCCAAAACCCACTTTATAAGGACCAGTTCAGGTCTGAAGTCACTTTGTGGGGCCTACATAGTGGATACCCCCATAAATGACCCCATTGTAGAAACTACACCCCTCAAGGTATTCAAAACCGATTTTACAAACTTTGTTAACCCTTTAGGCGTTCCACAAGAATTAAAGGAAAATGGAGATCAAATTTTTAAATTTCACTTTTTTGGCAGATTTTCCATTTTAATCAATTTTTTTCTTTAACACATCGATGGTTAACAGCCAAACAAAACTCAATATTTATTACCCAGATTCTGCGGTTTACAGAAACACCCCACATGTGGTCGTAAACTGCTGTATGGGCACACGGCAGGGCACAGAAGAAAAGGAACTCCACATGGTTTTTAGATGCCATGTCCCATTTGAAGCCCCCTGATGCACCCTTACAGTAGAAACTCCCAAGAAGTGACCCCATTTTGGAAACTAGGGGATAAGGTGCCAGTTTTATTAGTACTATTTTTGGGTACATATGATTTTTTGATCATTCATTATAACACTTTATGGGGCAAGGTGACCAAAAAAATTGGTTGTTTTAGCACAGTTTCTATTTATTTATTTTTACAGCGTTCACCTGAGGGGTTCAGTCAAGTGACATTTTTATAGAGCAGATTGTTACGGACGTGGCGATACCTAATATGTATACTTTCTCATTTATTAAAGTTTTACACAATAATAGCATTTTTGAAACCAAAAAATTATGTTTTAATGTGTCCATGTTCTGAGAACTATAGTTTTTTTATTTTTTGAGAAATTTTCTTATGTAGGGGCTCATTTTTTGCGGGATGAGGTGACGGTTTTATTGGTACTATTTTGTGGGACATACGTGTTTTTGATCACTTGGTGTTGCACCTTTTGTGATGCAAGGTGACAAAAATTGCTTGTTTTGACACCGTTTTTTTTATTTTTTTTTTACGGTGTTCACCCGAGGGGTTAGGTCATGTGATATTTTTATAGAGCTGGTTTTTACGGACGCGGCAATACTAAATATGTCTATTTTATTTTATTTTTTCTATTTTTAATTTTTTTTTTTATTCCTTACTTGGGATTTTTTTTTTTTTTACATGTGAAACTTTTTTTTTTTTTTTTTTTTCAACCCTTTATTTTATTTTTATTTTATTTTACACTTTTCGTCCCCCATAAGGTCATACAAGACCTCTGGGGGACATTTACTTCACTTTTTATTTTTTTTTACACAGTTGATTTCTCCTGTAACTGGGGCTGACATAGTAGCCCCAGTTACAGAAGAAATGCACCCCTATAGAGGCTGTACAGCAGCAATCCAGCGCTGTACAGCCTCAGTGCAGGGCTGATCGAGGTCTCTGAGAGACCTCACACAGCTCCTGCACTCTCCGGTCACGGCGGTCACATGACCGCCGGGCCGGAACAGGAAGCGCACAGCGCTTCCTGCTCTGCAGACACAGCGCTCGGTGAGCGCTGTGTCTGCAGCGATCATGATGGCAGGGACACCTGGGAACTGTCCCTGCCTTATCTCTGGGTTGCCCTGCTGTCACTGACAGCGGGCAACCCGATCAGCAGCTGCACGATTAGCGTGCAGCTGCTATTTCTGACAGGACGTTTTAAAACGTGCTGTCGGAAATAGACGTCCACCCATAGGACGTTTATATCCTATGGGCGGACGTGAGGCGGTTAAGAGCATGGCAAATGCTCTGCAAACAAATGTGAATAGGGAAATGAATTAAAAAAGACCTTAAAAAAAGTAAAATTAGGAATGATGTAGGAGGAAGAGGATGAGGAGGCGGTGAATGGGTGGAAGCTCACGTGGTGGTCTAGGTGGAAGCGGTGGCAAAGGAGGAATAGGTAGCCAACACAGATGTGTGTTATTTGGCATTTTTACATAGGGGTAACCCCCAAAATATTGGGACATATATAAAAAAAAAAAAGGATAAGTGCACTTGAGTACAAGGCTGGATGGTTGAGGCTGTTAGAACTGTCTATTCTGCACAAGGTACAGATAAGTCCTGAGGGATCCAAGCCTGGTGCATTTTAATGAACGTGAGCTTGTCCACGTTGGCTGTGAACTGGCGGCTGCGTCTGTCTGTAATGACGCCTCCTGCCATGCTAAATACACCTTCAGAGAGTACACTGGCTGCAGGGCAAGCCAGCACCTCCAAGGCATACAGGGCAAGCTCTGGCCATGTGGACAATTTGGAGACCCAGAAGTTGAATGGGGCAGAACCATCAGTCAGTACGTGTAGTCGTGTACACAGGTACTGTTCCAGCATGTTGTTTAAATGCTGCCTCGTGCTAACACGCTCCATATCAGCAGTTGGGGCCGGTTGTTGCGGCGAGGTGACAAAGCTTTTCCACATGTCGGCCATGCTAACCCTGCCTTCTGAGGTGCTGGCGCTGACACAGCTGCGTTGGCGACCTCTTCCTCCTCCCCTGCCTTCGCCTTGTGCTTCCACTTGTCCCCTGGCGTCAGTCGGGAATGCTCTCAGGAGCGCGTCTACCAGCGTGTGCCTGTAGTTGCACATCTTCCGATCACGCTCCAGTGAGGGAATTAAGGACGGCACATTGTCTTTGTAATGGGGATCCAGCATTGTGACCACCCAGTAGTCAGCACACGTTAAAATGTGGGCAACTCTGCAGTCGTTGCGCAGGCACTGCAGCATGTAGTCGCTCATGTGTGCCAGGCTGCCCAGAGGTAAGGACAAGCTGTCCTCTGTGGGAGGCGTATCATCTGCGTCCTCCGTATCCCCCCAGCCACACACCAGTGATGGGCCCGAGCTGCGTTGGATGCCACCCCGCTGTGAACATGCTTCATCCCCATCCTCCTCCTCATCCTCCTTGTCCTCCAGTAGTGGGCCCTGGCTGGCCAAATTTGTACCTGGCCTCTGCTGTTGCAAAAATCCTCTTTCTGAGCCACTTCTAAAAGACTGGCCTGAAAGTGTTAGAGATGACCCCTCTTCCTCCTCCTCGTCCTGGGCCACATCCTCTTCCATCATCGCCCTAAGTGTTTTCTCAAGGAGACATAAAAAGTGGTATTGTAACATTGATAACGGCGTCATCGCCACTGGCCATGTTGGTGGAGTAGTACTCGAAACAGCGCAACAGGGCACACAGGTCTCGCATGGAGGCCCAGTCATTGGTGGTGAAGTGCGCTGTTCCAGGTGAAACTGCACTATGGCCTGCTGCTGCTCGCACAGTCTCTCCAGCATGTGCAAGGTGGAGTTCCACCTGGCGGGCACGTCGCATATGAGGCGGTGAGCGGGAAGGCCGAAGTTACGCTGTACAGCAGACAGCCGATCGGCGGCAGGATAAGTACGCTGTAGAGCAGACGGCCCGCACTTTATGCAGCAGCTCTGACATGTCGGGGTAGTTGTGAATGAATTTCTGCACCACCAAATTCAGCACATGCTCCAGGCAAGGGATGTGCGTCAAACTGGCTAGTCCCAGAGCTGCAACGAGATTTCGCCCATTATCGCACACCACCAGGCCGGGCTTGAGGCTCACTGGCAGCAACCACTCGTCGGTCTATTGTTCTATACCCCATCACAACTCCTGCACGGTGTGGGGCCTGTCCTCCAAACACATCAGTTTCAGAATGGCCTGCTGACGTTTACTCCTGGCTGTGCTGAAGTTGGTGGTGAAGGTCTGTTGCTGACCGGATGAGGAGGAGGAGGAAGCCGAGTAAGAAGAGGAGGCAACAGGAGGCAAAGAATAATGCCCTGCGATCCTTGGCGGCGGACGGACGTGCGCCAAACAGCTCTCCACCTGGGACCCAGCCGCCACTACATTTACCCAGTGTGCAGTTAGGGAGATATAGCGTCCCTGGCCGTACTTACTGGTCCACGTATCTGTGGTTAGGTGGACCTTGCCACAGATGGCGTTGCACAGTGCATACTTGATTTTATCCAATACTTGCTTGTGCAGGGAGGACACGGCTGTCCTGGAGAAGTAGTGGCGGCTGGGAACGACGTACTGTGGGACAGCAAGCGACATGAGCTGTTTGAAGCTGTCCGTCTCCACCAGCCTAAATAACAGCATTTCAAAGGCCAGTAGTTTAGAAATGCTGGCATTCAGGGCCAGGGATCGAGGGTGGCTAGGTGGGAATTTACGCTTTCTCTCAAAGGTTTGTGAGATAAAGAGCTGAACGCTTCCGTGTGACATGGTGGAGATGCTTTGTGACGGAGGTGGTGTTGTTGGTGGCATATCCTCTGTTTGCTGGGTGGCAGGTGCCAACGTTCCTCCAGAGGTGGAGGAAGAGGCTGAGGCAGCAGCAGAAGAGGGAGCAGGAGGGGCCTGAGCCCTTTCTTGGTTTTGAAGGTGCTTACTCCACTGCAGCCCGTGTCTCGCATGTAGATGCCTGGTCATACAGGTTGTGCTAAGGTTCAGAACGTTAATGCCTCGCTTCAGGCTCTGATTGCACAGCGTGCAAACCACTCGGGTCTTGTCGTCAGCACATTGTGTGAAGAAGTGCCATGCCAGGGAACTCCTTGAAGCTGCCTTTGGTGTGCTCGGTCTCTGGTGACGGTGGCCAGTAGCAGGCGAACTGTTTTGGCGACGGCTGCTCTGCTTTTGCACCCTGCTCCCTCTTTTGCTACGCTGTTGGCTCAGTTTTACCACTGCCTCTTCCTCCGAACTCTGAAAGTCAGTGGCACGACCTTCATTCCATGTGGGGTCTAGGACCTCATCGTCCCCTGCATCGTCTTCCACCCAGTCTTCCTCCCTGACCTCCTTTTCGGTCTGCACACTGCAGAAAGACGCAGCAGTTGGCACCTGTGTATCGTCATCATCAGAGATGTGCTGAGGTGGTTTTCCCATGTCCTCATCAGGAAACATAAGTGGTTGTGCGTCAGTGCATTCTATGTCTTCCACTCCTGGGGAAGGGCTAGGTGGAGTCTTCAAACAGCATAAGAGACTGCTGCATGACTTGAGGCTCAGACAGGTTCCCCGATATGCACGGGGGTGATGTGACAGATTGATGGGCATGGGTTTCAGGCGCCACCTGTGCGCTTTCTGCAGAAGACTGGGTGGGAGATAATGTGAATGTGCTGGGTCCACTGTTGGCCACCCAATTGACTAGCGCCTGTATTTGCTCAGGCTTTACCATCCTTAGAACGGCATTAGGCCCGACCAAATATCTCTGTAGATTCTGGCGGCTACTGGGACCTGAGGTAGTAGGTTCACTAGGACATGTAGCTGTGGCAGAACGGCAACGTCCTCTCCCTGCACCAGAGGCTCCACCAACACCACGACCATGACTGCGTCCCTTATTAGATGTTTGCCTCATAGTTAGCGTTCACCAAGCAAAGTAAAAAGTGGTTAAGTCTGTTAAAAATAATTAACCGCCAATAAAAACCCTGATGTAGGGTATTGCACTCAAATTTTTTTTTTAACTCTATATGACAGCGGTATTTGTTGCCTAAATTTCACGTCTAATCCCAGATGTGCAGTATTTAAGTTTTTTTTTTAACCCCAGTAAGCAAAATGCCGTATTTGTGGCCTAAATGTGACACTCACTTATGCACGTCTAATCCCAGATGTGCAGTATATCAGAGGGTTTAACCCCAGTAACCAAAAAGCCGTATTTGTGGCCTAAATGTGACACTCACTTATGCACGTCTAATCCTAGATTTTGACAATATGAAACAGATGTTTTTTTTCACCCCAGTAACCAAAAAGCCGTATTTGTGGCCTAAATGTGACACTCACTTATGCACGTCTAATCCTAGATGTGCACTATATGAAGCAGATGTGTTTTATTTTCACCCCAGTAAGCAAAAAGCTGTATTTCTGGCCTAAATGTGACACTCACTTATGCACGTCTAATCCTAGATGTGCACTACAGTCATGTGAAAAAATTAGGACACCCTTTGAAAGCATGTGGTTTTTTGTAACATTTTTAATAAATGGTTATTTCATCTCCGTTTTAACAATACAGAGAGATTAAAGTAATCCAACTAAACAAAGAAAACTGAAGAAAAGTCTTTTCAAGATCTTCTGTAAATGTCATTCTACAAAAATGCCTATTCTAACTGAGGAAAAAGATAGGACACCCTCACATGTATTCCCTCTTAAATTGGCTCAGATCTCACACAGGTATATCACACCAGGTGCACATAATTAGTAGATCGTTACTCTGCATGTTGAATGAGGCTTGCCCTATTTAAACCTCAGACATTTAGTTTGGTGTGCTCCTGACTGTTGAAGTGAGAGTGAGCACCATGGTGAGAGCAAAAGAGCTGTCAGAGGACTTCAGAAAAAAGATTGTAGCAGCCTATGAGTCTGGGAAGGGATTTAAAAAGATCTCAAAAGATTTTGAAATCAGCCATTCCACTGTCCGGAAGATAGTCTACAAGTGGAGGGCTTTCAAAACAACTGCCAACATGCCCAGGACTGGTCGCCCCAGCAAGTTCACCCCAAGAACAGACCGCAAGATGCTAAAAGAGGTATCCAAAAACCCTAAAGTGTCATCTCGAGAACTACAGCAGGCTCTGGCTACTGTTGATGTAGAAGTACATGCCTCTACAATCAGAAAGAGACTGTACAAGTTTAACTTGCATGGGAGGTGTGCAAGGAGGAAACCTTTGCTTTCCAAGAGAAACATCGAGGCCAGACTGACATTTGCCAGCGATAAAGTTGACAAAGACCAGGACTTCTGGAATAATGTTCTTTGGACAGATGAGTCCAAAATTGAATTATTTGGACACAACAGCAGAGGACATGTTTGGCGTAAACCAAACACAGCATTCCAAGAAAAGAACCTCATACCAACTGTGAAGCATGGAGGTGGAAGTGTCATGGTTTGGGGCTGCTTTGCTGCAGCAGGACCTGGTCAGCTCACCATCATAGAATCCACGATGAATTCTACTGTGTATCAGAAGGTGCTTGAAGAACATGTGAGACCATCAGTTAGAAAATTAAAGCTGAAGCGGAACTGGACCATGCAACATGACAATGACCCAAAACATACTAGTAAATCAACCAAAGATTGGCTGAAAAAGAAGAAATGGAGAGTCCTGGAATGGCCAAGTCAAAGTCCAGATTTAATTCCCATTGAGATGCTGTGGGGTGACTTGAAAAGGGCTGTACGTGCAAGAAACCCCTCAAACATCTCACAGCTGAAAAAGTTCTGCATTGAGGAGTGGGGTAAAATTTCCTCAGACCGATGTCGAAGACTGGTAGATGGCTACAAGAACCGTCTCACTGCAGTTATTTCAGCCAAAGGAGGTAACACTCGCTATTAGGGGCAAGGGTGTCCTATCTTTTTCCTCAGTTAGAATAGGCATTTTTGTAGAATGACATTTACAGAAGATCTTGAAAAGACTTTTCTTCAGTTTTCTTTGTTTAGTCGGATTACTTTAATCTCTCTGTATTGTTGAAACGGAGATGAAATAACCATTTATTAAAAATGTTACAAAAAACCACATGCTTTCAAAGGGTGTCCTAATTTTTTCACATGACTGTATATGAAAAAAAGTTTTTTTTGAACCCCAGTGTCTCAAAGCAGTATTTCTGGACTTCCTGACATGCAGATATCCTGTGCTGGTGCACTATCGTTGCATAAAATGGCTGCCGATTATGTATTGATATTGACTAACTGAAGGAAAAAAAGTTCGTTTTCAGTAGTAGTTGGCTCAGGGAAGGCTTAAAACAATTGTGCACTGCAACCACAAAACACATTTGCTGTAGATCTCTGAGTACATAAACCAGTTCTTGATAAGATTTCTCCCTGATCTCTCCCTCACAGCAGCTGCAGCCTATCCCTACACTAATCTGAGCAGAGTGACGGGCGGCGCTACGTGACTGTAGCTTAAATAGAGGCTGGGTCACATGCTGCAGTTGGCCAATCACAGCCATGCCAATAGTAGGCATGGCTGTGATGGCCTTTTGGGGCAAGTAGTATGATGCTTGTTGATTGGCTGCTGTGCAACCTTTCAAAAAGCGCCAAGAAAGCACCGAACACCGAACCCGAACTTTTACGTACATGTTCGGGTTCGGGTCCAGGTGCCGAAAAACCAAAAATTCGGTACAAACCCGAACTTTACAGTTCGGGTTCGCTCAACTCTAATTATAAGCAATATGGCAAGAACTTTAGTATTGGCTTTCTTCCAAATGTGGTTCATGTCATAATTGAAATGGAAGGGAATATTCCAAAGTGATCCATTCAAAGTGATCATTTCTAATGACAGAACATGGAGCAAATTTAAATGCAAATCTATATATCCTGATAGCAGTATTAAGAGCACCCTAAAGATGTGCCAAATGTATTAACACATGCACCTATTAATACATTTGGGGCAATTTACCCCAGTGGACTGTGGTATATGAAATTCCACTTATAACAAACTCCTCTGTATGATTATATTTCTGTGGGCAGAATATGTGCACACACATTATGTATGCCTTATAAATAGTATTAGAGTGTATTGGTCCCAGTGTAAGTATAAGATGCCATGACTGATATACGGATGAATGGTTGATATTATATAAGAATATGTTATAATATTTATCATTGTCTAAACACTGTTATTGCAGGTACTATATTGTGAGTACTATAATGTACAAGTGCTATGTGTATATTGCACTCTCTCTCCTTGCTGTAGGAGATGGGCTCAATAGAAAGTCTTGAATCAGTTGCTTGCTATGTGAGTGTTTCTCTTTCATCGTTCTAGAGATCGTGGGGGTCTCAGAACTCAGACCCCCCCATGATCAAAACTTTTGCTAGGTCTTTATGACATATCAAACGTTTTTTGAAAACTCTGTGATCCTTTAAATGTGTTCACTCTTAACCTACTATACACAGTCATTGTCAACTTTTGACAACAGAAGGAAAAGAATTTTCATAGATCAGGCTTCACTAGTGTCAGATATTTCATATACTTTGCAAATCAGTTTACAAAACAAAGACTGGCAGAGCAGTCCAGAAAATACATAATGCACTGGCTAATCTGTAAGAGATATACAAAGAGTTAATCTAAATTAGTGCTGCACCTAGAGATGAGGGAATCAATTTGTCATGGTTTAGGATTCATAAAATTTTGGCTTATTTTCTAGACACAAATGAATGTACAACCTCAGGCAGGAAGTCTTTGATATGCAAAATTAGCTGCCAGTTATCCCAGTGATTATTGACATCGGAGTATACCAGCATTCCCCTACACAGTGTTTACTTTGGTATGACATTTATATGACTTTGGCCTCTTGCACACAAATTATTATTATTATTTTTTTGCGTTCTGTATATGGACCGTATACAGAACCATTTATTTCAATGGATCCGCAAAAAAAATGGAATGTACTCCGTATGCCTTCCGTTTCCGTATTTCTATTTTTTCATTCCGTTCAAAGATAGAACATGTCCTATTATTGTCCGCATAACGGACAAGGATAGTACTGTTCTATCAGGGGCCACCTGTTCCGTTCCGCAAAAAACGGAATGCTCATGGACGTCATCAGTATTTTTTGCGGATTATTTTTTTGCGGACCGCAAAATACTGAAAAAGCCATACGGTCGTGTGCAAGAGGCCTTTTAGTTGCTTAGCTGAGTAAATGATGAGACAACATATTGAACAACTGATATTTAAAATAAGTTTTAGTATCAGTACCAATATTCCCTTTTTTGCCATATGTTTAGGCTGTGTTCACATTTGAGTTGGACATTCTGTTAGGAGTCTTCTTTGCAGATTCAGTAAAAAAGGGCAGACAAATTGGTGCAGCAAGTTGCACTACTTATCTGGAAAAATGCCAGGTCTCATTACAAAAATCGGACTGAATTAACACAGCCTTGAACACAGCTTTAGGGCTCGTTCACACGACCGTGCCGTTTTTTTGCGGTCCGCAAATTACGGATCCGCAAAAGACCCGGATGGCGCCCGTGTGCCTTTTGCAATTTGCGAAACGGAACAGGAGGCCTATTATAGAAATGCCTATTCTTGTCCGCAAAACGGACCAGAATAGGACAGGACTCATAATTTTTGCAGGGCCACAGAACGAGTCCACTCGTGCCCACGTTTCGCGGCTGCTGTGCAGCCAATAAGCGTGCAGGTAAGTACTGCCCTCACTGTAATGCCAGTAGCCATGTTGGCTACTGGCATTATAGTGATTGGCTGGCCGGAAAGCGTCATCGGGTGCTATATAGCACCCGATGATGCATATTCGGCTCATTTGTAGTCAGGGAGAGCTGCGCTTAGGAAGGGACAGATAGTGTAGGGAGTGTAATCGCAATCTATTTAGTTGAAAAACGTTTCAAAGACCCAAAAATCCTTTTAAGGACTATTGTGTGTGGTGGCAGCAATATAATATAGCCGTCATCTTGTTTTTTTCCATCATTTTCAATACTTTTTCTATAGAGGGTGTCTGCAGTCATTTGTGACATCTGTGCAATTCCTTCTGTGTGTCAGGGCCAGAGATAGAAAAAATATAAGTGAAAACTAGTATATTTTTTCCATAATTTTCAATACTTTTTCTATAGAGGGTATCTGCAGTGACTAGTGACATCTGTGCAATATCTTCTGTGTGTCTGGGCCAGAGATAGGAAAAATATAAGTGAAAATTACTATATTTTTTCCATCATTTTCAATACTTTTTCTATAGAGGGTGTCTGAAGTGATTAGTGACATCTGTGCAATACCTTCTGTGTGTCAGGGCCAGAGATAGAAAAAATATAAGTGAAATCTAGTATATTTTTTTCATACTTTTCCATACATTTTCTATAGAGGGTGTCTGCAGTGACTTGTAAGATCTGTGCAATACCTTCTGTGTGTCAGGGCCAGAGATAGGAAAAATATAAGTAAAAACTAGTATATTTTTTCCATCATTTTCAATATTTTTTCTATAGAGGGTGTCTGCAGTGACTTGTAAGATCTGTGCAATACCTTCTGTGTGTCAGGGCCAGAGATAGGAAAAATATAAGTAAAAACTAGTATATTTTTTCCATCATTTTCAATATTTTTTCTATAGAGGGTTTCTTCAGTGACTTGTGACCAGTGATGGTCAGTTAGCCGTCATCTTGTTTTTTTCCATCATTTTCAATACTTTTTCTATAGAGGGTGTCTGCAGTCATTTGTGACATCTGTGCAATTCCTTCTGTGTGTCAGGGCCAGAGATAGAAAAAATATAAGTGAAATCTAGTATATTTTTTTCATACTTTTCCATACATTTTCTATAGAGGGTGTCTGCAGTGACTTGTGAGATCTGTGCAATACCTTCTGTGTGTCAGGGCCAGAGATAGGAAAAATATAAGTAAAAACTAGTATATTTTTTCCATCATTTTCAATATTTTTTCTATAGAGGGTTTCTTCAGTGACTTGTGACCAGTGATGGTCAGTTCGCAGTGTTCGCCAGCGAACACATGCGGGCTGCCATCTTTAGTAAGGTAGAATCACCCGTCCGGCGATGCACAGGTAAGCCCTTACCTGTGCCTGTGCCGAGAGCCGGTCTGAAATCAAATGCAGTCACTGGAAGCAGGCAGTTCCGAGAACAGCCGCCGGGGGCCTCATCGGGCTGTTCTCGGAACTGCCTGCTCCCGGTGACTGCATTTGATTTCAGACCGACTCCCGACAAAGGCACAGGTAAGGGCTTACCTGTGCATCGCCGGACGGGTGAGTCTACCTTAAGATAGCAGCCCGCATGTGTTCGCTGGCAAACACTGCGAACTGACCATCACTGCTTGTGACATCTGTGCAATACCTTCTGTGTGCCAGGGCCAGATATAGGAAAAATATACCGTATTTTTCTCCCTATAAGACGCACCTAGGTTTTTGAGGAGGAAAATAAGAAGAATTTTTTTTTTTACCAAAAGGTGTGCTTTTGGTGGGTTTTGAACTAATGGTGGTCTGTGCATTACACTATTATGGGGGATCTGTGAATGGCCCACTGTTATGTGGGGGATCTG